>NC_137039.1:36557660-36642660 GCF_032717465.1 Coenobita brevimanus
GCATGTGGAGGTGTGATGCTGTTTGGTGTGGTGTGATGCGGAGTGCCGTGAATAGTAGGACGTATATATGTATATCAGGAAAATGTGTAGATTCAAAGTGTAAGTGGGTCCAGCATCACTTCCTCAAGTGTGGTACTGATGTGTAGGTGTGGAGCTGGTTTGAGGGGTAGTAAGACCATGCGACGGTACAACAGTGGTATAGATTGGAGCAAGTGTGATACTTCACTCAACTTTCAACAGCCACCTCATCATTATAATCATCATTAAACTCACCACAAACAGCATCATCAGGATTAAAATTACCATTAAATGTATCTTTACAATCATCAACAAATCACCATCATCACAACCATCTTCACCTACGCACATCCAGACACAAAAAAACTCGGCTTCCCCCAAAACACAGAGCGTAGGAGAGTCCCAAGGCTTCCGTCCATGAATCACCCTGCCTTCACTCTTCCCAAGTCCATTCCTCTTGTACCGTACTGGTACCAGAGGAAAACATTTTCTGGTACGGCCAAAGTTGGTGCTGCACTTTGAAACTATTGTCAAAATTGGTGTAAAAAAAAAATAATAATAACAATAATAACAATCATCATCACCATCAAGATCATCTTCACAACCCTATTTCCAGCATTATAAGCAGGGTGGGTGAGATCCAGACACACACAAAAACAAGAATAGGATGCTGGAGAACTGTCATCATTGCTCACCATGTACGAAAAACGCTCCCATTTACTCGTCATTCAACCTATCAAAAAAAGGTGTAGCCCTGGGTGTAAATCAGACCAACGACTCGTAACTCTTATCACAGCGGGTCAGAATTGCCGGAAAATTAATGAAATTAACCCAAAATAAGTGGCCTACCTAAATATCTCTTGCATAAATAAGTACGTATACAGAATTTACTTTTTTTTTTCATCTCTTTCGTCCGGGTCATTTTCATTTTATTTTATTCTTCTCAGGGGAGACTGGTATATGTTTTCTTATTTTTCAAGGGGTTAATGACTGCTGTATATAATTCCTCTTGTTCAAACTGTCTCCTCTGAGTCGAACAAAACTGCCTGGAGCTTATACGAATACAATAAACTAAAGAGTTCTCATAATGAGGTGGGTGAAGGTTCCATCAGCCCTTTGATCTATCATTTCGTTTACGGTAGGATCAATAAAAATGTCTGTATCTGTGTTTTATGAATCTACACCTTGGCGACTAATCCTAAGTTGGAATTATGTTCAGGCTGACAGAGGATTCTTATTTTACTGAGTTTCGTAGCGGCTGATTTGTGGGCATTTAGCAAACCTGTTTAGCCAGGGGTATCAATCATGCTTAATAAAATCGTCTGGCGGTATCCATAATAGAATATAAGGGGCGTCTTCTGGTAAGAGGTTAGCAACTATTTCGATTAATACGATCTTAAGACATTCCCGCCCAAATACCTTCCTAAACTAGCCCACACTTTGCTGGCCACATACCTACCCCACAATTTGTTTCCCAAGTACCCTCCTAAACTAGCCCGCCCTCGCCAGCAGCGGACAGCATGGGAGAGAAGGCTACCAGTCAAGGATTAAAAACTATCTTCCTGTCTGGATAAACATGGCGGCAACACTTTCCCGCCCAACCTAGCCCAGCGTGCCATCTTGGGGCGGGAAGAGAGAGCCTGGACCCGCCCACTAATTGCCGAGTTCAACGCTTGATGAATCACCTGGGGGAACACCTGGCGGCCACACACCTCACTTACCCTACCCTACCCTGCCCTACCCTTCTCTCTTGTCCTGCCCTGCCCTATCCGTCTCACTTGTCCTGCCCTGCCCTATCCGTCTCACTTGTCCTGCCCTGCCCTGCCCTATCAGTCTCTCTTATCCTACCCTGCCCTATTCGTCTCTTTGGACCCCTACCCTTCCCTACCAGTCTCTTCAGCCCTCTGCCTTGTCTCTCCTGCCCTACCCTACCCTGTTCTACCTGTCTCTCCTGCCCTCCCCTTCTCTTCCCTATCAAACCCTGCCCTACCCATCTCTAATGTCCTACCCCACCCTGCCCTGCCCGTCTCTTATGCCCTACCCAGCCCCACCCGTCTCTCATGCCCTACCCTACCCTGCTCTACCGGTCTCGCAAGCCCTACCCTAGCCTACCCCTCCCTACCGTTTCTTCTCGATCGATAGATAGATAGATATATGGATAGACAGACAGTTCGATGGATGGACAAAATGAGTAGACAGGCAGATGGATACATAGACAGACAGATATAGATATATAGATAGATAGAGACTGATACAGATGGTTCGATGGACAGACAATGATTAGGCAGATGAACGGACGGACAGACAGATACTGGGAGATAAAGAGACAGATAGGAAGGTAGGTAGGCAGGTAGACAGACAGACTGATACAGATATAGAGATAGGTAGACAGACAGACAGACAGATAGGCAGACAGACAGACAGAAACAAACACCAAAAGACGCCTCTCTTAAAGATCTCATTAAAAACTTACAACATAAGCCTCATGGAAAAATACCCCCCCCCTCTCTCTCTCTCTTTTTCTCTCTCTCCCGATCATCGCCAGGAAATTGTAAATCGAGTTGCCCAAATCAATAGGACCCTATTCTCTCTCTCTCTCTCTCTCTCTCTCTCTCTCGGTGGTTTGGCTTCCCTCATGTCCTCACAGTAGAAAAAACTGAAAAGAAAATGTTGAGGAACTGGTGGAAGAAAGGAGGGTGGGTGACTGAGAAGGTGAGAGAGATAATTACAGTGTATGGAAGTCAGTATGAAAAAAGTAAAGACAAGAAAACGAAAGAAAATGAGAGGAAAGGAGAGGAGAGGAGAGGAGAGACGAGACGAGACGAGACGAGGCAAGGAGAGGAGGGGAGGGGAGGGGAGGAGAGGAGTGAGCAAGGAGATCATGGAAAAGGAGGATAGCGTGCGTCGTTAAGGGAGAATAAGATGGGGGAAGCCACGAACGAGGAGGCAGGACAGTGTGGAATGTCAGAGAGTGCGTGGAGGAGAAGTGCTGGGAGACTGAGAAGAGGAGGGCCGAGATCGGGGTGGGAAGACAGTGTGGAGGGGGAAGTGAGAGGGGGTGAGGGACGTGTTTATTATTCTAGTACATGAAAGAACACAGTGTACTATCAGGAACCACTTTAAATGTACACCACTGTAGGACTCGTTTCATATTTGGAACATCACATAAAGCTACAGATACAGGTCGCCTAGCCTAAGCAAACAGACATTATACAAACAAGGAATGGTGTGTGTGTGTGTGTGTGTGTGTGTGTGTGTGTGTGTGTGTGTGTGTGTGTGTGTGTGTGTGTGTGTGTGTGTGTGTGTGTGTGTGTGTGTGTGTGTGTGTGTATCCTCCTCTGGCCATAGACCGTGCAGTACAAAACAGAGTGGAGGGAGAGGGAAGGAGAGAAGGAGCGAGGGAGGAAGTGGGACGCCTGCCAACTGAGCTCCCATAACCCACACTTCTCCAGTATGGTGGCCTACCCATCTTCAGACACACCACCGAACAGTCGTATTCTCTCACTCACACTCTTACTCTCTCACTCACAGTCTTACTCTCTCACTCACACTCTTATCCTTTCACTCACTTGCCACGTTCAGGGTAAGGGCTTTCATTTTTCTTCATCCCTTCAGTAAACTTTCGCCCTCGCTTCTTCGGTGGGTAGGTTCACTATCGCATGCTTGTTCTATTCCTCTTCCTTTTTCCTTTTTCTTCTTTCTTCATCGTTTCTTCCTCCTCCTCCTCCTCCTCCTCCTCCCCTTCATCGTTCCTCTCATTCTTCTCTTTTTCTTTTTTCGTTTTTCTCAACATTCACCACCACCACCAAAACCATCATCATTATCATCATCATCATCATCATCATCGTCGTCTTCTTCGTCCTCTCCCGCAACTCCTCCTCCTCGTCCCTCATTTCTTTCTTTTTCTTTGTCTTCGTTTTCATCTTCTTTTCTCCATTTCTTTACAACTATTATTTTCTTCTTTGTCTTCTGTTCGCCTCCTTCCTTCCTCTCAATTGCTCCCTCCATAACTTTATTTTCCCTTTCATTTCCGCTCTGAATTAAGCATCTCTCTCTCTCTCTCTCTCTCTCTCTCTCTCTCTCTCTCTCTCTCTCTCTCTCTCCATCAGCTAACTGTATTTCCACACTCTTCCAATCCATCTTAATTTCCTCCCTTCCATTCTCCATCCCATCGCCGCTCTCTCTCTCTCTCTCTCTCTCTCTCCTATTCGTTTTCTGTTTTTCCTCCACTTTTCTGTCTTCCCATCTTTTTTTCTCATCTTCTCCTTCTCCTTTCTTTCTACATTCCTCTTACTTTCTCGTCTCCTCCTCTTTTCCTCCCCTCCTTACCATCCCTCTCTTTCCTCTTTTCTCTCCTTACCTCCTCTCGTCTTCTTGCCTCTCATTTCACTCCTCTCCTCTTTTATTCTGTTTTCCATCCTCTCCACTCCTCTCCTCTCCCTTCGTTCCTCTCCACTCCCTCTTCTTTTCACCGTCTCTCCCTTTCCTCTTCCCTCACCTCATTAACCTCCAACAATCTCTCCCTCTCTCTCTCTCTCTCTCTCTCTCTCTCTCTCTCTCTCTCTCTCTCTCTCTCCCTCTCTCTCTCTCAGCCTTGACATTTCCCTCAGACTCTGACAGCCAAAGTTAAAAGAAGTTCCCAATATTACTTTCCGCTCTTTCTCATTTTCTCACACTCTCCTCCTCCTCCTCCTGCTCTCTTTCTTTCCCGTTTTTCCTGCTCTCTTTTTCCCCTTTTTCTCTCTATTCTCTATCTCCCTTCTCTTTTTCCCAATCACTCTTCTCTCCCTTTTCCTCTCCCTCCTATCCTTCCTTCTTTCCTTTTCAAAATCTTTTCTTTCCACTTTCTGTTCTTCACTCTGTCTGTCTATCTCTACTTATCTATCTATCACCTACCTATGTATCTGTCTACTTCTCTATCTACCTATCTATCTATCTACCCATCTATCTATCTATCTATCTACCTACCTACCTATCTTTATATACATCCATCAATCAACCTTTCCATCTATCTTTCGGCCTAGGGGGAAAAGGGAAACCGTCGGAAAAAAAAAAATAAATAAATAAATAAATAAATAAACCACAGGAACAGGCCAGAAAAATCGCTGCAACGAAAAAAATTTATATATTGACACCGACGGAAAATACGAACCACACGAAAACAACCAGAAAAAAAAGAAGAGGAGCAAACTGAGACTGGAAAAAAAAAACTATTGTGGAAGGGTTATATTTCTGATTTTAAATAACCTGGTTCTCTTATATCGATTAATTTAAGGACAATGGCGATTTGTTTTATCTTATTTTCTTTTGCTTTTATTCTTGCTAAACCCATAACTTTCTCTCTCCTCTCTCTGTCTTTCCCTCCCTCTCTCTCTCTGACCTCTGCGTGGCCTACTCTGAGCCAATTAAGATGAAGCAGATTGTCCATTTTCCCCTCACGGTACAAGGCTCTCGTCTCCCCTCAGGCCGTGTGTGTGTGTGTGTGTGTGTGTGTGTGTGTGTGTGTGTGTGTGTGTGTGTGTGTGTGTGTGTGTGTGTGTGTGTGTGTGTGTGTGTGTGTGTGTGTGTGTGTGTGTGTGTGTGTGTGTGTGTGTGTGTGTGTGAGAGAGAGAGAGAGAGAGAGAGAGAGAGAGAGAGAGAGAGAGAGAGAGAGAGCTGTCCAGTTTCCCCCACAATACAAGGCAGTTGTCTCCCCTCAGGCCAGGCGGAGGGAGGAGAGAGAGAGAGAGAGAGAGAGAGAGAGAGAGAGAGAGAGAGAGAGAGAGAGAGAGAGAGAGAGAGAGAGCAAACAAGTTATGAAAGGCAGGGGAAAGAGGATGGACTGAGGATATAAAGAAGGGAAAGGAGGGGGAGAGGAGGGAATGAAAGAGAGAGCGAGATGGAAATGACGAAGACAGGAAAAGGAGAGACTAAAAGAGAGGAAAAGAAAGGAGGATGACGAAGAGGAAGTAGATAAGGAATGAAGAAGAGAAGAGTATTATGAGGTAAAGGGATACAGGGAATGAGGGAGGAAGGAGAGAGAAGAGGGGAAGTGAAGGGAATGAAAGGTGCGGGAGAAGAGGATGGGAAGGAGAGGAAAATGATGGCAAGAACTGGAGGAAAAGGTAACGTGGGGGCAAGAGAGGAAAGAAGGGAGAGGAGAAAGGAAGGAGGAGAGAAGGAGAGGGGAGGTAGGAAGGATAGGAAGAGAGATGAGAAAGAGAAAGGGTGAATGTGGAAGAGGCAGAGAATAGAAAGAAGAAAAAAGGAGGATGATGACGAGAAAGGTGAAGAAAGGGAAGGAGGGAGAGGGTAAAAAGGAAGGGTATCGAGTGAAAGAGGATTACGGGGAAAGAAGAGAGAGGGGAAAGAAGAGGGGGGGCGAGAGGGATAGGGATGGAAGGGAAAAAAGGGAGGGGAAGGGAGGAAAGAGATGAGTGGAAAGAAGAATGATGTCAGAGGAGCAAAGAAGAAAGAACGAGGGAAAAACAGGGCTTTCGAAAAGACGTGAGGAAAGGAAGACGGGGAAGGAAAATCAAAAAGAAAGGAAAGAAGGAAGAAGGAAGAACGCAAAGAAGTGACAGACAGAGGTGGGTAACAGGAAGGAAGAGAGGAAACTGATGAAAGGTGGGAGAGGTAAAGAAAGCGAGAGAGAGAGACTTCAAAGAGCGATGGAAAGAGGGGAACCGAGGGAAGGTAGGGTGAGATGGAGAAAAAAAAGAGTAAGAAAAAAATGGAAAAAGAAAATACCTGGCTGGAGAAAACACAAAAGAGGTAATACATAAAAGAGCATAAAGAAAAAAAGTAATGGTTAAAAAGAGGCTGAATAAAAAACGCGTTGATCATGTAAACCTCAATAAAAAAGAAGAGGAAAAGGAAAATATTAAACGAAAATAACAACAAAAAGACAAATATGGGTTGGAAGGCATATGAGGGAAAGGTCACGAAGGGAATTTGAGAAGAGGCTAAAAAGAAAAAGTAAAAATAGAAAGAAATATTGGAAAATGGAGAGAATGGTGGTTATGGGAACAAGAAATAAGGCCTAAAGGGCAAGAAATGGGGAAGGGAAAGGGAGGAAGAAATGATGGCAAAGGAAAATGGGGCAAAATGAGGCAAAGAATAATAAACAATGCGGGACGAAAATATGAACAATCCGGAAAAAAATATAAGTGAAAATAAAAACAAAGCGAGAAAAGTGGTGAAACGAAGAAGGGGAAACGCGGGATCAAATTCATGAGTAAATTGTAATAACGCAAAGCAAGGGAGACGAAACAGAACGAAAAAGGCGACATTCAGAATAATGGAAAACGAGACGAAAAATATGAAGAAACTGAGATCAATGACACAGGTAAGGTCGACGAGGAGGCGATGAAAAAGAGTAAGGATAGGGCTGGTGCGGAGACGAGAAAGGGTCCAGTGAACCAGTGGACCACAATAAAGGACCGATGGACCGCCATTAGGGGGACAGACTGGGAGAGATGGGCAGATAGGCAGAGGAGATAGAGTACAGATAGACGGAAGAATATACAGCGATAGATGGAGAAGGGGGAAAGGATACATAGCAACGACGAGTATACACTATATGAGAGAGAGAGAGAGAGAGAGAGAGAGAGAGAGAGAGAGAGAGAGAGAGAGAGAGAGAGAGATGGGGGGGGAATGACGGTCGAGGAAGTGAAAGAGATAAGGACGGAGAGACGGAGGGAAAGAGCGAGATAAGAGAAATAAGAGACAGATAGACAGACAGGGAGGAAGGAAGGAGGGAAGTCGCTGGATAAGGAATGAAATATTGGCTCAGGAGAACACCAACTGGAGACAAAATAGGGTGAGGGAGGAAGAGAGGGACGGGAGGTAGAGATGGAGGAAAGTAGGAAGGAGAGAAGAGAGCGCAAGAGGGTAGGGGGGGGAGGAAAAAATGGAGAAAGGGAGATAGAGAGAAGAGGGAGAGAGAAAGGGAGAAAAAGAGAAAGGAGAGAAGAGAGGGGAGAGGAGAAACAGAGAGAGGAGAGGAGAGGAGAGAAGTGATGATAATGGTGATGATGATGATGGTGATGATGATGATGGTGATGATGATGAATATATTGTGCTGTTGCTGCTGCTGCTATTAACTGTGATCAAGACGATAACGACAAATAAGCTTATGATGAAGCTAACAATTATAATAAAAACAGAATTAAAAGTATAACAACAGCAACGACAATAATAATAATAATAATAACAATAATAATAATGACAATAAAGACCACCATAATAATGATAAAGGAGAGAATGAATAAAAACTGCTATTAACGATGTAAGAGAGGTTCGTAAAGGATGTGTTTGATAGCCCTTAATTATCATGATGAGTTCTATTGTTGGTGTATAAAGGGGGTGGAGCAGGGGTGACGTAGCAGTGATGATGATGATGATGATGATGATGATGATGATGATGATGATGATGAGGAGGAGGAGGGGGAGAAAGATGATGCTGGAAATACTTATACTGTACTACTACTCCTACTGATACTACTATTGCTACTACTACTACTACTGGTGCTAATGATGATGATGATGATGATAAAACTACAAAAAAGAAGGGATAAAAACAGTATTAAATGAAGGAGAGCAAAGAGGCTACCCATGGATTACTATAATAACCTCTGATTATTAAAATGAGGTCCATTGTTTGTACGTCAATGGGGGTGGGAAGGGGATGTGGAAGAGCTTGGAGGAGAGAAGAGAGGAGGGGTTGGTAGGGGAGGAGAGGAGAAGAGAAGGCTGGAGGGGAGGCGTAGGGGAGGATGAGAAAAGAGGGTGAGAGGAAGAGCCTGAAATATAACATAAACTGGGGGAGAGGATTTGTAGTAAATGGAGGGGGAAGGGAGGTGATGAAGGAGCGTGAGGGGAGAGAAAGGAAAGAAGGGATAAGAATACCGAGGGAGGGGGAAGGGGGTCAGGGAGAGAGAAAGGAATCGTAGAGGAGAGGAGGGGGAGGGGAGGAAATAAAAAGGTGAATGAAAGGACAATGAGACAGGTTGGGGGGAGGAATGGGGGTAGGAGCAGGTGATGAGAGAGGGAGAGGGGAGTAGTGGAACAGAGGAGGAGGAAGGGGAGAGGGGAGCTGAAAATAAGCATAGGGGTGGGAGAGGAGGGGTAAGGAGAGGGAGAAGTTAAAATTACGAGGGAAGGGGAAGCTTTTGAAGACGATGGGGAAGAAATCACGCAGGCGAGGAAGGCGAGAGAAAGAAAAGGGGAAGGGGAAGGTAGAGGAGGGATGGGGAGAGATCAGCTGGAGGGAGGGGAGGGAGGGACAGGGTGGGGTAGAGATGAGCAAAGGGAAGTCAAGAGAAAGGGAGGTGAGAAAGGAGACAAAAGGGAAGAGGAAGGAAAGGGGGAAGTAAAGAGAGTTAAAGTAAGAAGGAAGGACAATACAAAGAGGGGGAAGAGAACAGTGAAGAGAAGTAAGGAAGAGGAAAGATGAGGAAGCAGGGACGAGGGGAGGCGAAGGTAGAAAGAGATGAATATGGGACTGACGGAAGGTGAGAGGGGAAAAAAAGGGAGAGGCAGGTGTGTAGGAAAGGAAGGGAGGGAAGGGAGGTGGAGGAGGGGCGGGGGAAGAAGCACTTAAAGTGATGGAAGTCATTATGTGTAGCCATTTTTTTTTTCTTGTTGTTAAAACTGGTGGACCTGAGTTAATATGAGTTGAAAAGATAATGATGGTGTGTGGAGATAGGAGAGAGAGAGAGAGAGAGAGAGAGAGAGAGAGAGAGAGTGGGGGGGGGGAGGATTTTTTAATGTATCCAAGTCTAGGCATAGACTTAACAGTTCGCTCCCTGAGGCCGAAGAGTCCTAGTCCCACTTCACATGTCATCACTTGTGCACTAATACCGACCGTCCATACTGAATAAATGTCAGGGTTGTCTCATTCAGGACTGGTGTGTTGGTATTGGCAGGGGTGTTTTTATGGCTGACTGGCAGGTTTTGTGGAGAATCAGTAAAATATGTTATAATGAAATTCATGTAATCAAACTGTTCCCTGCAGCAGCCTACTCGAACCCGCCATTTGAACATCACTTCCTAACTGAACACACACAAACACACACACACACACACACACACACACACACACACACACACACGCACACCAGTCTATACAACTGCCTCACCACTACCACAACACAGGTACACTTACACTGGCTCCCTGCGTTAATAGACACCTGCTTCACCATACACCGGCCTCACCACATAACCGAGTCATCACACACCTGGCTTACCACACAACTACATCATCACACACCTGCCTTACCACAAACCTGATTCACCACGCACTTTATTGTACCTCACCACACACCTGCCTCACCAAGCACTTACCTCACAACACACCTGCCTCACCAAGCACTTACCTCACAACACACCTGCCTCACCACACACACCTGCCTCACCACGTACCTGTAATCAAATCAAGTAATTAGTAGAGGGCATATATTACAGATCTGCCAAAAATACCTGCAGAAATCTACGCCCTTAATTAATGACATGCATAAATGAATCTGTACCAATTATAATTATTTTCCAGCATATATCTTGGCTCAGTAATAGTGGGGTGTGTGTTGGATACGTTCATAATTAAGGATTAGAGAGAGAGAGAGAGAGAGAGAGAGAGAGAGAGAGATGAAAGGGAATGCGAGATGAGGAAAGTATTAGCAAGGCGACTGAAGGGGAAGACAAGAAGAAGGGGAAGAAGAGGAAAATGGAAAGAGAAGAAAGAGAGAGAAAAAAAATCGTACATACGAAAGAAAATGAGAGGAATGCAAGAGGAGCTTAAGGTAAAAGAAACAAGAGGCACATAAGATTCACTATTATTCTGACACAACAAACATTTCAAACTACCACCATTTGCAATCTACCAGTATCGTCCTACCACCATCAACAAACACTCCAAAACAGCCATCACCTCTCTAGCACCATCCTTATTCCTCTATATTCATAATTCACCTACCACCATTACTATCATCATCAACAGACACCAAAACTACCACCATCACCAACCACATCCACAACCACGACCACCACGCTAACCACAATGACAACACAACACAAACAAAAGAGTGGTTGCTATGCCAACCGCTCCTGGAGTGTTGATTTGGCTCCCCAACTGAGGAGGAGGAGGAGGAGGAGGAGGAGCAGGAGGACGAGGAGGAGGAGGACGACGACGACGACGACGACGACGACCACGACCACGAAATTTCGAAAAAACATAAAAAGCAATAAGGATGGAATAAATGAAGATGAACAGGAAGGCGTAGAACTGGGGAGAAGCAGAAGGAATCAGACTGCAGTCAAGAAATGGGGAAGAAAAGCAAGCAGACTGAGTAATGACCAAGAAAAACAATACAGAAAAACGAGAACTGTAAACACAAATCAGTTTCTATCCTCGTGGGCTTAGGCTGCTCCCTGTTATCTCTTCCTCGCCGGTACAGCGATGCATAAGGCGCTTTAATATAATCTTGTATATTATTTACATCTGGCAACTACATTAAACAAAAAAGAAAAACACAATGAATGAAAAAAAAGAAAGAAAAATATGCCATCAATATATTCTGCTGATTTTATTTACCTATCCTCTTAAGGGTATTACTTTTTTTTTGCCTTATGATTTACTCTTGCTTTCAATTTTTTCTCCCGCTATGCAAAACAGACTGGATGACTCATGTGACCTGTGTGTGTGTGTGTGTGTGTGTGTGTGTGTGTGTGTGTGTGTGTGTGTGTGTGTGTGTGTGTGTGTGTGTGTGTGTGTGTGTGTGTGTGTGTGTGTGTGTGTGTGTGTGTGAGAGAGAGAGAGAGAGAGAGAGAGAGAGAGAGAGAGAGAGAGAGAGAGAGAGAGAGAGAGAGAGAGGTTTCTACAACAGGACAACTGTGATGTGGCAGCTTTGATGTGGCGGTGGTTAAGATGGTAAATTTAGTCGTAGCTGTGGTGAGGATGGTAGTTGTGGCGAAAATAGTAGCCGTGGTTCTGCGTGTTGGGTGTGGTGATTAGGATGTGGTGCAAATAGGCGTAATTGTGGTGATGATATTGAAGGTTGTACTGGTTATATAGGTGATGCTGGCAGAAGTGATGACATGTGGTGGGGATGTTGTGGTGAGTGCTAGTTATGGTGGTCAAGGTAGGACAGTGGTTGTGGTGTTGTTGTGGAGAGGATGGTGGTTGTGGTGTTGTTGGGTGTGGTGGTGGTGTGGCAGTGAGGCTGATTATGGAAGGTGAGGCCAAGTGGCGTATCCAGCCCAAGCAAGAACAAGGGAAGGAAAGGGTGGGGCAAACGTGAATAGTACCAAAGCAGAAGAGAAGAAAACAGAGGGGAGGAGAGGAGAGACGAGAGAACAAAGAGAAACATGTGAAAAGGAGTAAAACAGATGAGAAGCAAGGATAAGGAGACCCCTCCACCAACGACGGATTATCTTGATGAAGGGACAAAGGCGCACCTGGCTAAATATTTACAGTAACCATTAAATCCATCACTACCCCGAAACTACACCACACCCACATATTTATAATCCAATAAAAGTATGAACTTATTTTTTAATAATATTTCTTCTCGTACGATAGTCACTGATTAAACGAAAATATGCCAACACTTAACTTTATAATCCGTGCCAGGAAACATTTAGAAAATACCAATTCTGAATGCAAATGAAGTACCCATGAAGGTTATTGGGGAACGATTTTCTCATTACATTTATCTAGTAAACTTAACAGAAATCTACGACAAAATTCTGAACTTGAAAATGCAGAAAACCCATTTTAAAATTCTATCACACATTTACGGTTCCTTCACGACCTTGTTTTTCTGCGTGGGGGGAGGAGGAGGAAATGGGGGAGGGGGAGCAAATACCTAAGCAAATGTGGGTCCAACATGCTCTTATTGTGGCGATGACGTGACATGGAACAGTGATCAGGTGGTGATTTACGAAAGGTGTGGTGCTCGGGTGACTCATGATATGGCTGAATGAGGTGGTCCATACATAATGCTCCTCTTGAACTCCGTCGACCGATTTTGTTGGGGTGATCAGTGTCTGTCCTGCACCATTTGTTCATTTCCTACTGCAACTGCCCCGCCCACGCCCATACCAGCAGACTACGCCGTCCCCACAACACATAAGATACAGCCAGGAGTGTTTCTAGTGCAGCGTTATTTACGGACCATCCTCTATACACAGTCGGTTTGATTTCATCTGACAAAGTTCCGTAATCCCTTTCAGCTCAGGTGATGGCCAGGTGTAGCTTGACTGGAGGAAAAATTTAACTAGCAACCAAGGAGACTCATTCCTACCTCGTAACTAACGCTCACCGATTTTCACACACCTACAATTCAGTATTAGAGTTGTGACAGTGACCCAATAACATCAGATGAAAACAAACCGAGTATAGTGAAGAAATGGCTCTGCTGTGGTGATGATGAGGTCATGACAACCCTTGATTATAAAATAGTGATATACGCAAGAATTACTGATGTATGGTTATGGACAAAGATGATGATATACTTGTGATGATACACAGTGTCAAGGGAAATTTGTGAGAAAATTCAGGAAATTATTGAAGGGTTAAGTCTGAGGAAAAATGCTATATCAACGCGGCCCAATTCTAAACCGTTACGGAGCTACAAATACTGATGACTCTATGGGCGAAAAATGTCTCCTTCACTTTAACTCATAAGGCAATCAGTAACTGTGACTTGCGTTGATACAGTATTTTCTCTCTTCTGTCTTTTTCCCTCTCTTCCTTTTCTTTTTCTTTTTACTTTTTTGTTCAAAACTGGCCTAAGAATAACGTGGTTCTCAAATAAATAAATAAATAAATAATAAATATATATATAATAATAATAATAATCCCGGGACACCCTGAATACAGTGGAAAAATTCAGACTTTGAAAATAATAGTTATACATACAGGAACTGGTGATAAGATGATGGGGAAATGGTGATGGTGATACACACGTGGAGCGGTGATGAGGTGGTTAGGAATGGTGAAGTGGCTCCCTTGTGATGACAGACGACAGTGATGTAATAATGATCTGGCCACACAACAAGGTGATGGAGAATGAGCTAGTGATGAAGAGGCATTGAATCTGTGAGTACGGATATATCGCTGACAAAATGGTGATGCAGATAGGAACTGGCGATGACGTGGCTATGAAAAGTGATGTGACTGCTAAATTATGTGATGAGGTGATGTGGACGTGGTGATTTTACTACGGACTGGTGTGATGAAGTGATAATGTAGCTCTTCTGTGGTGGTGAGGAAGTGGTGATGTGGCAGAAACATTCCTAAGCTGGGCGGCGTCTGATTTATGCGTGCCAAATTTGCTTATCATAAACACGATATTTTCTTTCACTTACACCAGCGTTCTCACACTTACACACACCCTAACGAAGCTACAGTAAACACAACGTTATTTTTGCCATGTGCGTTTGCAGTGGAGAATACTGCACTCTCTGACTAGAATTTTCTTACAACACTACCTGAGTAATCTATTTCAAATGCGTTCGTGGCAGCATACTGATTATCTCCTTCATCCCGCAAATATCTTTCATGTGTTGAAACGTTTGGTGTTGGCCAGGACAAGATAAAACTGACGTCCTTGGCCTGAAGGTGTTAATTGAGAAAAATTTAAGTATTTGACTGCCAGCATGACAATAACTATCGTCTGGCGTAGTAGTAGTAGTAGTAGTAGTAGTAGCAGTAGTAGTAGTAGTAGTAGTAGTCGTAGTAGTAGTAGTTGCAACCCTAGGCTCATGCATGTAAACCCAGTGGCTGAAGGTGCTCCTTCCTTGCATCCCACCATCTTCCTTGCATGGGGACTAGGAAGGAGTGGGGGAACGTTTATATAACTGGGCAGCTCCATCATCCAGGTATGTCGGTGTCACCGCACGAAGGCGCCCCTCTCCCACACCACTGAACGAATTACTGAGACTTGCTCACCCCTTCAAAAAGAAACATCGTTAACGCCTTCCACCAGGTAACTTTTATCTTATTCTATATTTGCTATCTATACATGATTTTAATCAGGTAAGGAGAAAGATTTCGAAGTGCAGGGTTTAGTGGTCGTCTTAATTAACCCCATCAGCTCGAGATCATAACACAAGATGATTAAAATCGCCTAGAGATGGCCAGAATAAATTTAAAATGACGTCACCAGATTCAATGGGTTTAAGGGGAAAAAAATAAATCCAAATGAGGTACAATTAAAGTATAAATGAAGGACATCGTTGTGAAAAGGTCAACAGCAAAATCTAAACCAATGACTGGCAGGATTTCTCGCAGCCGTACAATATAGTCTAGTTTTAAATTGCATAAAATAATCAGGTGTGTCCAATGCGGCGAATATAAAAAGAAAAGAGAAAAAACGAAGAGAAAATGTAGCCTGCCTGTCGCATTCAGAGTGGAAAATTGTGATTGCATTCTGAATTTTCTATTATTTGATTTGCATTTATTTCCCTTATTTTTTCTTTCATTCTGGTGGAAGCGACAACGTTGATGAAGCGTAAAATCTAGGTGTTCTGTTTGTGTACTGGCGGAATGTGTGAGGGTGTGGAGGTGTGTGAGTGCACCGGTGTGAGAATGTTGTGGTACAGTGTGGTTGTGGTGGTGTGTAGTATGGGTGTGGAGGTGTAGTGTGGGTGTGGTGGTGTGATGTGGGTGTGAAAGTGTGTAGTGTGGGTGTGAAGATGTGGTGTATGTGAGTGTGGTGATGTAGTGGGTGAGGTGGTGCAGTGTGGATGTGAAGGTGTGAAGATGTGTGTGTGGTTGTGTAATGTGGATGTGAAGGTGTGGTGTATGTGGGTGTGTAGTGTGGGTGTGATGGTGTGGTGAATGTGGGTGTGGTATGGGTGGGAAGGTGTGGTGTATGTGGGTGTGGTGGTAAAGTGTGGTCTAGTGCAGTAGTTGTGGCTCCGGCGGACTGGGGTGTGTCGCTGCAGAGGTGTAGTTGCGAGTGTGGGACAGGAGTAATTACAGACCAGAGTTACTTTGGACTGAGAGCCATAGTTTTGCTGTCTAGAAGTCCATTGGAAACTCGACTCACTGTAACAAGCTGTCCAGTAATGTTGTAGTGGAGTTCTGGCACCGGTGCGGAGTTGGGGAAGCTGAGGATGTGGATGAACTGTGGTACTGTGGTGTGTTGTGGTGGTGGGATGAAACTGACGAGCCATGTGGATCAGCTGTGATGTGATTGTGCCTGTGGTGGGTTTGGTGGTGAGATGAAGTTGAGTTGTGTGTAGAAGAAGTGTGGTGGTTGTGGTAAATATGGCTGTGGTGGCTGTGGTAGCGGGGTGAAATCAGGGAACTATTTGAATGAGATGTGGTGCAGTGTGGTGATGTGCCTTGGTGTTGCGGTGGAGAGGAGGGGTAGTCTGGTGCTGGGATGGTTCAGAAAGGTGGAAAAGTGATGGTGGCGATGTGGAGTGATGTGGTTCAGTGGTGAATTTATAATGGAGAGGTGAGGAAGTGGCGAAAGAGTGATGGAGTAATGAAGTCGAACAGTGTGGTGATGATGACGATGTGGAATGATGAGGTAAAGTGATGGAAATGTACAGAGGCAGAGTGGTGAAGTAGCCAGATGCAGTGGTGGTGGCAAGGTGGAATGGTGGGGTGACATGAAGGTGTGGTGAAACAATGATAGTGGTGAATTGGAGTAGTGAGTCTGAGTGGTGAAGCTGTACTGAAGGTGGAGTGAGGAATATCATGAGGTACTGGCGAAGTGAGATGGATGAATAGAAGGAAAAAAAAGGATTAAATCTATGCCTATCAACAGCATGAGTAATTAGGATAGGCCATTATCTCCCTAGAATGGTAGATTGACTGTGAGGTGGTGGTGGTGGTGGTGGAGTGACTAAGCGATGTGGTGATGGTGGTGGTATGACCACGCGATGTGGTGGTGGTGGTGGAAGAGTCATGTGGTGGCAATGGTGGTGGTGGTGGAATAGTGGTGTGGTGGAGAGTAGTGATCGATCGTGGGAGGACCGGGCGTTTCCCTCACAATGTTGACCTTTTGCTATTGACTGACCAAACCCCCCCCCCTCATACCACCTCTTCCTGCCTCATACTACCCCCTTCCTGCCTGGTTCATACCACTCCCTTCCTGTCTCATACCACCCCTTCCTACCTCACCCTGTGTGCCTTACACCACCCCTTTCTCCCTCAATACAATCCCGTTTCTGACTCATACTATTATTTTCCCTCATATCATTCCTTTCCAGCTTCATACCACCCCATCCTGCCTTATACTATCCCTTCTTCACTCATTCCACTCCTCCATTACACACACACACACACACACACACACACACACACACACACACACACCACTATCACCACCATCACAACTACCAAGAACCACCTCCACCACCACTCATTACAATCAAGTAATTACACCTTAAGGCCCATTTATTGTTATTGCCCTTCCTCACGACCCCGTTACACCAAGAATGATAGTGATGAACGCGAGCATGCCATTAGAGAAAGAGGGTAAGGGAGCCGGGATCCTAAAGAACCCCCCCTCCTCTCCCCCCTCTCTCTCTCTCGTGTGTGTGTGTGTGTGTGTGTGTGTGTGTGTGTGTGTGTGTGTGTGTGTGTGTGTGTGTGTGTGTGTGTGTGAAAGAGAGAGGGGAGTCCTTTTCATTTCAATCAGGCTTCCAGCCCGATTTTTAATACTAAGGGACATGGATAAATAAAGTATCTAACCCCTCCTAATCAAAATATTGTTATCTAGGCTGAACAGAATGGTCTGTGGACAGCAAAGATACAGTATACAATACGTCATTAGTCAGAGGCCCTTGACACATAAGCCAAACCGGTTTTTCCTATTTTGGATTTCACGATCTAAGTTCCAGTTACATTAAATCCAAGGAAGTGAGACTTCGGCCATGAGTCGCGGTAGATACAGGGGCAACGGTGTGCATGGGTTAGCACGTCCAATTCGCAACTCGAAGAACCAGGGTGCAATCCCCGAGCCGATCAGACTCATCAGATTCCCTCTCCAGCACCACGTCCTACTTAACATGAAAATACGTCATTGTTGTGAGGGAGGCAACACTACCGCTGGCTTCACGCTACCACGCACCGCACTATGGCGTAGGCTTCCATAAAAGGATTTCTAGTTAGAGTAAATCACATCCCCCGGTCTGGCGAGCTCTAATGACCTGCGGTGCGTGGGGGTAATTAGTGTTAATGAAGGCTGCTGAGTGGACTACAGCCAGTATTCTTTGATAAATATATAGCGTGAGATACCCTGTTCCTATTTTATCCACACATAAGTAATCGTTGCCATCTGAGGCTCATCTGAACGTGAACCCCGTGCATGCAGGCTGAAGATGTCCTCCTGCAATCCCTCATCCTTACTTTTGGGGATAAGTGGATTCAGGGACACCAGTATGACCGGGCAACTCGACTCCCGGTCATATCGGTGCCACTACATGAAGGCACTCCTCTCCAGAGCCATCCAAACATAAAACCATAGCTAACGTTTTTAATTTTAAACGGATAACGTCAAGGTCCTTGTTCTTTTTCGAGGCTAATATGAAAAGAATAAAAATTTAAGAGAAGAGCACTCAATCACACTAACTGCAGAGGATCAGTCCACCATCCTCCTACTGTGACAGGAAGGGAGTTGAGGGACGTTTGTATAACCAGTCCAAGGACTACCCGGCTACATCAGTGCCACCAGGCGAAGGCGTCCATCTCCAAGACTCAGGTTAGAACAAATGGACTATATGAAGTGTCGCCCCCAAAATCGGCCGGTGACAGCAAGACTAACAGATTACTATAAAATGACGTCACTGTCTTGTAAGAGTTAATTATACAATGAATAAGGTTTTTCTGTATTACCATTTAAGGGGCTTATCAAGCGACACCTGAAACTTCCTTCGCGTAATTAATCTCTCTCTCTCTCTCTCTCTCTCTCTCTCTCTCTCTCTCTCTCTCGTGGTAGCTGTGGTGAGGGTCGAGTCACCTAGGCCAGGTGAAACAGGTTCTGGAGGGAGGGAGAGAGGAGGAAGGGAGGGAGAGAGGGAGGGCGAAGGGGAAGGAGTGGAGAGAAGATGAAGAAGAAAGGGGAGGAAGAGAAGGAGGGTTCAGGAAGGGAAGGAGGGGGAGATTGGGAAACGCGTATTGCGAAGGAGGAATGAAGGGAGATGGAGGGTAGGGTGTAAGGAGAAAGAGAGTGGAAGGGTAGGAAGGGTACAGGGGGAGGAATGGAAAGGGAAGTGAGGGGAGAAGAGGATAAGAGAAGGAGATAAGAGGGGGGAAAAGGAGGGCATAGGAGAAAGAATGAAGGGGGAAAGGGGAGATGGGAAGGCGGGGAGAACTGAGAAAACTGAGATATGGGAGAGGGAGGAACTAGAGAACTGAAGGCACATGGGAAGGAAATGGAATGAAGCAGTAAGAGGCAAGGGTAGATACAGGGAGAGAACAAAAGGAAGAGAGCAAGCGAAGGGAGAGGTAGAAGAGAGCCAGGGAGAAAGGTTTTAAAGTAGGAAGGATGTGGTGCAGGGTGAGAAAAGGAGAAAGGTATACTGATGGAAGGGGGGAAGGAGTGAGAGGAGAGAGGCAAGGAATAGGGTGATGGAAGGGGAGGGGTGGAAGGTTAAGCGAGCTAGAGGGAGGTGTATGGGAGTGACGGGACGGGGAGGAAAGGAAGGAGGGAGGGTAAAGGAGAGGATATAGGAACCTCCTCTCTCTCTCTCTCTCCGAGGGTCCTCTGGCTGACTGTATTCTCATGCTTTTAGGAGGCTCTTTGGCAATTTATATCTCCAGTTGTATCTTCCACTGTCCACCTTAACCACATGTTCTTCTTTTTCCCTACCAGACGATTTCATTCAGCTTATGGGAGACATTTTGCAGTAAAGGGGTAAGGGAGGGCTATGTCTAAACCCCCATTAGGTCGAAAAATCTTTAAAAATTAGTAAAATCGTCTGGAGGTAGCACTCATTATCTCGGACGGATTGGCGATTGATCCCTTCAGAACGAGGGTAATTTTTAAACATACATTTCAGTCTTGCTACCTACAGACGATTTTTTTTGGGGGGTGAGGTCATTTTCTTTTCTTCTTCATCTCCACCTCCTCCTCCTCCTCCTCCTTATTATTATTATTATTATTATTATTATTATTATTATTATCTGGGGACGATTTTATTCAGCAAAGGGGGACACTTTTCGAAACGAGAGGGACTGGATATTCTTTTCATGAGCTCCTTTCACACAAGACGTCCCCGTTTCATTAAATAAAATCGTCTGGAAGCAGCGGGGATTAAAAACAGAAAATGACCAAAACACGGAAGGGATGGATCACTTTTCCCCTTAATATTTTTTTTATGGGAAAGGGTTAATTCTGGTTCTCACTCTCCCGATCCATACTTGACCAGCATGAAAAAAGGTTCATTTTGGCTCTCACTCCTTCGGTCCGTACTTGACCAGCATGGAGAAGGGTTCATTCTGACTCTCACTCTCTCTCTTTCAGTAGGGCCATTTACGCAGTGCCAAAGACAGAAGGGGTTAATGAACAACGTCGCCTTTCTGATGAACCCTATTAATTACTGTTCGTACTCTCTCTCTCTCTCTCTCTCTCTCTCTCTCTTATGGCTAGCCTTCCTTCTACACATTACACTTTAATATTTTCCTGTGTTAATTATACTTATTTATACTTTTTTCATATCTATTTTTATTGTTATTTATTACTGTTTTGCCCAAGGTCGTCTTTTTGTCATTTAATTCTTAATTCCTTCAGACGATTTCATTGAGCTTCGATGAGACTTTTGGACTTGCTTGGTTTCATGTACCCTTTTTGACTCCGTTTCCTACAGGGGGATTTTCTCAGTCTGAATAAAATCGTCTAACAGCTGCCAGAGTAAGATAAAAGAAGACGTCATCGTGCTGAAGGGGTTAATGTTAGAATGCCAACAGATAACTAACAGGAAACACTAACAGATACGATGCACAAAAAAACAGTGACGAAGAGATGCTGGGGAGCTTTCAGTGGCCTAGAGCTTTAAGAAACTGGACAAGCGCTACGATTCACAAGGTGCAGATAGATTTTTTTGTATTAGTAATAGTCAAAATGGAGTGTAGGTTCAGCATGCAATTATATTATCAACAGTTGCAGATGACAATGGGGATAGGGGGAAATCTTATTTAAATTTTGGTCCAGGGGGGGTGGGGAGGATCATATATTTTCCTAGACACAGGGGGTACGCCAAAGTGCAAAGGTTGAGGAACTCTGGCCTAGGGAGTATAATTCAAGGTCGCGGAGTTCAGGGGTAAGGATATTCAGCCGTTCAGCAAGGAGCCGAGGTCAAGGATATTCAGCCGTTCAGCAAGGAGCCGAGGTCAAAGGGGCCGGGTGGGAACAAGAAGTACCAGTATAAACAACCTCGTTCAACCTGACATGCTGGTTTATTTACGAAGGAGACAGACACTGGGAATGAGGAAAAAATTATACAGGTTCAATAAAGTACCCCCTAAAGGAGAAAAAACGGGAAAAATAAATTGTTTATTACTTGCCTCCGAGTTTTATTCATGCTTTCGAGACGCATTATTCCGTAAACAGTTGTGATTGTGCTTTTATTCTAGTGTGTGTGTGTGTGTGTGTGTGTGTGTGTGTGTGTGTGTGTGTGTGTGTGTGTGTGTGTGTGTGAAACAACAAGGGGATGAGGATTATGAGCAGTTGGGAATATGAAGTAGGGATGGAAGTGAGGGATGGGAGGGGATGGAGGGAAGGGGTGAGAGGAGGTGGGAGAGATGAAGGTGTGGGAGTGTGGGGAGGGTAGATGGAAGTGAGTGTATGGATGGGGGGAGTGGAGAGGGCAAAGTGTACCAAGCCTTCCTGAGTCACTCGTTGCTAATGACAACTATAAACACACCCACACACACACACACACACACACACACACACACACACACACACACACACAAAACTCCATCCATCCCAACACTACTACATTCCTTTACGTCATCCCTGGTTTCCATAGCGCTTCAATCACAATAACATACATACCATAAATAAAGGCATAAATACATGAATGAATATAGCACTGTAATTATATAACGCTGCGCTGTTGGCTCCTGTGTAATATATCATCCGATTATTCCCAGCAGTGCCACACACGCAAACAGTTGTGTATACCTACATATGAATTATTGTTCATGCAAAGTGAAAATGCCATGCAGTGTAAATGAGATGAGAATTACTATAATGAACGCTTTCTCTCTCTCTCTCTCTCTCTCTCTCTCTCTCTCTCTCTCTCTCTCTCACCTGCCATCAAAGCTTTCGCCAATATCAAATGCATCAAGTTCAATATAGAACTGTCAGTCGCCTGTCCGTTACTGATGGGTGACCGAAGGTGAGTGAAAATGGCGATGCACAGTGAAAGTGATGGTGAGGGTAGACGAAGAAATGATGACAGTGAAGAGAGTGAGTTCGGGTCAGGGCACTGGTGACAATGTGGATAGTGACAGTGATGGTGAGGAAAGTGGCAGTGAAGAAAGAGCCACTGAAGATGAAGGCACTGGTGGAAATGATGACAGTGACAGTGAGGGAAGCGACAAGGAATGACAGTGACTGAGGGAATAGGTGGAAGTAACGACCATGAAAGTGACAGTATGGGAGATAACAGTAAGGACAGAGACAGTAACAGTAGACAGAAGAGAAAAACGACAATAACGATGAGGTTGGCGACAGTGACAGTGAATTATAGTGAGGGCAGTGACACCAGTGAAAGATGGCCGTGATAGTGAAGCCCAGTGAGATACAATGTGAGAACTGGCGATATCAATAACAGTAAAGGAAGCAGTGACAGTGCCAGCAGTGAGAATGAGGACAGGCACAATGACAGCAGTGACAGTAATGACGAATTATGTGAGTGAATCTTGTATATGCGTGGGTCATGTCTCGCGTGTGTAAGTGACAGGTGTGTGTGTGTGTGTGTGTGTGTGTGTGTGTGTGTGTGTGTGTGTGTGTGTGTGTGTGTGTGTGTGTGTGTGTGTGTGTGTGTGTGTGTGTGTGTGTGTGTGTGTGTGTCAGGTGTGTTGGGTGCAAGTCATAGTCCAGGTGCAAGGGAATCACCACATCACCACAGTCGCCACAACACAACTACCTTCAGGCACAACACTCAACAGCCTCAGCATCTAACACCACCTGACATCATCTCATACCACCCGACATCACACCACACATGACCTTACACGACCTAAAATCACTTAACAGTACTTTACAACCTGTCTGACATTATCTGACATTTACCTCACACCACCTGACATCTCACACTCTGCACAGGCCACAGCTTCTAAGACATCACCTGACACTTTTCCTCTTTGGACTGAGGATGTTGTTTCTAATTTTCTTACTGCCTCCAGACGAATTTAATAATCTAAGGAGAAACTTTTCCAGCTTAAATTCACAACAACACGCAACACATCAACAAAGCATCACCAAACACACGCTGCGAAGACTGCATTTTTGGCGGCTAATTAGTGGAATTATTCAGCGGGCGAGTGCGTCAGACTTTAAGTAATGTTTTCCGCTCATGATTTTTATTTTAGCAGCTGAATTTTTTTTCTTTTCTTTTTTTTTCCTGGCAAGCATAATATCTGACGCTGTAATATTTCCCCATTGTTAAAACCACCGTATCACTACACTCACCATCATCATCATCATCTTAAACACCATCATCATTTTCCCTGTCAAAACTACCATATCACTACAATCATCATCATCATCATCATCATTATGAAACTAACCCTCTTATGGTTGGGACAGTTCTAGTCTTCTGTTCCAGCTAAGCCAAACGATTTTCTTCAGCGCAGAGTGAGTCATCATAGAATCTTACTGACCATCTAAACACGATCACATCCTTTAAAAATTATATTCTTACCATCTCCAAACGCTTTTATTCTTAGGGGACTTTGACACAGCCTTCATTAACCCTTCCACACTGAGGGGTTTCTTCTCAGCTGAACAAAATCGTCTGGTATTTGCCAGAACAAAGATAAAACAAAAGAGTGAATGAGACAGCCCTTTAATACCAGAATTCAATGGAGTAATTAGAAAGACACTAATGCATTCGAGAAAATATGGGTGGAAAAAATCGTATGCGCTGTTATCTGGCTGAGCGTTTCATTTGGACTGCAGGTGAAGCCATAAGGGAGACTTAAAAGAATTGGAAGAAAAAATAAGTTCGAAAAATTATGACATATATTGCTAAGAGTTTCATCTCATTTGTAGATGAACATATTAGGTGGGAAAAATCTAACTGTTATATGTTTGTTTTATTTTTATTTACCTACATACTCGTACCTATGTATCTACCTATCTATCTATTCACATGTCTATCTATCCATTTATCTATCTACTTTTCAACTATCTGTCTATAAAAAACTTCTTAACCAATCAACCAATCGATCAGTCCGTCTATGAATCAGTTAATCATTTCTTTATCTAACAGTCTATCTACCTGAGTTCACCCATCTACATATCCCTTGATCTATTTATCTGTTGCCAGACGCCTAATCCCACAGTTTACCCAAGGTGGCTGCAACAAAACATCTCTATACCTCTTATAACTTATTCAGCTCCACCCCCTCCCCTCTCTCTCTCACACACACACACACACACACACACACACATTAGCAGTGCGCGCGGCTGAGTAATTAAAGAGAAAAATAGGTATTATTATGCTGCTCCTGAAAACAATGCGGCCTTAAAGTCAACACTGGGATTTTAATTAAGCCGGGGCTAAATTCATCATAAACAGCTGAAAAACAAACGTGGCTAATGACCTTACTAAATAGGGGGAAACTCATTACCGTCAGTGTCATCATTATCACTGTTATCATCATCATCTCAATAATAATAATAATAATAATAATAATAATATTTTACCTACTTAATCCAGGTACGACAGAGAAATATAATTCACCTACGTTTGGGAAATCATACACCAGGTGGGCCCCGGACTTCGCCCCATGACTTACCTGTGGAAAAGAGAGATTAAGTTAGTTATAATATTTTACCTGTGTTATTATGGTATTTATTTATCAACCAATGGACGGCTGTGATAAAGTTATGTATTCTCTTTCTCTCTCTCTCATTAGTAACCAAAGAGATCCATTCCTACTTCATAACTAATGTTGACTGATTTCCACACGACTACGATTTAATACTCAAGATGTGGGAGTGGCCCAGTTCCATCAGGTGAGAACAAACAGACTATAGTTCTGAACCCAGCAAGAAAAAATGACGACAAAACCAACTGAGATCTTGCTATATAACTCAACGATAATTAAACAGACTGAAATCTCGCTTTATTTGTAGTGAAACCCCACGAGTAAAGGATTAATGTCCAGTCGTGCCACGCAGCTCAAAATTATTACACGGCACTATGTTACAAAAAGACATATTGCAGAGGACACTTGTTATTTATAGTGCACGTTACAGTGAGTTAGGAGGTGTGTCTGGCTGGCTGTGATATAGTGAAAAGAATTGTTGGATATTTTTCACTGCAAAATACGGATATCATGTTAACCCCATTAATAAAATGATACCTTTTTATTTTGGCTACCTCGGGATAATTTTCTTCAGGTGAGGACGGATTAACGGGTAGGGAGGTGTGAGGGAGGAGGTGGAGAGGAGCAAGATAGAAAAAGAAAGAACAGGACGAAGGAAACGAGAGGGAAAGATTAACTGGATACGGAAGTTGGACAGAACTGGATGAAACGGAGAAAGAATTGGAGGAAAGGAAGAAGAGACGACGGAAGTGAAATGAGAGAATGGGTGAGTGGATGAAGGGGGAACGGTACGAGGGGGGGGGGGACGGATAAGGGGAAAGGGGAAAGGAGTGGGAGAGTGAATGATGGGGAGGAGAGGGGAAGACGAGAAAGGATGAGAGGGAGAAAGGGTATGGGAGAAAAAGGAGAGAGGGAGAGGCTAGGGAGAGGGAGAGGATAGGGGAGATGGTAGAGGAAGGGGGACGGAGGGAAGGGATGGCTGAAGAGAGACTAGGAAGGTACAATGAGGAAAGGTGTAAATGAGGGACAAGAAAGAAAGAGATGACGAGAGGGAGTGGATAAGGCGAGGGGAGGGAAGGGGACGGGGGGAAGGGGATCGGGTGTGGGGGGAGGAGAGTAACACAATCCTCCCTACAACCAGAAGACACCCCAGAAGCGGAACCAGCTCCACCAAGCCTACCCATCCCCTCACCTCAACTCCACCATTCCTCCATCATGCCTACCCATCCCTTCATCTCTACTCCACCAAACCTCCATCATGTCTACCCACTACTCCGTCCTTCCTTCACCATGCCTGCATATCTCACCAAATTTACTCCATTATTCCTCCACAAAGATGCTGCAAAGATGGACAGTTGGAGAAAATGAAGAGTAATGGGTGAATATTAAGACATGGAAGAGAGATGAAGGAGTGGTGGAGGTCTGGGTGGAGCGAAAACATAGCCCAGGTGGAGAGATTCGATCCACCAGCACCGTGACTGAGTGGGCAGCCCCTCCCACCTGTTCACCCCTGCATCACCTGCTCCTGCCTCACTTGACCTTGCCTCACCTGTCCCTAGCTCACCTACTTTCCTTCACCTGTCCTGCCTCACCTGCCCCTGTCTCACCTGTCCCTATCTCACCTACTCTCCCTCACCTGTCCTGCCTCACCTGCCCCTGTCTCACCTGTCCCTCCCTCACTTAATGTGCCTCATCTATCGTTGTTTCACCTGTCACTGCCTCATCTGTAAACTAAATATGTATTCTTCCCACATCACCCCCCCTCTCTCTCTCTCTCTCTCTCTCCAGGAAGAACATTTATCTATATATCTCCTTCTGTAGAGTTCTATGTATGTATACATGTACCGATGTATGTAGGTATGTATGGGGAAGTTGATGGATGGACGGATATTAGTCTACTTGTTATTACCTTTGTTGCTGTTGTTCTTTTTCTTTCCCGATTTAGCCTCATCATCATCATCATCATCATCACCATCTACTGCATCTTCAATCTACCTACATATCTATATCTATTTATCTATCTGTGTGTGTGTGTGTGTGTGTGTGTGTGTGTGTGTGTGTGTGTGTGTGTGTAGGACGTGACCCGTAGGTTAATGAGTAGCGGCTGTGATGAAGATAAATGACGATTAATCACACCACCACCTCACGTCATTCCTTTTTAAACCCACCTTCATCCCTACAATACCCTACGCAGTTATCTTATTACTCCTCCTACTAAACAATTATATTCAAGACAATCATCCTCAACAAGACAATTATATTCAACTAGACAATTATATTCAACCAGACAATTATATTCAACTAGTCAATTATATTCAACTTACGATTAACCTCTTGCCTTATCACTCAGGCTCCTATGACTCTCCTGCTCGTAAATAAAATCGTTTGGTGTTTTAATAATTACCACACGACGCAAAAATATTATAGAGTTAATGGAGGCAATATGAACAATCTCGGGCTCCTGTGACTCGCTTCATGGTGAATTAAATCATCTGGTGATAGCTTATAACAATGACTGGAGTTGACGCGACCATGAGAGGGTTAATGGGGCTAAAAAAGGATATATCTACTAATTGTTCCCGTACAAAACGTTCCTCTTATAGTTGTAGGGAATTTCGTGGAGATAGAATGAATCTCAAATACAATGCAAGGTCCAAAGGTAATAAGAATTTTTTTCCCACCATGATGCTGTAACAAAAATTCTGCCTAAGTATCCAGGGCTGAGGTACACAAATAAACTTAGGATAATTTCCCTGTCGCATCCATGCTTTGTTTTTGTAGGACAGACCAGGAAACAAGAGTACTGTATATTCCCGTGTTTTTTAGTTCCTCCTGCAAAAAACAGATCTATATTACGACAGGGAATCGATGGTAAATGTGTCTGAGAATACCACCCAGGCTATTTTTACTAGACTTATTATGTGCCTCAAGTTTCAATGTCCCTCGCTCGCTCGCTCTCTTTCATATCCGTCCTCTCTGTCTTCCTTTCATCCACTTTTTCCCTCCCTGTCTCGCTTTCCCTCCTCCCTTTCCTCCAAATCATGTCTTCCTCCTTTCTTCTCGCCCTTTTCCCGCCCTCCTTCCCTCCTCCCTCCCTGCTCCTCTCCTTTTATCTTCCCTTTTTCTTGGTTCCTTCGTTCTCTTCTTCTTCCATCCGTCTCTTCTCATTTATTATTCCTTCCTTTCTTCCCTTCTTCCTCCCTCCTTCATTTTCCCCATTTCAGTCACACTCGTTTCTCCTCTCTCTTCTCCCTTCCTTTCTTCCTTCTTTCCCTCCTTCCTTCCTTCCCTTTCTTCTTCTTTTTTTTCCCTTCCATTTTCCCCTCTTCTTCTCTCCCTCATTCCCCCTAATATCACCCTTTTCTCCTCTCCCTTCTCTCTTCCTTCCTTCCTTCTTTCCTTCCTTCCTCCACTGCCTCCCACTAACCTATTCTTCTCCACTTTTTTTCTCGCTCTCCTTCCTTCATCTCCTTTAAATCATGCTTCCTCCTTCCTTCCATCCCATTTCTCTCTCTTTTTTACCAGTTTTTCCCCTCTCTTCCTCGGCATCGCTTTCATCTAAATCACTCTCTCTCTCTCTCTCTCTCTCTCTCTCCTTCTCCCACCCCTCCCCTCTCTTTCATTTAAATAATTCCTCTTCTCTCCACTTCCCTTCCTTCCTTCCTTTTTCCTCAACTCTTTTCTCCTCCTTTCTTCGCTCCTTCGCCATCCGCCTTCCAATTCCCTCCTAATTTCCTCAATTCTCCTTTCTTTCTCCCTCCCTTCCTTTCATCCTTGATAATCTAACCACGAAAAAGATTTAAGAATCTAAAGAAATTATAATCCAAGCACTCTGTGTACAAAGGTCATATAAAACGCACAGCCAACACATTACCTGGACTCACACGAAGAGCTTCTGAATATAAATGGGAAAATATCTCATTAAAAAAAAAATATATACAAGACAGTAAAGTGAAGGGTGACAAAAAAATGATACCGTACACAGACTGAGAAACAAACTATTCGAAGAACGTTCAGAGGGAATTATTCAGCCATGGCGTACGCAGACTAAGAGATTTGTAATTTCTTTTTTCTGAAGGACATGATAATATGATATGTCGAAAAATTCTTCCCTGCAGACTGCTTGAATTATGCTAAAGGTATTAGTGGTAATGTACTTGTTGGCAAACGCCCAGGCACATGAAGATAGGCACTAATTCTTCAACAAAACTGTAAACTTATTGAACAAGTTACGTTCCAATGTGGTAAACTGAATAAAATACAGATATCTGAAGCACAATGTTTTCTGTATAAGGCATGGAGGACACAACTACAGAATGACTTTGTTATGTACTTAATGCACCGTGGATGTTCCTTTCCCTTACAGATTAAGATAACGTATAACATAATTTCCATTCATCCTTTCCGATACATATTCCATGACAGCTTTCCTGTGCTGCCCCTCTCGCCCTTCTCCTGTCGGTATCAGATGAAGGGACCGCTGAGTGGATGGAGCCTTCTTGCTTTGAGTTATTGCCCTTGATATATAGCCTGGTCACGGTGCAATACTTATACCCAACCATAAAACTGGCCACCTAAAAAAAAAAAAATATCTGCTTGGTTTCCTTTGTACTTCAGTAAACTTTTCTCACACTCTCCCCCCCCTCTCTGTCTGTCTCCAGTCTTTTCTCCTTTTTCCTTTCCCTGACTGGCTTTCCTTCCTCCTTCTCCTTTAAATTATTCCTCCTCCTCTCTCTCCCTCCCTCTCATTTCTTTTCCTCTTTGTGTCCTCTTTTTTCCTGTCTCTTTTGGTCGCGTTCCTCTCTCTCTCGCCTACTCGTTTCTCTCCTCCATCTTCCTTCCTTCTTCCTCTCTCTTCCCTCGCTCTCCTTCCCTCCTCTTTCCTTGTTTCCCTCACCTCCTCTCCGCTATTCCCCTCTACCTCCTCCTCCTCCTTTCTCCCTCCTTCCCTCTCTACTTCCTTCTCTCCTTCCCCCTTCTTCTCCTTCTCCCTCGTCCCTTCTTTCTTCCTCTTTCATTTTTCTTCATTCCTTCCTCCTCTCTTCAATTTTCCCCTATCCATCTCCTCCTTCCTCTTCCGTTTTCCCCTCCTTCCTCACCCATTCTCTCCCTCCATCCCCCTCCATCATTTTCCCTCCTTCTTCCTCCCTTCCATCTTCTTCCCCCTTCCTCTTCTCAGTCCGTCTCCTCCTTCCCCTATTTTCTCCTTCCTCTTCTCTCCTCCTCTTTCCTTCTTCTTCCATCCTCCCTCCCTTCATCCCCCCTTCTTCACGATATATGTCTGGAGGCATTCCTTCCGCCTCGTAGTCAGTCTCTCTCTCTCTCTCTCTCTCTCTCTCTCTCTCTCTCTCATATTATCCCGAAATTTTAGTGTAATATTTACGTCTTCCAACAATGCATTCTCTCTCTCTCTCTCTCTCTCTCTCTCTCTCTCTCTCTCTCTTCCACAACTTCCTACTTGTCCCTTTCCCCTTAACCCCGTTACCTCTGTCTCTCTCCCTCCTTACCCCATCCATTCCCTTCTCCCTTTCTCTCTCTGCCTCTCCATTTCTCTTTAATTGTGCCTCTCCCTTGCCTTACCCCACTCCCCTCCCTCCCCTTTCACTGCCAGTCATTCCCTACACTTCCCTTCATCCCTTCCTTCCTTCACTCTCTCCCTGTTTCATCCCACTTCTTATCTATTCTCCCTTCCCTTTCACTCTCTCTACCACCACTCTCTCGCCCTCCTCATTCCCTCCCATATCAAATAGCTCCACCTTCCATTCCTCTCTCTCCCACTCTCTAACCTCCCTCCCTCCCTCCATAACCCTGCCTCTCTAGCTCTCCCTACCTTTCTCCCTCTCACCCTCCCTCTCCTACTTCCTCCTCCATTCACCTCCTACCCTTCCTTCCCCCTCCCAGTCTCTCCCAGTACCTCACCGCCTCACTCTTTCTCTCCCTTCCCTCAAAGCCATCCACGGTTCTGTTTTACCATCCTTCCTGCCCCTCGCTGCCTCTCTCATTCCTTCTCCCTTCTCTTCATTCATTCCTTATCTCCCCCCCCCTGCCCTCCCTCCCTCTCCCATTCCCTACTCATTTAACTCCCCACCCCTTGCCTCTCAAATCCTCTCCCTCTCCCTCCATACCTCGCGTATCCTTCCCTCCCTCCCAACCCCCTTCTTCCTTCCCTCCTTACCCCTCCCTTCCTCTCCCCCTCCCATTCCCTATCCCTCACCCCCTGTCCCACCCTTTCTAGCGCCCCGTCATGCTGCTCACGTCTGACTTGTGTGGCTCAGAAGAGAGTCCGACAGAATTCTTTGAGGGGATAGCTACACACACCACAATTTCTCTCGTGGCTGTGCTGTTTGTGGTGGTGTGGTGGCGGGATGGTGTGGTGGTGTGTGGTGGCGGGATGGTGTGGTGGTGTGTGGTGGCGGGATGGTGTGGTGGTGTGTGGTGTGATGATGTGTGGTGTTGTGGATGGGAATTGGACAGTGACACACACACACACACACACAAACACACACACACACACACACACACAAACACACACACACACACACACACACACACACACACACACAAACACACACACACACACACGAAAAAATAATTGAGAGAGAGAGAGAGAGAGAGAGAGAGCACACCAGATGTTCACCCTTCCTTTTTATGGTGTTTTTGCTTTGAGACGAATAGGAGGGTAATGCCTCTCTCTTACACGTGTTAAGATTGATGAGTTACAAAGCGACAGGAAATGGGAAGGAAAAGAGAGAAAAGTGGGAAAGAGTAAGAAAGGAAAAAAAAAAAAGAGAGAGAAGGGGAAAAGAGCGAGAGTGAGATGGGGAAGAGAGAGAGAGATGAGAAAAGAGAGAGAGACGGGGAGTGGTTGAAGACAGGAAGAAGGTAAGGAAACGGGAAGAAGGGAGATGAAGGCAGGGGAAAACAGGAAGGATGACTAAGACGGGAAGGAGTGAGAAGGAAAGGAAAGAGGGAAAGGAAGGAGAAAGAGGAGGAAAAGGAAAGGAGAAAGAAGGGGAGAAGCGAAAGAGAGAGGGAAACGAGAGAATGAGAGGGAAATACGGGGGTGGGAGGGAAGGAAGGATGCAGGAAGATGGAGGGAAAGAATCGGGTGGTGGAAGCGAAGGATGACTAAAAGAAAGGGTGGAAAAATGAGAGGAAGGAAATGTGTAATGGAAAACAGGAAGGAGGATGGAGGCAGGAAAATGTAATACAGAGGAGAGAGAGGAACTGAGAGAGACGGGACAGAGGGGCAGGAAGGATATGGAGGGAAGGAGGGGGAGGTAGGGTCTGGAATGATACAGGGAGAAATACAAGGAAAAGGGAGGAGAGAGTAAGGGAGGGTAGATGAAGGCGATAGGAGAGAGAAGAGAGGGTTGGAAAAGATGGGAAGAGGAAGAGCCACAGAAGAGGATGAGATGAAGTTAGGGAAGGGAAAAAAGGGGACAGGAGAGGGGGAAGAAAGGGATTAGAGAGAGGAAAGAGAGGGCAGGTAAAAAAAAAAGGGAGAGAGGAAAGAGGCACAGAACGGTTAATAGAGGAGAGGTTAGGAAAAGGAAGGAGGGAGGCAGAAGATATGAGAGAGACAACGGCAGAGACGGGAGGGAGGAAGAAGCACAGAGGTGGAAAAAATGGAGAGGCAAAGGAAGGAAGAATGGAGATAGGAGAGAGAGGGGGGGGGGGTGTTGAATATGGGTGGGGCATAGAAGTGGATAAAAAGAGAGGATTAAAGAAAATAGGACAGCGATGCAAGCAAGGGGGTTAAGAAAAGGGGAGGGAGGAAGGGAGTTAAGGGGGCAGGTGGCATCCTTGGCTCGTCCTTCCGTTCCGCATGACTGACTGACCACACGCAGGGGTCATGCACTGAAGGAGGGAGGGGGGCTGGTAGGTGAGTCAGTGACCAGCCGGTGTAGAGGTAGTAAACGCTGCGAGAATCAAGGAAGAGTCAGTAGAACGAGTAGTGGTAGCTGACGTTGCGAGAGTAAGGAAGAGTCAGCAGAATCAGTAGAGGAAGTAGACGTTCTGAGTAGAATCAACAAGCACAGAAATGGATAGCAAACAACAGTGGCGAGTCACTGAAGCTAGCAGTCTGTAAAACTAACGAGGGTGGTCAGTGGTGAGTCAGGAACGAGACAGAAGAAGCGACACAGGAGCCAAGGAACGATCGCATGTGAACCAAGTGGACTGCAGGCTGACACCCCTCACCTGCAGCCCACCATTCCCCAGCAGGAGGATGGGGAGGGAGGTGAGGGACGTTTGAATAGTTGGTCAGCTCCACCGTCCTGTTATAAAGGTGCCACCACATGAAGGCGTTCCTCTCCAGTGCCAAACGAAAGCACAGAAGGGGCAGGACAAAGAAAAGCGTACTGCGCGAAGTAAGTAAAACAAAATTAGCGTGAAAATAGTGAAGGCAGAGTCTGTAGAGTCTGGCAGAGGAAAAAAAAAAAAAAAAGCGCGATCAGCAAGAAAAATCACCAGAGAAGTAGTGAAAGTAGAGTCATCCCTTTAATGGAGGAGAAAAACAGCGTGAACTCAGCAAGAAAAATCAGCAGCGAAGCAGAGTCAGCAAAGTCAGGTGGACGTGAAGGCTAAGGAATGGAAGAGGAGAGGAGGGGGTACAAATCGCGTGGGAGGAGGGCATAGAGGCAGGTGTGGTGAGTGAAGAGGAGGATGGGGGTACTGATGAGGGGGTGGGTAGGGGTGGGAAGGAGGGTAAAGTGGGAATGAGGTTGGAGTAGGGTTGGGGTAAGGGATAAGGTGAGGGAAGCGAGAAAATGGATAGTGATGGGGTAGGCTAGGTGTGGTGGGTGAAGAGAGGATACGGTATACATGTGTGGGGAAGAGACTGGGGAAGGCAAGATCTAAAGGAAAATGGTAGCCGTGGGGGTGAGGGGAGAGGGAAGGAAGGAGAGAAAATGAAGAAGGGTGAGAGTGAGTGGGAAGTGAGGATGAATTGATACAGAAGAGTGAGGAAAGGGATGTAAATTAAAGATGAAAGTGAAGGGGTGGGTGTGATGGACGATGTGTAATGGGAGGGGGGGTACACTGTAGAAGAGAGGGGGAAGGGGAGGGGAGGTATGCACTCAATGCCCCTACCCATGTGCCCTGTTCGTCTGGCACGTGGTGGACCTAGTGCACAGAAATACACAACCATTCAAAAAGCTCGACACTCCAACACTCTCTCGCATCTCCTCCATTAGCTCCTTCACTATCATGTCTTTTATCATGTATGCTTGCTCCTGCCAGGCGATTTTATCTAGATTAAGAGGGACGTCTGGCAACAGAGGGATTATAAAAAAAAACGCCATTACCTCTACAACTATGAAGGGGGGTTTCTTCATCTGAATAAAATCGTCTGGAAAAAGGCGTCTACAGGCTGAACGCACTAACCCATGCAGTTACGAAGTTTTTTTCATTTTATTCTTGCTACCGTCCCATCACTTTACTGAGCTTCATGTTACATATGGACGTTATGGTCACCCTGTCTACTGAGGACTACTTCCGTCTCTCTCAGTGAGTTGGCAGACAGTGGCGGATGAACTATTTATTATTCTTATTATTCTTATCTGATATGTCAAACTATTTATCCTGGAATTATCAAGCAAACTTCCTGCAATGAAATTATTATTATTATTATTATTATTATTATTATTATTATTATTACTTGATTACCAAGGCATGCTACTTAAAACTTTCTTTGTTAATAATGTTTCTCTGAAAACAATGTCAGTATTACTTAATCTTTAATTCAAATTCATTCGCGTGCCCATATCCTGGCAGCTGTGGCCTCCCAAGCGCCCTATTGCCACACTCCGGGGACTTGAGAACCGGCCTGGGGATGGATTACACCTACACCCACACCCACACCTCTTTAACACCCACACCCACATCCCTCTCACACCCACACCCACAGCCCTTAAGAGGGAGACCATTTTTGCCCTTCAGGTCATCAGTAATTTTGGCTCCCTAACGGCGACAATTCAGCCTAATGTTGATATAACATTTATTACTCAAAATCCGCAGAAGAATAAGCTACTGAAGTCTGATATATATATACAACACAGGTACCCGGACTCGATCTGACAATGGCTATGAAAGCAAATCTCATGATGGGTTGCGGTGGGTGGTAAATGAAATAAACAGTTCCCTCACCAACAGTGTTTACTTTAGGACAGCTTACCCGCCTGACTGGGACAAGAATCACTGAGTGGTGTCGTTACAGCTTAAGTACACAGACTAAAGGTTACAGCTTCCTGCGTGCGGGTTCCAAACGTGGCAGCATATACAGTTGAAACAAAGATACTCGTATATGATTAATTAGGGTATTTTTTTTTTCTCCCTCATCCCACACACACACACACAGAGGGAAAAAAAATACCGTACGTCGATCAAAAAGTAACACCCGCTCTCGCTTTGTGAAAGGTTATACTTACGAGTAGCCTATCAAGAAAAGAGAAACTGGAAGAGACACAGCCCAGAAAGCTAAAACAGTTGGAAAAACGGAGAGGAAAAACGAGAAAAGAAAAAAGGGGGCATAGAAAGACATAAAAAAGGGGCACTGGCTCCTCCTATACACTGGCTAACAGGACAACTTTCCTCAATATATTACTACTGGATGGTGAGGGGATAGTGGGGGTGGTGAGGGGAATGGGTGTCGAAGAGGGGAGACTGTGTAGTGGGTATGGCGGTAGGGAAGAGGGGGAGGAGGAAAGATTGTACAGGAGGGGAGATTGTGGAGGAGTTGGTATGGTGGTGTGGAACAGGGAAGAGGGAAGAATGAGGCGGGTGAGGAGGAGTAATTGCGGAGTGTCGGAGTAAAGGGAAGGACTGGAGTAGGGAAGGGGTGAAAGTGTGGGGAGATTGTGGGGTGTGGAGAGCTTGGAAGAGATTAGTGTGGAGCGTAGGAGGGAAGGAAAGACGAGAAAAGAGTGGTGCATGGGTGGAAAATGGGAGATTGTGGGGAAATGGGGTGTGGGGATGGGGAAGAAAGAAAGAATGAGTATAGAGGTGAGAGGAAGTGTGTGTGTGTGTGTGTGTGTGTGTGTGTGTGTGTGTGTGTGTGTGTGTGTGTGTGTGTGTGTGTGAGAGAGAGAGAGAGAGAGAGAGAGAGAGAGAGAGAGAGAGAGACTGGTGTATAAGGTCGGATGAATGTGACATCGGGGCTGGGAAGAGGCAGGGGAAGGAGGGAGGCTGGGAAAGATGTAGCATTTTGGGAGAGAGAAGAGAGGAAAGAGGGAGGGGGAGGAAGGAGGAAGAAAAGTGGTCAGAAGAAAGGTAAGAGTGGAGGATATACATGGTAAGGGACGAAGGAAGATGAGGATAAAGGGGAAGGGAAGGAAAGGGAAAAAAGGGATGATGGTTGGAGGAGGAGGAAGTAATAAGAGCAAGGTGAAAAAATGAGAGAGGGAGGTGGAGGAAGAGGAAGAGGAGGAGGAGTGAAGAAACATGGAAGGGATATGAGAGAATGCTAAACCATGGAGAGGAATGGAGGTGGAAGGAAGGAGGGGAAGAGGAGAAGGGGGGAGATTACAAGTGCGAAGAAAGAAGAGGCAGGGAAGAAGAGAGGTTGGAAAGAGGGAAGGAGGGAGGATAGGACAAAATGAAGGAGGGAAAGCTATGCAGGAAATAAGGAGTAACATGGAAGAGGCAGTGAGAGGTATGAAGGAAAGAGGGGGAATGGAAGGAAGAGGATGATGATGAAGAATGTAGGAAAAAGAAGAGGAGCGATAAAACGAGAAGGAAGGAAAGAGAGGGAGGAAGGAAACAGGAGAGGAATTAGGTGGGAAGTGAAGGAAGAGAGGGGATGGCGAACTTACGTGAGGGGAGATAAAGGAAATGAAAGGAAGGAAGAAATGAGAAGTAAAAAGGAAAGGGGAAAAATTACCTGGAAGACAAGGGAGGAGGTTGAAGGAAGGGAGGAAGGGAAACAAGATGAAAAGGAGAAGGAAGGGAGAATGTAAGAGTTTAGGAGAGAGAACCTTCAGGCTTTCCTATCCTTGTCTTATACTTAGCCCGTTGAATGCGATGACGTCTTGTGTGGCTAAATTCTTGCTACCTCCCTTCCTCTCCTCCCATCTCAACTAGGCTATTCCCTTCCCTTCCCTTCCCTTACCTCTTTCTCCTTCCCTCTCCCTCTTTGTTTCTCATTCATTATTCTAAAACTCTCCAAGTTTCTCTCTCCCACATTCTCTCCTCTCTCTCTCTCCTTGTTTCATTCCCCTTCCCTGTTCTCTCCATCCTTTCTCTTTCCCTACCTTTCCCGCCTCTCCTCCCTCCTACACACTCACCTTTCCCCCTTCATCCCCTTCTTCTGTCCCCTATCTCCCCTCCTCCTTTCTAACCTCTTTCTCTTTCTTTTTTTTTTTCTCTCTCTCTAAGGAACTACCCGGCCTTTAGACCTAAATTATCAGGGCAAAAAGTCTTTCATACAACTCCCAAGTATGTAAGTTTCTCCGAATTTCTTCCTCATCGCGGCTTCTTTTCTTCGTTAGATATACAGTACACCCACTTCTCTCACTTTCTCGCTCTATCTGTCTTTCTTTCTTACTTTCCTCTTTCATCCTTCCTGTTAACAAGATTTCGCAAGTTTTGCTTCTGATGCTGCTTTATGTCTGCTATGCTCTCTCTCTCTCTCTCTCTCTCTCACACACACACACACACACACACACACACACACACACTCATACATACACACCTTTGCAATCCTTTATCCATCGCAAGTTGTACAAAGGAAAGGAGCACAAAGGAAAGCATACAACAATTCACCTGTTTGTCCTTTCGTGGGTGTTTGGTATAGAGAGGCTGTAAGTAAGCAAAACTATTCTATCAGTTAAGGAAAAACACCAAAGACATGACCAACGCCTACAACTGCAACGATATCAGTCCCACACAAACAAACCAAACAAAAGACCTTCAAACAAAATCCAGTCCAATCAAACTAACTCACTCCGGTCCCAAGATAACCTAGAAGAAAAAATGTGGTTGAGAGGACTTAGAAGATGGTCTGCAGGAGGAGAAGGAGACGGAAGAAGAGGATAATTGAGAAGACGGACCTGTAAGAAAATGTAAGGAGGAAGAAAGAAAAATAATGAGAAGAGGACCAAGGACAATAAGATCCATGATGATGATGATGACTGAGGAAAAGGAGGATATGATGATGATGAAGTGGAGGAGGAGGAGGAGCAGGAGGAGGAGGAGGAGGAGGAGGAGGAGGAGGAGGGAAAAAAGAAGAGGAAGAGGAGGAGGACTTCAACTGATGGATGTGAACTGTCTTGGAAAATTAAACTATTCAGACAAAATCCAGGGAGTTTATGGCTACTTCTCTCGGGATTTTTCTTGGCAACTGAGAGGGGGCGAGTTTTATTTTTATTAAGGGGGGAAGGGTTGGTTTAGGGTTGTTAAGTAAGGGGTGGAGAGGAAGGAAGGACGGAGGAAGAGTTGGAGAGGAAGGAAGGATGGAGGAAGAGCTGGAGAGGAAGGAAGGATGGAGGAAGAGTTGGAGGGGAAGGAAGCATGGAGGGAGAACTAGAGAGGAAGAAGGGAGGATGTGTTGGAGAGGAAGGAGTGGAAGGGTGGAAATGAGGATGAAGGATGGATAGAACTGATCGCAAGGGAGGAAGGACGGACAAGAATGATCGATAAGATGGATGGATGGAGGGATAGAAATGAGTGAGAGGAAGGAAGAATGGAGGAAGACATGGAGAGAAGAAAAGGACTGAGACGAAAGACTGGAAAGACTGAAGGGAGGAAAGATGGATGGATGGATGGATGATGGAGGAACAGAGAGGATGGAGAGAAAGGGTGGAGGAAAATATAATGAGATAAAAATGATGGATGGAGGAGATGAAAGAGATGAGGGGGTAAAGGATGATTGTGTGTGTGTGTGTGTGTGTGTGTGTGTGTGTGTGTGTGTGTGTGTGTGTGTGTGTGTGTGTGTGTGTGTGTGTGTGTGTGTGTGTGTGTGTGTGTGTGTGTGTGTGTGTGTGTGTGTGTGTGTGTGTGTGTGTGTGTGTGTGCAGAGGAGACAGTCAGAGTGCCATTGGGTTGGAGTAATGGAATTAGAATTTTGGGAGCGGATTCGAAAATCTTCCCCTCCACTTTTTTAGATAATTAAAGTGGACAAGATGGAGCAGGCAGGGTGAGGCAGAAGGCAGAGGAGGGGGAAAGGCGAGGGAGAAAATAGGAAATGAAAGGAAACTAGGGAGAGACAAGGAACAAACGAAAAAAAAATAGGATGTGGAAGATGAGGCAGGGTAAATGGGAAAGGAAGGCTGAGATAGAGAGAAGGAAAAGGAGAAAGTTAGGGAAAGGCAGGGTGAAGCAGGAGGTAAGCCCTTACTCCCTTCAAACCTTCCATCGCCCTCTCTCCCTCACGCTCCCTTTCTCCCTCTAGGCCTTCAACAACTCCACTACCTTCCTTGTTACAATCCTCCCTCCCTTCCCTACCCTCCTGCCCTCACTCTCAATACAACCACAATTTGCACTCGAGTGGGGAGAGTCTCTCTCTCTCTCTCTCTCTCTCTCTCTTTGCTATATTCTTTGCTATCCTTATCTCATTCTAGTAGTTCAGTTACTCTTCTAGGAGCTGCCTAGCATGGGCCAACAGGCCTACTGCAGTTATCCTCTCTTCTTATGTTCTTATGTTCTCTCTCTCTCTCTCTCTCTCTCTCTCTCTCATCCTACCTATATACACACGCGCAAAATCAAACCTCCAGAAACAGTTGCATAACTTACACACACACACACACACACACACACACACACAAATCAAACACTTGCATAATTCAGCGACCAAACCTTTCCTACATTTACACCTGTTGCCTCACTCACACCCCAAGAATTATAACAGAGATATTAGCTTGCCATTACAGCACTATGTACGGCAAATTAGTACTATGCAATGCAAAATCTATCTATCTATCTATCTGTCTATTTATCTACAACTATAGCTATATCTTCTATATGGGGTAGGAATGAGTGTCTTCGGCTACTATATATATCAACCGTCCAATCTGACTAATGACTACACCTGGCCATTAACTAACCTGAAAAAGGAGTTACGGATCTTGGTCGGGTGAGAAGAAACGCGATATAATGAAGTTAAACAGGTTGGTTGGAAGAATTAGCATCTCATTTCCAAGATTCGGGCATGAAAGAAGATTTATGTAATATTCTGGGTAATTTACGTGCAACTTCACAGCTGCGATCACTAATTCCTCTACAACGTCTGAAAACCTGATGGCGGTGGATGCCTAGATACTGTATTTGGAAGGTTGTGTGTGTGTGTGTGTGTGTGTGTGTGTGTGTGTGTGTGTGTGTGTGTGTGTGTGTGTGTGTGTGTGTGTGTGTGTGTGTGTGTGTGTGTGTGTGTGTGTGTGTGTGTGTGTGTGTGTGTGTGTGTGTGTGTGTGTGTGTGTGTGTGTGTGTGTGTGTGTGAGAGAGAGAGAGAGAGAGAGAGAGCAACAATACTGGTAGCCTAGCACTGTTGCATAACCTAACACCTCTCAACACACCACAACTGAACACAATAACAGGGCCCACTAAGCCACCCCTCGTCCTTACACCCTTGGAAGGCCACAAATCTAATTCGTGAAGAGCTATTTAGAGAGGGAATTCAGTGTACAGCCGAGGACAAAAGTTCGCGTACCATTGCACTGCGTCTACTTCATACTTAGAGCAGGTCCGTCACTTTCCTCCCTCTCGCATCATACAAGCATTATCTATGGACAGTGAAAAATACACAGCCTCTCGTAGCCTTGAAAAATTGGTCAGCAGAGGACTGTACGTATCCAACTCAATTTCCCCCTTTAGAATTCTTCCTGTGATGTGTCTCTCCAAAGTTAAGGAAAATTATCACGCAGTAGTATGGGTCAATACACGTGCTCTCTCACCTCCACCCCACCCCACACACAAACGGGCCAATATTGCATCAGAGGCTAACACTAAATCTTCTCTCTCTCTCTCTCTCTCTCTCTCGCCTCAAGCCAAAACAAGCAGCTCCTTACACCCGCGCATAACTACACAACGTAAACAAAGCGTAAATATTTATGTTTACAGAGAGGGCCGGGAAGTGGAGCCGATTTTTTCCCCTAGACCGTCTCGTATAGGCTCAGGACCGTATTGTCGTCGGCTTAGGAGGCTCCCTAGCACTTATTCGTTACTATTTTTTTCCGTATATGGCGCGTTTATATTTTCGATGGCTTCCGGGGCTCACTAGTACTTTCCAATTACTGTTCTCTGTCGCCTTTAACTCGGCCTTGCGTGAGGGGAAGCCTTCCTGCTTTTCTATCCTTGTCTCATGGTCGAATAGTTTTGTTAGGTAAAATATTCCCTATACCAAACAGCAACGGAAGGGGAAAAAAGTCTGTTGATGTTTGCTTTCCTTTGCACTCCTTTGTACTCCCTCCAATCCTTCGCCATTTCCCTCCCCTTCTCCTTCCTCCCTCCAATCCTTCTCAGATCTCCTTCTCCCCTCCTCGCCCACCTCCAATCCTTTTCCCATCTCCCTCTCCTCTCCTCTCCCCCCCTCCAATCTACCTCCAATCTCCCTCTCTAGCCTCGGTCTTCCTCTCCTTCCCCTCCCACTTTATATCCCGTCTTATCCTCTGCCTTCATAATGACATGCAAATGGCTGGTCTTCCAATTATGAACTTGTCGGTAACTGCAGCTTGAGAGAGAGAGAGAGAGAGAGAGAGAGAGAGAGAGAGAGAGACTGATGAATCAACAAAAAACGCGCACACACACACACACACACACACACACACACACACACACACACACACAAATCTATCATACAAGAACCCTGTGAAACGAGCCAAGCATCCACGCACTCAGCACAAGAGATAATCACACACACACACACACACACACACACACACACACACACACACACACACACACACATTATCATTCCACATTTTTTTTACGCCCCCACCTCTCTCTCTGTCTGTCTGTCTCTCTCTCTCTGCCCAAGGGGTCACACACTCCTTCACGCTCCAGGGTCACCCACAGAGGTCACGCGATTACCTCACCCCCTTTTTCTAGCAGTCACTTAGGTATTTCCCCTGAGAGAGAGAGAGAGAGAGAGAGAGAGTCAACCACCGTCCCAGGTCAATTACTTAAGGTTAATGAGCCGTACCAAAAGATTTACCTTATAATTTCTGGCCCATCTTTTTTTTTTTTTTTTTTGGTCACTTAAAATAAACCCTTCAACCCGTAAACAGCTCCCCACTACACACTCCTCTTTCGATCTGGTGTGTTGCGAGGACGGCTGAGTATGCTGGTGTGGGCGTGGGTGGGACAGTGGGACGAGGAAATGTATAAAGGACACCAGAAATCGCCTGACAGATAGGATAAGGAGGGTGAGATCTGGACCACCCTACCTCTTACTTCGGAGTGAATTCTGGCACATGATACTAATTACCCACAGGAAGCCATTTTATTGTATTCCTTGTATCCCCTGGCGATTTTATTCAGCTTTGGTTACATCGATCTGGCTTCCTGTCGGGCATAAGTCCACTGCCCTTCCACTTAGCCACTACTTACCCCGGACAGAGGAAAGGGGGGGGGTAAGGAAGTTAACCCCTTCACACCTAGAACGTCCTAGCTATTATATCTGTTTTATATTTCATCATCCCCTCCATAGCGACCTCCTACACATCCTGAGAGCACTCCCAACCCCTGCGTTGCTGAGTGTTCCCATGTCAGGCTGGGAAGGGTCAGGTGGGGTCAGCCTGGGTCACCTCTTGTACGATGCACAAGGGTCAGGGAGGTGAGCGAAGGGAGACGGGGAGAAAAAGAGGAGAGAAAATACTGATGGAAGACATGAGAGAGGGAAATGAAGGAAGGGACGATAACAGAAAACCGAGGAAGAAAAGAGGAGAGGGAGATGATGAAGGAAAAGAAAACATGTAGGAGGAGAAGAGAGAAAATATAAAACACGAAAAGAGAGATGATGGAAGAGAAGAAAGAAATGGAGAAATAAAAAGGAAAGTGAAGGGAAACGATGAGAATGGAAAAAATGGAAAAGAACAAAGAGAAATAAGATCAATACGAAAAATGGGAGGGAAAAAACAGAAAGGATACGAACGGAGAGAAGAAAAAGCAATGAGGAGGGAAGGGGGGAAACATACTGTGTACCTATGAGCAAAAAAAGACAGGAGGAAACAAGACGTGAGGGTGTAAAAGAAAGGAATTAGGGGTGAAGAGGAAATGAGTACAAGGGAAATCATACCGCAACACACTGACTAGATGAGGGTATGTGAGTGACATGAAGGGGGAGACCAAGGATGTGGGATGGAGTGGAGAGATATATGAGAGAGGGGGGTTGTGAGCTGGAGAGAGGAAAGGACGGAAGCCAGGAAGAAATATTAAAAAGTAAAAGAAAGAAAGAAAGATGGGTAGCGACGCGAGGGAAGGAGGGAAAGAGAGGAAAAGAAGGATTGAAGAAAATGTCGTATGGATGCAGCAACTACGAGAGAGAGAGAGAGAGAGAGAGAGAGAGAGAGAGAGAGAGAGAGAGAGACAGACAGACATCTTCTTTACTATTCTTGTCTTATTCAAGTAATTTGGTTACCGTACTCTTGAGGAGCAGTGCAGTAATCCTTTCGTCTTATATTCTTATATCCATAATGTTCCAAATTCTCTGTTCCCCCTAAATGATAAATAAGCAACAGAAAACGGCGTATCTGGAGGAAGCCAACATGAGGGTCTTACGTAAACCTGCCTAAAATAGATCCCGATTTGAGTTTAGCTTGCACCTGGTCCCCGCGAGAGGCTGCCAGGGGGTACGGCAGCCTTGTGTAAACCCTGCCAGCCCCGCACACGTGCCTCGGGGTATGAGAATAGCCAGTGGACGGGGCAGGGTAGGGCAGGGTAGGGAAGGGTAGGGTGAGTGTGACGGTGGTGGAATGTGGTACGGCGTGGGGCCGAGTACGGAGGATGTCTACGATTGTTGGGCAAGGCAAAGTAAGGTAAAGGAAGGGAAGATTACGTAAGGTATGGTAAGGTGAGGTAAGGTAGGGTAGGGTAGGGAAGGGTAGGGTAAGGTAGGGTAGTGCAGAGTAGGGTAGGGTGGGGTAGGGTACGGTAATGTATGAAAGAAATGTTTAAGTGTGATGGTGATAGAGTAGGGTATGGAAGAAAGGGTTAAGTGTGTTGGTGATAGGGTACGGCTGGGTACTGTAGGGTATGGAAGAAAGTGTTAAGTGCGATGGTGGTAAGGTATGGTAGGATAGGGTAGGGTTGAATATGGCTCGGATGGTGGGATAGGGTAGGGCAGGGATGGTGAGTGTGATGATGGTGTGGTGGCGTGGGGTAGGGCAGGGCAGGGGCTGGGATAGTGAGTATGACTTGGGGGTGGAGTGGGGTGGGGTAGGTTAGGGCAGGGTAGGGCCGTGTGATGTGGTGGCGGTGCCAAGCGGTCTGGGAGGGTAGGCTAAGCTGCGCTGTACACCAGCGTCACCACCATGATGAAGTCAACAGACTGCACACATGGGGTAGATGAGATTTACGAAGAAGCAGAAAAGCTGCAGAATTATCAATCCAAGTGCAACATAAAATGGGCCACACATCCATTCACGCAACCTTCATGCCATCGAAACTCTCCACTCCACCTGGGAGGCCGAACAATCCACACAAAACTAAAATATGTTTTACACCAACTATGGTAAACATTGCATCGAATGCCAAGTGTATGAAACAATGCGATCTTTGTCATGCGCATCTTTCCACATACTTCATCCAAAGATATGACGAGGGAAAGGTGTCACATATCAATATAAACTGTTTCTCAAAACTTATTATCACCACAGAAAGCTGTTCCTGTCAGTAGTCTAGCAGGATTCCCATATTATCAATAGGAGACCGACCCGCTATATCTACCTGACTTTAGGTTACTCTATAATACTAAACTCACATTTTGCCTTCTCCGTCATTAAGGTTTGACGGTAATGCTTTGACCCACGACTCCACAGCTGTTTTTCTGTCTACCTGTCTCCATGTTGGCCAGAAAGGGAGAATGTTTGCCAGTGACTGAATTAAAAAAAAAAAAAACGACAAAAGAGGGGTGAGGGCTTCCACCATGAATACCATTACGGTTTTTGCACACTCTCTTATGCATGGAATTCTTCAGTGATATTACTTTAGGCTGCGGTAATACTATGATCCCAGAGAATATAAATCGGGTCATTGCCACCACCATATAGCTACAATCCCTACACATGACACCGTACCACACCACACCTCCTATCACACCACATCATACACCTGCCATCACACCACACTTGCCACAATACCACACCACATCGCAGCTGCCACTACACCGTACCACAACATATCAGCCATCATACCACCCCTGCCACAAAACCAAGAACACATCACACCATACCATATCATTCCACACCTGCCACCACATAGTATACTACACCACACCAAACCACATTCCACCACCTCCAATCCTACCACATACCACCATACAAGCATAATCACACCAGCCACACATAGGCCTACCTGATACCACAATGCCTCCTCCAAATTCTCTCTCTCTCTCTCTCTCTCTCAGAGGTATGAAGTCAATACAGTTAAGCCTAACTATATTTAGGCAGCAGGTGTATGCTATAGACGTAGTTGTACGGTGTGTCGAGCAGGTGTGATGGTGGTGGTATGTAGTTGTGTTATATGTGGTAGGTGTGGTTGTGGTGCTGTTTAGTTGTGGTATAAGTGGTAGCTACGGTAGGTGAGGTGGTGGAATGGTGAGTGCGGGAATCCATCTTACATTCTTGTCCTTGGCTTTGACTCAAAACAGATGATGCTTAATACCCATGGCTTTAACAAACACACTCCAATGAACAAAGTTTTGTAACTGACTGCTTCCCTTCATAACCTACCCCCTTATTTTGTACCACAGCTATTCATTTGTTCCCAGTTCCTTTGCGATCATATTATTTGCACTCATTTCCTCTGTACGGTACCTTTCCTTTACAGGCATTTCACTGATACTCCTTCATTTTCACCCCATTCTCTTGTGGCCTGCTCATTTCCATTCCATTCCTTTGTACTCCACTGTTTCCATTTTCACTCATTTCCTTGGTGCTTCCCTTTGAATGCCTTTACTTTGTATCTCTTTCATTCATATTACCGTACTTTCATCTGCACTACATTGGTTATACTAACTTCATTTGGACTCCATTCCCTTATATTGTTTTCCTTTGCACTCCTATCTTTTGTACTCGTCACCTTTGCACTACTCCCCTTTGTACTCGTCTCCTTTGTACGCTTCCCCTTTGTATTCGTCTCCTTTGTACTCTTCCCCTTTGTACTCTTCTGTGGTACTGGAGTGACCAGGGATGTCCACCAGCTTACCTGTGCCCCGTGTCAATTAGCAGGCAGGTACAGGCCCGGGCTATATATGGTCAGGTGAGACTGGGGGCTGGTGTGTGTGTGTGTGTGTGTGTGTGTGTGTGTGTGTGTGTGTGTGTGTGTGTGTGTGTGTGTGTGTGTGTGTGTGTGTGTGTGTGTGTGTGTGTGTGTGTGTGTGTAGGCTATTTTTCAATCTTAAATCGAATACTCTGCCTAGCTATTAACTCAGTTACTGTATATATATACTGGCATACTCTACTGTCTCCGTACACTGCTGGTCTGGTAATAAATCATCTGTTGTAATAACTCTTAGGGTATTTTAACTACAATTCGCAATACTGACATAGGAAGTCTTCGCACTTTTCAGTTTAAAAATAATTCCTTTTAAGCCCAGTTAGACGATTTTTCCTAACCACTTGTAATCGACTGTCTCTGTTAACAGCTACTATCTGTAAATTGAGGTAAGATATACCAAAACGCAAACCCTCATCAGTATCATTATATACACAAGAAATAGAACAGGAAACAGAATAGGACCCAGCACTGAACACTAAGGCACTCCACTCGTAACATTAAATCCAATTCTTCTCCAGTATTTACGACTCTTTGTTAACGTCCTGTAAGCCAATTATCGACCCACCCGAGCACACTGCCACCGGACTTACGACGCTGCCTGGAACCTAAAGCCGTATATCTCGTGGGATTTGGAGGCTCTCTGGCACCTTCTGGGGATTTACCTCGCAATCCCACTATACTATTCTGACCTACCCTAACCTACCACCTTAACCTGCCCTACTGCAATACCTTGACTACCCCACCATCCTACCCTAGTCTACAACCATCCTATCTTAACCTGCTCTCTTCACTGATCCACTTCAACTTATACTCGTAATCCTTCCATGACCAACTGTAACTTACTATCCTACCCTACCTTATCACCTAGCTACCATGACCTAACCTAACCAACCATCCTATCTTACCCTACCATCCTATCCTAATGTATCCTATCATGGTACAGTTTTTAAAATACTTATTCTTATATTGTCGAATACCGGTATTATGCTGTAGACAGTGAAGGGAAGGAAGAGAGTTTTCCTCCTTTGTATCATTTGCTCACCCATGTCCCTGCATTTGATATCTGGCTGATTTTATCCCCGCATGTAAACTCAGTACAAGCCAACAGGTCTCCCGTTGTCTTCTGGTGTATGTCCTGTCAGATACTCCTATTATAACATAGAATAAAAATTTTAATGTTAGGGATATGAAACAAGACATGAAATGGTAAAAATGACTGTGCTGAAAAAGAAGAAGTTAGGCCTATAGTCTGCTTTGAATATGAATGGTACTGTATTATGGTAGGCCTAGTAGTTACGAGACAAATTTATACCACCGGTCAACAATAAAACGCAATGTGGTGGAGTGGACGCATTCATGTAGTAGTGGCACCGACAAGCCAGTTATAGGGTCGATCCGCAGTGCCCTCCCCCTACCATGAAAGGAAGTGAATTGCAGAAGAGGGACAGTATCAGCCTACACTCTACTGCGGTCACGTTTAGATGACCCTGGGACTGCAACTATATACTATTACTATATTATCCTACTTTATCCTATCCTCTCCAGTCATATCTTATACCTAACCTTACACAACCACACCTTCCCTAACGTAATCGATCTAACCTAACCTATTCTAACCTTTGCCTGACCTAGTCCTAACCTTCACCTAACCCTAACATGCTCTGACCTACCCCAAGCTATTATCCTTTTCAAATTCAGTGTATTGGATATTGTTTTTTTCTAAGTCGTTAATCACAGCTGTTTCAGAAGCACCGATGTGTGTAAACTGAGAGAGAGAGAGAGAGAGAGAGAGAGAGAGAGAGAGAGAGAGAGAGAGAGAGAGAGAGAGAGACGTGATTTACTGTGACAAGGAGCAGTGGCCAGAAAAGAATAGGAAAAAAAAAAAGTGAGAAACGGCGACAATAAAGAAAAACAGTGGAAGAAAATTAGTAAAATGAGGATGAAAAGATGAAAATGGTAGACCGAGGAAGACAAACGGGAGGCGAGAGGCGAAGAACAGGACATGAAAAAAAATAAGTAGATGGAGAAACTGTCAAATAAAACACGAAGCGAAGATATAAATAAATGGATGAAAAATAAAAACAGAGTAAAAATAACAGTAATAATCGTGAATAATGGTGACACGAATGAACATGGAGGCCAAAAAAATAAAAAGGAAAGAGGGTAAAACAGGAAGACAATATGAGAGTCTGGAGAAAAATGGGGGTAAAAGAGAGTAAAAATGGGGTTCTGGTGAAACATGGGAGGGTAAAAAGGGAGAGGTAACGAGGGTGTGGGGGACATAAGGGGCAGCCAGCTAATTTTCAGGGTGCACTTGGGTAAATTGGCTGAGTTTCCCGGGAGGCCACTTTACGCACTGTTGGCTGGGTCACTGGGGAGGTCATGCTGCCTGCCTCGCCCTGTCTGCCTCTCCCTGCCTGCCTACTTTCCATCCTGACTGTTTTAATATCTCCTAGCCCTGCCTTCCTCACTTTCTTCTTTCCTTCCTTTCTTCCACCTTCCTTCCTTTTCTCTAATCCGACTGTCTTCTCCCTTCTTCCCGCCCTGCCCTCCAAACTGTCTTCCTCTTTCCTTCCCTCATAACTGATTCTCTCTCTCTCTCTCTCCCTCCTTCCCTTTCTCATTGATTGTCTTTCTCTCTTCTTCCTTGCCTGCCTGCCTTCTTGATTACCTTTCTCCCGTCTTGCTTACCCATCTAACCGATTACCGGTGTCTCTCCACTCTCTGCTTATCTCTGCCTCTCCCTTGTTCCCCTCCCTCTCTCCCAGTCTGTCTTTCTTTCCTTCTCTCCCTCTTTCACTGTCTCTCTCCCTGCCAAAATCCCCCATACCCTACCAGGCTCTCTCTCTCTCTCTCCCCCTCTCCCACAGCTTGAATTCTTCTTTTTACTTTTCTCCCCTCCCTCTCAGTCTCTCTACTGTTCCCAGTCTACCTTTCCCCCGTTCTGCTTGCATTTCTCTCTCTCTCTCTCTCTCTCTCTCTCTCTCTCTCTCTCTCTCTCTCTCTCTCTCTCTCTCTCTCTTTTCCTCCAGATTCTGACAAATATCCGGGACTAATAATTAATGTAGACACGCCTTGCTATCCAGTAACAGTTCTCTCACATCACGACTCGTTTACGTTATTCTTCAGACTTCCTTGTTAAAAGCGAAAGGCCAGGTTTGTCACAGATGTTTAGCCTAAGTGCCTCAGGGTTTAACATTATTACAGACATCACATAACATCACATCACATTACACCGCACCACAAATCACATCATGCTGCATTACTTCGCATCAAATTACATTCAACCGTGGTGGGTTATTTTTGAGTGAGTGCTCCACTGCCAGGTTATACAAACGGCCCTCAGCTCCCTCCCTCATATGCGCCTGGAGTTATGACTGCTATTACTACTACTTAATTATACCAACCATTCTATCATTACCCCCACCATACCTACTCATCTACTTACCTACCTACCAACGTACCACTTCAACTGCTTCATCTTACCTACCACACATCTCAACCTTCCCCTGCCTCACCCTGCCAGCGTCTCACATAACAATGCCATCTGCCTGTCATGCCTATAAATGCCATCACCGTTCGCCACCTGTTCCCCATTTTAACCTGCCCACCAACCTGCCAATTTAAGTTCCAAACCGCTTGTAGAAGATCTTATTCAATCTTGTATGACACAGGAAACTAAATTAATCTTACGCAGTTCTTCATACGCTAACACTTACGCACTCTTACACGATCTTCCTTAATCTTCGCTGATACAGGAATCAATGTTACGCAGCTCTTGCATACGCTAACACTTACGTACTCTTACAAAATCTTTCTTACTCTTCGTTGATACAGGAATCAATGTTGCTCTGTTCCTGCATACAGTACTGTATATAACACTTACATACTCTTACAAGTTCTTATTTACCTGGTAATTCTTTCCTGACCCTCTTTACCACGATGCGTCAATTTTCTACATTACTCTTGCTACAACCAATCAATCACTTCTGATGAAGATGATCTGCCGTAGGGATGAAGTTATAAGCAATATAATCAATCAGTTCTGATGAAGATGATCTGCCGTAGGGATGGAGTATAAGCAATATAATCAATCAGTTCTGATGGAGATGATCTGCCGTAGGGATGGAGTTCTAAGCAATATAATCAATCAGTTCTGATGAAGATGATCTGCCGTAGGGATGGAGTTATAAGCAATATCTATTACCGTATGTACCGTATTTTCTGATGTACAAAAAAAAAAAAAAAAGTGTTTTCTAAAGATGAGTTTCAAATTCTTACCTACAGGACTTTATACGTTAACCATTGTATAAAAACGGTGCAGAGTATTTTTTAAACATATCCGATTGGGTAAAATGACCATAAAGTAAAGGGTACGGTATTTGCGACAAAACGAAGATATAAATAATCTTACTACGTACATACATCGTCTATATCGTTGTTTATCAATGGCCTTACTACGATACTACACGAACGATACCGATAATCTACTACAAAACATACAGTAATTACGATAATATAAAAAAAAAAAGGAGTCTGCGTCCCACTTTGCAATTTCTGGAGTAAGCATACGACTCCATGAACCAAACGCATCAATACCCTTAACCTGAGAGTCTATGCCGGATTCACCAAGGCAATTAACAGTCTCAAACGATGCCATGACAAGGCTATGCAACCAAAATAACATTCCTGCCACGATATGCCTGATAGTTACTGCGAGAATATTAAGCATCTTACACGCTGATGCAACATTTTTTTATCCTACACTACCACTGATACTGTTGCACTTAAGCCTCCCTGTTCTGGCGTTACGAAGACCATTACATTCAGCTCATTGGGTTATTTTTATTTAGACTATGTGAGTGGAGTGGGAGAGGGAGGCCGAGGATGAGGTGGTGGGACAAAGTGAAGTACGGCATAATACGAATAATAATGGGAGTGCGATGGGGGGAGGGCAACCTGATGGTGGAAGAGGGTGATGTGGAGATCTGTTCGTGGTCACCCCCTTCGCGATTACGGCGTCCGACTATAGACAGAAATATAGGTAGGCAGACAGATATAGATAGACAGACACAGATAAGACACACAGGCAGGCAGACAGACTGACAGATCACCATACACAAACCTACAAACTACGGCACAGAGTACACAGTAAAGATTTTAGTGTTCACACAGTACGGTGAACTAAGCTATATATCCCAACACTACATAACTGACCCAGAGTATCAAAAATGTACGGTCATTGTCCTGATATACGCTGCTTTAAGAACATACATTTTCCTGGCTCACGCACGCACATAACATCTCACCGTACGACGACTTTATTTATTTATTTACTTATTTTTTACTATCTTGGCACGATTTTATTCAATGTGTGAAGGGCCTCTACTGCCGGAGGGCTTAACTAGCTTCTTCAGGCCTCTACAACTAACTTTCATATGAATAAATAAGTAAACAACGCGGACACCGTACGGAAGGGGCTAATATGAAGTTATCCAAAGTGGCCTCGACCAAAACGCCTCTAAGGGTCGATTTCAAGACAGCATAGGAGGCCACGTTGCAAAGCTTTGGGACGATATATTGACCTTAACACTCTCTTCTATGTTCTCTATGTCGCCTTAACCCATTAGCGCCCAGTGTCATCAAAACAGAGCGGAATCCCGCATTTTTCGGAAGTTAATAAAAGGAGGAACCCCAGCGTACGGACCCGTGAACTTCGCGGCTAGGGGCCGATAGGTGGACGGCGGTAAGTCAAGTACCTGCCGGCAAAATCTCCCAAAATCAACACAGTTTGTATTTATGGTATATGAAATAATAATGAGGTGTAATGTGCAGAATATATGCTTAAGGACGGGGTGTTACGATATCCGAACTGCGATAAGCATCTCAGTCACAGTAAATCACCCCATACTCAAGCCCTTCTCTACGGTCACTTCGGTAAATCATGGTATTAATAGATGACTTCTGATTTTGTGTATGAAAGGTTTTCCGATGCAATATAAGTAGACCCTGTTGTACGTCTTTACTTCCTTTCCTACTAGGCGTCTCTCTCAGTAAAAACCGTTTGGTGATAACAAGAATATGAATACATTGTCGTGAAGGGCTTAAATTTCAAAGGTGTTTCAATAATTTCTAGAACATGTTAATGAGAAAGGATTACCTGCGACTAGTTTTAAAATGCTTCCATGACGCCATTCTAAGTAAAACTAATGCCCACTTCGATACATCGTTAAAATGCATTGCCTCTGGGAAGGATAATTTTCTATAATGTGTTTCCAGTTCACAGCAACATTTACGGTGCTGGTAAACATTTTAAACATTTTCTGTACATTATAAACATTTCCATTCTGAATCCATCAAGCAAACATGCAATCACTTTCGGAGGCAGGCATTTCTATTTCCACTCAAATATTTGCCAGTTTACGATGCATACAATTTCAACTGAGCCGGAACATCGAAAAGTTACACGTTAATATTATCGTAAGACGAGCAGAAACCAGAATGTCTGCTTACAGTGCGGACGTGCAGTGTCTCCATCAACTTATTACTAAATTCATCATCAAAAAGTTTATTATAAAATCGCGTCACAAATACCCTTCCTCCAAAATAAACAGAGTAACGAAATACCGGTCGAAGTAATTTTAGATATGTAGACTTTGTACTGTAGCTTATCACACATTCTGGCATCTATTAAAGTCACACACACACACACACACACACACACACACACACACACACACACACACACACACACACACACACCAGCCTAACACCCGACATAAAAAAAAATAGAGATAGCATCAGAGAGGAGTACATCGCTGTGACAGTACCACTTAAGGGGACGTCAGATACAAATGCACAGTACACCTCCGAGATGGCCTACCATTACACGCAAATAACACGGTCCTCCAGAGATCATTTCTCAGTGGAGTACAATTATTCATTCCAGGGAAGTTTATGAAAGGATTTTACATCATCATCATCCTCTGGTTACATGAGAGAGCGGGATGTAAGTTGGGGGGAGGGCAACGAAATGGCAGGGGACAGAGCGACATGGAGGCGATTTGCTTGTGGCCACTTCGGGATTAAGGCATCTGGTAATAGACAGATTACCCTACATCTATTTCAAATTATTATAAATGAGGGTAGACAGAATTCAGAAGCTGTACAAGGAAAAAGGAAAAGTGGGAAAATCGTCCTCTGGGTCTCCTATCGCTGGCTACGAATATACATCCACAAATTAATACGACACTTTAGCACGTGCAAAACTGCGATTTAACTGGGCACTTCATTAAAAAATACCCTAAATTTAAGTACCGCGGAAACATATGGGCAACAGAATACTACTATCCACGTACTTTAAACGCTTGATAATAAGATACTGGATACAGAAGAGGCCCAACTAAAAACAGCGTAATCACATTTCACACTGCCCTCCCCCTCCCCGAGAAAATAAGAATGAAAATCCACTAAAACACCAAAATTACTACAAATGGTATCACGAACAAACATAATATAATCCTAGAACTGCAAATACGTAGATTAAAATGGCAAGATAAATACAATGATGGTAAAACGCTTAAAAAAAAACAGGTGTAACAGAAAAGCACAGGTTCTTTATCTTTAATATACATGGGTGACGGGCAGGTGTAGCAACCCCAAGCTTACTTAAAAACACCTTACGATCTATTTCCCTTCCTGCCTAAGATTTGTTTTGAAGGAAGATATAAAAGACAGGGAAAATTCTATTATCATTTCCTTGCCCCTTATTACAGCCTAGTTAACAGAGTGGGATTTACTCAATAGTTTGTTATCCACGACCAGGAAGGAAATATAATATGAGCTCTTGAAGCTAACTCACATACACGCGATTAGTTCCCTGTTATTTGATTTACTTATTTGTTCTGAAAGTAAGCACAAGACATTAGGAGTGTTTGGATTTTCTTTTCCGGGTCCATCTTACAAACCTTAATTTACAACTAAGAAATAACCAAGAATTCGTCTGTGAACCTCAGCCCTTATTACCATCTTTCGTAGTTATTTATACCTCAATTTAACTCCACTGTATCATATAGTAAAGTTATAATTTTGTGGCTTATTTCAAACAACATTCTGTACTAGACTATCAGTCGAAATATCAAAATTTCGCTTCATACAGACACCACTTCCAAACACAATTATATTGCAAAATGTCTCATCAAAGATCATTATAATAACTCCAAATTTAGGACAAGAATAAACCTGGATGTCTGCGCTAATCGAATTCTCGTTTCGTCCTAATACCACTTCCAGAACAATTATATCTTAAAATATCCCACAAAAGATCAATTAAATCCATGGGTTACATAAGGTTATTAATGTCTTCCTCCTCTATACTCACCAGTAATGGAAGTATCACCACTAAACATACTTCTCACAGCACAGTGCACCACAAGGATACGCGAGAGTACACACGGGCACAGAAAGACACGCACGTAACTCCTCCCCAAACAAGCGCTCACTCCACACTGGCGGCAGGTTCACACTTCTCGGTTCTCCTCGCTCCCCAGCACCCTCTCAACCCTACCAGGCCGCCTCTACCTCCCGTCTCGCCCTGCGTACCTCAAGTTACATTTTTATAAACGTTCTTGAACCCCTTCACTCAAGTCTTCAAAATTCATGACTCGATCCCATAGCTCAAATGCACACACACACACACACACACACACACACACACACACACACACACACACACACACACACCAGCCCAAGCATTACAACGTGCACGCTGGTATAAAAATCCCTCACAGTCCAAAGTTTTGACGTTCTTGGTTCCATCCCACAAACTGATCGGTTCAATCCGGGACACATTTACACGTATACTTCTGCCGTCTCCAAAGAATTTTTTCAACTCTGGAGCGATTTTTTTAACGGGAGAACCAAGACGTAGCCTTCTGAACCTAATCACTATATAAAAAAAAAAAAAAAGGTCCGCTCTCTGTTGAATGAAATCGTTCGGTAATGGTCTGAGTAAAATGAACAACACGTAATCGAAGTGAATGGCTGAAAAGGAAAAAAAACTAAAAACTCCCACTATCCATCCCACAGGCTACCAAACACCCACTGCAATGTGTTACCCCTCAGTATTTTCCTTCAGCCGGTAAAACAGTGTAAAACGGCGTGCAGGCGTGGGATGTAAATGAGGCTGTGAGGTTAACGCCGGAATGGTTTTGGGGGTGAATTCTGCAGGCACCACAAAATGGAGAATTCTTTTAGGCGCTCTTTTGCCGGCTTTACGGTATGGGATTTTTAACGTGTCAGCAGGTCGTGAGGAGAGGCAGACCGAGAACGAGGCAGAAATATGGAGGGAGGGAGTGTGCGTTAAGAGTGGTGGAAGGGACATTTTTTAAATTCACAGAAGAAATAACTAAGTGATGAAAAACTGCAAAATAACTGCAAAATGTGTCAGACCTAAGGAATGACGAACAAAGGGGAAAAACTCAAGCTCCGTTCATTCATAGATGCCTAAACACAATGCTTACCAGAGACTGAAAGGCATAGGTAGTGGGAAATACGCGATAAGGAGGACAGTCTCAGAGTGGACCTGTTCTATGCATGAAGGACTGAGAATGTCGATAGTCCCTTCCATTAACGAGTTCCACAGGTAAGTGAGAGTGTTAGACAGGTACTGAGACAATGTGTACGCCTCGTAGTGGAGTTTGGGTACAGAAGGACGGTGACTATAGTACAGAGAGAGAGAGAGAGAGAGAGAGAGAGAGAGAGAGTCGGAAGGTCAGTTAAACAGACAGAGTTGGTGCTGGGGTGGGCCAAGGAAGAAATCTTTAACACAGCGCAACATTATTTATGCATAACGTAACTTTTGGATACACGCACCACCCTGCCTCACCCTTTCCTTCCTACCTCACTCCTCCCCTGCCTCACTCTTTCTTTCCTGCCTTACCACTCCCCTGTCCCACTGTCTCCTTCCTGCCTCACCTCTTCCCTGCCTCATCCTCTCCTTCCTCCCTTACCTCTCCCTTGCCTTATCCTCTCCTTCCTGCCTTACCTCTCCCTTGCCTTATCCTCTCCTTCCTGCATCACCCCTCCTCTGCCTCATCCTCTCCTTCCTGCCTTACCCTTCTCTGCCTCACCCTCTCTTTTCTGCCTTATTCACGTACACCAAACAGCTACAGATATATTTCTCACTAAAAGCATCTAAACACAAAAGGCCCGCGCCACTCATAGCTTTACCATAGACGCTATTTCTCTCTCTCTCTCTCGGAAAAGTTTAACAATATTCCCCCTTGCAACACACATACACAGTCATACAGTCACCTAGCACACACACACACACACACACACACACTTATCCCATCCATCTAAGCTCTCTATAAAAGTAACATCTTATCATATACCCATCCCAAACATCGTCATTTGCAGGTAGAGAAGAGTACAGTACATCTTATTAGCTTTCTCTGTGGCCTCTACCCATCCCTAATTTAGTACAGACTCTAGTAATAATTTATGCAAGCCCACTCCACCCTCAGACACACACACACACACACACACACACACACACACACACACACACACACACACACACACACACTACTCATTTTCCTACCTTCCTTCACTATCCTACTCATTACTCTACCATCCTTCTCCAACACTATTCCTCTTCAACCTTACCTTCGTCTCCCTACCATCACCTACACCACTCCTGCCTCACTATTCACCCATACCACAGCTCTATTCCTACCTTACTCTCATCTTGCTACCATACCTTGTCTCACCCTTACCCTACCTTCTTTTTCCCACAATTCCTTCTTTGCCTACCACCACTCCTGCCTCGCCACTCATCCTGCCTCAGCCACACCACCATTACCACCCTCTTCCTCACCCTAATCACACACTACATCACACACACACACCCTCATCTTCCATAATACGCCCATGCTAAAGAGTCGACAACGTACTTGGATAAAATTAGCAGTTAAAAAAAAAAGGGTTAACAGAATGGAAAGGCACTGAAAATATTTACAACTTACAGAAAATGACGGAAAAAGCAAATAATGAAACTTTCAGAGAATATGATTGGTGATAAATTACCACACATTGGTCGATATTTTTTTTCTCTAAATGTCCGCACGCGAAGCAAGAACCGGGTAATGTTTTATACGTTGGCTGTTCTTCCGTTATTCTACCCTTCTCTCTCTCTTTCTGTGCGTGTGCGTGTGTGTGTGTGTGTGTGTGTGTGTGTGTGTGTGTGTGTGTGTGTGTGTGTGTGTGAAAATTACTCAGATTTTATCCTATTTTCACTAAATTTGGTGGAGGGGATGTGGGTCTTCCCAGGGGTTGACTTATTGTTGCCAGACCCAGGTAGCGGCAGGAGTCGTCCATGTTTCAAAATAATGCATTAAGTGAGACGGCCGATACTCTTTTGGGCGACTGTAGTTTAATCACGCCACATTTTCAAACATCGTCACTGTCTCATCCTCATCCTGCCTCTCCCCTACCATTCCCCACTCCCTGCTTTACCGACAGACATCACAGTATAATCAGGTCATCCTTCACAGAGGTGCTGGTAGCCTTCTAGAGCGCCTCCTCTTGCGATACCTCCTGATAATAATTACAATAACTCAAACATCCGCGCAGCTATCGCAACCAAATTTTGTTGTAAGTCAGAGCTAGGCATCTTTCATGTATGTACTGAATTTTAGGTCGGTATACCAAAGGTCGAGGTCAAGAAGGGAGATTACGTTTGATTCCATGTTTTCCATCCTGCTGATAAAGTTTTGGGGTGAAGGGGGACTTACGTAAACGAGAAATGGAGGCAAACGAATGGAGAGAGAGAGAGAGAGAGAGAGAGAGAGAGAGAGAGAGAGAGAGAGAGTAGGTCAGAGGTCAGGGAAGAACACTAATGTATGTAAATGGAAGGAACATTATGGTGGTAAATTATTGCACCTTGTAGGAGGCATGTACGCACCAGCCTCACTCACTTCTCTTCCTGGGGGAGAGAGGAGGAGATGGGGGAAGGGGGAAGAGAGGGAATTGGGAAGAGAAGAGGTGGAGAGGATAGTGGCAATAGGTAGTGAAGAGTAGGAAAGGAATAAAGGGAAACGGGAGAGAAAGAAGAGAAGAGGGGAGCAGAGAAGGGGGAGGAATAGGGGGAGAGATAGAAAGAGACTGTGAGAGAAGAGGGAAAGAAAAATAAAAGGGACAATGGAGGAGAGACTGAGGTAGTGGTAGGAGGGGGAAAAAGGTGGGGCAGAGAAGTGCAAGAAAAATGGAGTGGAGTTGGGGTTAGAGGAAGAGGGTGCAAAGAGCGATGGGGAAAAGGAAGAGGAATAAAAAGAGGTAGTGAGGAAAAAAGGAAAACCAGGGAGGAAATGTGAGGAAAAAGAGAGAGGTAGTGGAAGGATGAGTGAAAGGATGTATAAAGAAGGAAAAAGAGGAAACAGATAGTAGGGGGATGGGTGAAAGGAAGTAGAAAACGGGGAGATTAGAGAGAGAAAAGTCGTATGGGGGGTGGATGGACGGAAAGAGATAGAGAGGTGGCAAAGAGGAGGTGAAGAAGAGGAAGACGGAGGAATGGTAAGAGGTAAAGAAAGGAAAAAAGAGAATGAAGGGAGATGAAGAAACGACTGGACAGAAGGAGGAAGTGGAGGGAAAATGGGAGGGGGATGCAAAGGAAGGAGGAAGAAGGAAAGGAGAAACAGAAACAGATGGATGGTGGTGTACATGAAGAGGAAGGAATGAGGTGGGAAGGGCTGGGAGGAAGTGGGATGGGACAATGGAGGCAGGGAGCATGGATGTGTGTGTGTGGAACAGGCATGAAGGGGGAGAAAGGGGAAGAGGGAGGAGAGATGAGGCAGAAAAAGAATAGGTAGATGGTAAGGAAGGAGGTAGTGAGGTAGGTCGAGGGGTCGCGGTAAAGTGTGTGTGAGGTAGGAACAGGTGATGCTGATTTAAGCGAATGTACTAAGGTGCGGATGGAGAGGAAGAGGACAGGCAGAGAGGAAAGCAGGCAGAGGGGCCGCAGTAAGGAGTGGGTGAGGCAGGAAGAGGGCAGGTACAGGGTAAGGCAAGTAGAGGAGAGATGTTAAGCACAGGTGAGGAGGAAGAAGTGAGAAAGGTAAGTAAGGAAGGAAGCAAAGTGAGGGTTAGGCAGGAAGAGGTGAGGCAGAAAAGAAGGGACAATGAGATATGGGTGAGACAAGATAGGGGGAGGTACAGGGGGAGGTAGGAAAGAGTAGGTAGGTAGTGAGGCAATGAGTTACAGTGTAGAGGAAGAGGAGGTGAAGGTGGTGAGGCAGGTAGCGAGAGAGGCAAGAGCAAGGGGGTTGAGGCAGGTGAGGTTAACTGAAGTAGACAAGGGTGAGGTAGCTGCTCCACCCCCCCCTCTCTCTACCTACCTTTCTATCTATCTACCCCTATCTTTCTCTCTCAAAATACTTCCACACTTTTTAATGGAAAGCGTGAGTGTGTGTTTACGTCAGGGTGTGCGTGTGTGCGTATGTGTACATTAATTTTATGTCTGCAGCTATGTGGCCGTGTTGCGTCAGCATTGCTCTGTGTTTACATAGCTGTATTTGCCAAGCTGTATTTGCCTAGCTGTAATTGTAGTAGTGGTAGTAGTAGTAGTAGTAGTAGTAGTAGTAGTAGTAGTAGCAGCAGCAGCAGTTGTTTTGTGTGTGTGTGTGTGTGTGTGTGTGTGTGTGTGTGTGTGTGTGTGTGTGTGTGTGTGTGTGTGTGTGTGTGTGTGTGTGTGTGTGTGTGTGTGTGTGTGTGTGTGTGTGTGTGTGTGTGTGTGTGTGTGTGTGTGTGTGTGTGTGTGTGTGTGTGTGTGTGTGTGTGTGTGTGTGTGTGTGTGTGTGTGTGTGTGCTCTGTAAGCCTCTTTGCACACGGCCCCAACACAACACTATAATCCGACATTTCAGCGTAACCAAAACTCTGAAATACTGCACAGCTATTTGACTTCACAGGCATGCTTTCCCACGCCCGGCAGCTGAAGGCAGGGAAGGGAAATGGTGAAGGGAAGTGATGAAAGGAAATGGAGAAGGGAAGTGATGAGGTGAAGGGATGAGAGGGGATGAAGAAGGGAAGACGGAAAGTGGTGTAGAGACATTAAGTGGTGTAGAGAAATAATAATGATAAGTGATGAAGGAAAGGGAAACGAACTGATGAAGGGAAGTGCTAAACTGAGGGGACGTGGTGACAGGAAGTACTGAAGGGAATAAAGAAAGCCAATGATGAAGAAAAGTAAAACAGGAAATAGCGAAGAGCAGTGCTGACGGGAGGTGGTGAATGGAAGTAGGAGGGAAGAGGTGCAGAGAAGTAAATAGGAAGTGATGAAGGGAAGTGGTGAGGAAGATACTTGTCCTGTTATAATATTTCACCAAATGTAATCACTTCATCCTTGGGTCAATATAAAAGTCTCTTTAAATTTTTATCATGATCCTCTCGTTGGTTTTTCTCAGAGCTAACGGAGAAAGACGGATAGACAGTCTGACAGGCAGGCAAGCAGACAGATAAACAAACTAACAAAAAGACAGATAATACACATGAAGGGACAGATAGACAGGGGTAGAAATATTACCAGTGGCGTTGATAAGAAGAGAAAGATGAAAAAAAATATTAAGTTCTCTATACTTATTCGTTTATATATCTGTCTGCCTGTCTCTCTGTCTTTATATCTATTTATCCGTGTATCTGTCCATCTATCTTCCCATCCTATCCAAAAACCCTGTCCCCCTCTTTCTCGCCTTTCCCTTCTCCCATTCCTTTCTCCTCTTCTCTTACTTCTTCACCTGTCTTTCCTAACTCCTCCTACCCCCTTATCCTCAACTACCTTCCCATTCCCACTCTCCCTTCCCCCACTCACTCCCCCGTCTTCCCTAGCGCCCTCTTCTCCCTGTTCCTCAACTCCCTCTCCCTCCTTGCGCTCTACCCTTCTCCTCTCCCTCTTCCCCCTTGTCCAACCACCTCTCCCCCTTGACACGGCTCCCCTTTCTCCCTCCCCCTTTCCGCCACTTTCTCCAACCTTACCAAGCTCCCTTTCCTCTTTCCCTCTTCCCTATTTCCCTCCCCTATTTTACCTCACGTCCTCTCCCTCCTTTCCTAGCTCCTCTCCCCCCTCCCATTTCCCCTTCCCTACCACCCCCTTATCCCATTTCATTTCCATCCTTTCCCTCCGCCCTCTCACCTCAGCTCCCCCCCTACGCCTGGACAGTGAGGGATGGTGTTTGCAAGGCGATGTGTTGATGTGCAATGGAAATATTTGAGGCAGCCACATGTGTTCCTACTGGGGCCTGTGACTCGGCTTACACACACACACACACACACACACACACACACACACACACACACACACACACACACACACACACACACACACACACACACACACACACACTGACAGCACAGAGGCCAACAAAGGTGCTGACTTGACCATCTCACACACACACAATGTTCTGGTGTACAATAGCGTCAATATCTTGCTTTTCACTGTACTCAAACCACCGCCAAACGATTGTATTCAAGTTGCTATTTTTTACATAGATAGATGAACAGACAGACAGACAGACAGACAGACAGATAGACAGATAGAGAGATAGACAGATAGATAGATAGACATACAGATACACGAACCGATGCTGAGAGGAGCGCCAAGAAAAGGCTCAAAGAGATTTTCTGTGAGAGTAATTTGCAGGGTGGTGGTGGTGGTGCATGGTGATGAGTCTGCAGAGTTGGCCTGGCTGGGTGAAGAGAGATTACGCCAGGGAGAATGTGTGTGTGTGTGTGTGTGTGTGTGTGTGTGTGTGTGTGTGTGTGTGTGTGTGTGAGGAGTTATGGGAATGAACTGGGGTGTGGGATGTGGGTGTGGGTGTGCGGGAGTAATTTGCAAGACGGTGGTGATAAAATTACAGTGTTGGCTCGGATGTGTGAGTGAGAGGAATAAATATGAACTAAGGTGTGGGTGTGGGTGTGGGTGTGAGTTTGAGTGTATGAGAATAATTGCTGGGAGGTGATGGTAGTATATGTTTCTAATCTGCTTGCTTTAGTGAGAGGGAATGTGTGTGTGAGCAAGGGCTAGAGTGTGTGTGTGTGTGTGTGTGTGTGTGTGTGTGTGTGTGTGTGTGTGTGTGTGTGTGTGTGTGTGTGTGTGTGTGTGTGTGTGTGAAGCAAAGTGTGAAGGGGGTGGGAGGAAGTGGAAAGACGTGATAAAGTGAGAAAGTTAAAAGAGCAAGAGGGAGTGTAATGGAGCAGGAAATGTGTTGGGGAAGTGCATGAAGATAAGAGGGACTGTGAGGGTTAGGAGGACGTGTGATGGAGCCTCAAGGTGCATCTCGGGCCGGTCAGACTGGTGGACTAAGACTGTTTCCCCCTTGTTCCTGATCACACAACTATATAAATGAATCTAGATGTAAACCACCTCTAGGGGAAGGGAAGATTAGGACTCAGAAAACAGACTGTCTCCTGAAATGACCGAACTAATGTCAACAAGGATAAAAGCTAAGAGTGTGTGTGTGTGTGTGTGTGTGTGTGTGTGTGTGTGTGTGTGTGTGTGTGTGTGTGTGTGTGTGTGTGTGTGTGTGTGTGTGTGTGTGTGTGTGAAGAGTATTGATGAAAAAGAGAAAAATAGTACCATATATCAACAGATCTTCCTTGTTCCAAGGTATCAATATTCATCACACACACACACACACACACACACACACACACACACACACACACACACACACACACACACACACACACACACACAAATTTTGTTGACTATGAATATGTCTCTTCCTCAAAACACCATCAGTCTCCTCCATGCTTCTCTAAACACGAGTCACACAGGTCACGAACTTACGAACACCGTACCTGGGAGACCCTGCAGGTGATATGTTTTGACGAGTTAAGCTGGGGATTACCACTGGAAATATACGTGGGAAAAGCAGACGGGGTAAGGCTAAAGGACGACTTGTGGAGGTGAAAAGGCTGTGTAACTGTGAAGTGAAGAAGAGAGGAGGAGGAGGAGGAGGAGGAGGAAGAAGAAGATCGACTCTCTCTCTCTCTCCTACCCAAAAAGAAGGAATTTAAAGCCAAATGTCTACACATGTTCACAACTGCAAAGAATATTACACAAAACAAAGTTGCATTTAACACACACCAGATTCCAGATGTCTGCGTGTGAATGACAGGCCAAATATTCCCTCCATATCAACTAATCACTCAAGATCGAAATCCAATTCGCTCTTCTTCGTGTACTCTAGCACTTTATCTTCCCACGCTATTATTGGTCTTCCTCTTCTTCTTCTGTCATAAACTTCACTTCTGTACACAATCCCTGCTAACTTTCATTTTCCATTCGTTCCATGAGTCCAGATCACTTCAGTGTATTTCACTTAACCGCTCCCTTTATATCATTTTTGGTCTTCCTTTCCTGCTCTCCTTCTGTAAACACTCCTTTGCTTACGCCCTAATCTTCCTTCTTGCATTGTGTATGGCAACTTTTACATCATCTTAACCCGCTGGCATGGGCTTACTATTGCTGAATCAAATCGTCCATTGTTAAAAAGAATAGTGTGGTAATTGAATAAAAAGGGTTATTCAGAGGTTTTTAGCCATCATTTCATGGAGATTTCAGCTGATGAATAAAATCGTCAGGCGACACCAAGAAAAGAATATGTGACAAAAATCAATGAAAGGGTTAACCACATCTATTTCCGTCTTTCTCGAGCTTCTTCTACTCCTTCGCCACTATCATCTCCGTGTTCGTCTCCTCGAAATCACCTCAGTTTATGTCTTATAACCACTCCCATCACGCCCACCACCACAACACTCCATCAACATCCAATCCCCTAATCACTGATGTAATAGGTAACCCGGAGGCCAGCCATTGTTAAAACCACCTTATTTTCGGTACTTGAGGTGGTTTCACGGTGCCCATCTCATCAAGGTTACCAGTTTAGCGATTTTGCAGCAGATCTTGCGATATTAACAGGTATCTAGCGCTAAATTTTGATGCGTAGTGGTGAAAGCTAAAAATATTTTGGAGATCCTCTTAAGAGACTAACGATATTCTACAGAGTTGAGCATCTTCTGAGAGATTTTTCGAGTTTTTGTGTAAATAAAACAATAATCAATATGTTCCTCGCTATAAAAAAAAAAAAAAAAAAAAAAAAAAAGAACCAGTGAAGAGAATCACTTGCCACTTTCCTTCCCATCATCTCCCTGTGAACTAACTTTTTGCAACCTAGTTGTGGGGGGGTGGGGGGAGAGGAGCAGATTATTGGTTTCGCGTATACAGATGTCGTCAATAGCTCTTTCATTATACTGCTTTGAAACCATGTCATTACCTAATGAGACCTTGCAAAGCCATCCAGTTACATTCAGGCTGATGGGAAGGGTTGAATCTCTCTCCAGTAGTTCAGACTCCCAGACGGATACAGGGATTATGAACCGTAACTGTAGAGTCAAGTGAATAAGTATCTTCTTATGAGGCTTGGTGAACACACTGGTGAAAAATCAAATATCTTAAATACACATAAGTCCAGTTAGGACTTTGGTTGTCTTGTCATTTATTAACACTCTCCCGACAAACCTAGGTAGATATTTGATTTTCCAAACTCACCATCCGCACACAACCATGCCCCTACTTGGGAACGTGTGCGAGAGGGAGTGCGTGCCAGCTCAAATCCCATCCTTCACCACCAGATCCCCGCTTGTCGTGTTCTAACCCCACACTTACCCCCGCCCCGCAGTGCTCCGACAATCGGACGTTTTGAGATTAGGGGTAAATTGGGGTGAAAGCACAGGCGCAAGAAGAGCAGGAGTAAGCAGGAACTGTAGACCCTCACCCCTACCGCTTATGATATCCGGGTTCCGAGCATTACTAACCCCAGTGGGAATTGAGAATCTTGATTAAAATATAGCAGAACAAGGCTAAATAAAAGTTGCAAAATCCCACCCCTCCCTAGTTATATCCAAAGTCCATATAATAACCAAGTCCACACCTTTTACGCGAAAAGAAAACTACGGAATTTTTCAAAGGTCTGCGAAGTTAGAGAAGAGTAGGATTATGCACCCACAGCAAACCCTTCCCTCTTCCGGCTTATGACATCCGGCATCCAAGCATCACAAGCAACAGTGAACGTGGGGATGTTATTAATTTGTTACAGTAGAGCTTCTAATGGTGAAGAGAAGTAGTAATTAGCAGATATTAGTTTAACATTTCTGGGTACTTTTCTCATGCATATTAGTACCCTCTCCATTTATTCTAACTTTTATCTTCTCCTCCTCCTCTTTTTTCTTTCCATTTCCTTTTTTCCATCTCTTCTTCTTCTACTTCCTCCTCCTCCTCCTCTTTCTCATTCTTTTTCTTTTTTCCCCTCTTCTCCATCTCTTCTTCTTCTTCTTCTTCCTCCTCCTCCTCCTCCTCCTATTCAATATATTTCAGTAACTTTCAACTCTTACAAAACCTTTGAACGAGTCGATACCATGAACTTTCACTTAATTCAACAATCCCTCTGAACCAGTTTATTGCATTTATATTCCATTCCAACTCCTCCTCCTCCTCCTCCTACTCCTAAATCGCTTTGATTGAATCTACACACACACACACACACACACACACACACACACACACACACACACACACACACACACACACTAGCAGACATCTTTTGAGCCCGAACTTTAGAGCTTTCTACCTTATTCGCTACACTTACGAGAAAATCCACAATGGAACCGTGGACCTGTTACAAGAAAATACAGGACAGAACTGCGAACATTTCTCTCCTAAGCATTCACAAAACCACATCCCCAGCAGCAGACATCACCTGGGGCTCTAAATTCGGTGTTTTATATCCCCTTCGCTACATAATACAACTGTGGACTCTTTAAGAAAAAAAATTACAAGCAGAACTGTAAACCTTTGCCTCCTAAGTACCCACACATGCTTACCCAGTAGCAAGCATCACCCTGGCCCTAAATTTGATTGCATTATGCGCGGTGAGGGTGAGTGGGCCGTAGCTGTCGCTCCGTGTTGTATATGTGCCAGGTTTTGTGTGTGCATCAGGTCGTAAACTGGTGTGTTTATACCAGCCTGCAACGGCGTCTGGCCGTGCTGGGATAAAGTGTTAGTCAATGTTTATAGTTCTGTTAAATGTTGAATGGTAAGCCCTGCAAAGAATAAGATGGGTTTTCTTCAGTGTAATTCGATTAAGACTGATTGTGGATGAATTGTACTCATATTAAAATTGTGGAGCCCCTGATGCTCGCAAGTATTGTTCCTCGCTCCGTTCAAATGTAACTCAAGTCTAGGGTTCGTAATCTGTCCGTGACGGACTTTGTAAGTGCTTGCTCTTTCCAAAGTAATAAACATGTCCCCATCCTGTCTTTTCATAACAATGATATAATTCATACAGACTGTGGCATATACACAGTCATTACACCACTTCGATTACACACATCACCCGTACTACAGACAGCTCTTCCGCATCGATAATTTGTAAGGCTGTGGAGTGCTACTTAAGGCTAACAATCCTCCCTCCGAGAAGAAGGTCTGTTCTTTCACTGGCTTCTTGCGGACTGTTACAGGTACAGTGACTGGAGCTGTTTTTAATGTGGAGATGAAACAATTTCGGTCCGACTTGGATCCATCTAAGTATGAGGTAATTTATTTACTTGAATGTTTAAACACACACACACACACACACAAAACCCCACCCACCCATACATATAATCCCCTGTTAGGAAATCAGTATGAAAATCCACACTTTACCCGTTTTCTCCGCCATCATTGCAATTAACGCGTTCAGAGGTGACTTAGTTTGCGATTTAGGAGGTAATAATGACAGGGGTGGAGGCCATGCATCATCTGAGGATGTGACCGGATGGTGGAAGGATGCTGGGAAGGGCTATGACTGGGTGTGGTTAGGACAGGAGTTTTGTGAGTGCAGTAATGAGATTTGGACAGGGTAGGTATCTGCTTTGAGGGTTAAGACTGGATGAGGTTAGGACAGATGTCTGTTGAGAAGGGTGGGATATTTAAGGGTTGAGAATGTGCTTACGGACGGCTGAGTGGCGTGGGTAGGATGGTTAGGGAAGGCGTGTCTAGGTAGTAGAAGGAAGCTTGAGAGAGTTATGATTGTGTGTGGATAGTATAGAAGTTTGGTGAGAATGGATGGATGGAGGGGAGCTAAGGATACGTTAGGGATATGGTTAGAGGGTCTAGGCAGGGTGGTAGGGAGAAGCTAAGCAGGGTACGGTATGGTTAGGCGTGGTGTGGGTGGCTGGTGGTTGGAGGCTGGGGAGGGTTAAGACTGAATGTTAAGACAGGAGCTTGGTGGGAGGGAATGTGATCAGGATAGGGATGCTGGCAGGGTGGAGATGACGGAAGGTGATGTTCATTAGTCTTGCTAGGCTGTGGATGGGTGTCGGGTGGAGGTTGGGAAACGAGACCTGGATGGAGGTATATCACTGTGCAAAATTTCGTCTCCCTAACATCCCTCCCCATCCGTCAAACAGGTACAATAACTCAATAAGCGAGTGTGTGAATAAGTGAGTGCGATAGTTAGAGACTAGCATTGTATTTTGCTGTCCATGTGGTGTGGTAAAACAGAGCGAGGGAAATGGGAGAGAGAGCGGGGAAGGATAATGGATGGGATAGTAGAGCAATATGGAAGAAGAGAGGAAGGGGGGAAAGAGTGGAAGAGAAAAGAGAGGGAAAAGGAAGGGGAGGAGGGAGGAGAAAATGAAAAGGAAGAGGAGGAGGAGGAGGGGGATGAAAAGGAAAAGGAAGGGAGAGGAGAGACAGACAGAAGAGGAGCAGAGGAAGAGAGGAAGTGAAAAAGGAGAGGAGAGGGGATACGGGTGAGGGAGATGGAAAAGAAAACGAAGGAGAAGGAATGAATGATGGAGGTGGGAGGGGAAGATGAGAGAGGAGGCTAGTATAAAGACCCCCTCCCACAGTACTTACCCTCACCCCCCTCCACCCCCACACCCCCAGGGCACGTAATCAGAGGTGATGGATGGACACAGAGAAAGAGGCACCATTATGACCAGCTGGGGTGTCCTGGGTGTGGGTGTGTCCAGGGTGAGGGTGTGTGTCCTGGGTGTGGGTGTGTCCTGGGTACGAGTGCTTCTTAGGTGTGGGTGTGTGCTAAGTGTGGGTATGTCCTGGGTATGAGTGCTTCTTGGGTGTGGGTGTGTGCTAAGTGTGGGTGTGTCCTGGGTGTGAGTGTGTCCTGGGCGTGAGGGTGTCCTGAGTGTGTGTGTGCTCTGACTCTCCTGGGTGTGAGTGCGTCCTAGATGTGGGTGTATCCCAGGTAAGGGTGTGTCCTGGGAAATGTCCTGGGTGTGGGTGTGTCCTGGGTGGGGGGGTGTCTTTGGTGGGGTATGCCCTGGTTGGTGTTGTGCCTTGGGTTGGGTTGGGCATACATCGGGTGTGTGTATGCTTTGGGAGGTGTATCGGTTGTCCATAACATAATATACTCCTGCTGCGACAAGACGATTTTATGAAACTTAGGAGACTACCTGAACTGGAAGGGTTTGATAAAGCCTTCAGCCCCGTAGATACAACACCCCTCGCCATTAATTCGTGTGGCAGCAACAAGGGGAGAAAAAGACGTCTTCGAACTGAAAGGGTAAGTTCCTTCACTACCATGACGTCCTTTCAGCAGCATATGCAAAGACTCGTACTAATAATTGCTTAATGAATGCTCTATGTAACTCCTCCAGGTCCAAGATGACTAAAGCTGAGAAAAATAGTTTGTGTGTGTTTTTTTAAGGTTTTAATAGTATCGCCTAGAAGAAAAAGAAAAAAAAAAGCATCATTCTCAAACACACAGAGTTCAAAAACAAGTTCTTGAGTCCTTCATTATGCCTCTGTTCCCTTTTCATTATTATTATTACAGTATTATGTGTGTTTGAGGGGCCTTGTAATGAACAAAAATCAATGAAAGTCATCGTAGTGAAGAGGTTACATGGCCCGTTTGCCAAACTCACTCAGAATCCAGATTCCTACTTAACCGTATCCGGGTGTTGGCATATTCCGGCTATATGCCCGGCCCTGCTCGTTAATGGTGTTATTATCGAGGTCATTAGTAAGGCAGTTTATATAAGCTCCGGCGATTCGACCGGCTGGTTGAGTCGCCTGCCAGTATCATCAGCACCTGTTATCTCTATCCATACTTAGCGCTTAGGCTTTTTAATCTTTATTATCATCATCATCGTCATCATCACCGTTACCTTAATCACCATCCAACTTTACCTGATGGGTGGCAGCATTATCAAAACTAATATCATCATCATCATCATCATCACCATAACTTTTCCCTGGTGGGTCACAGTTTTTCTTTTCTATTCTATTTTTCTTTATCATTCCCTTTCCTTTTCCCTCCGTTCCTTTTTTGTATTCTCTATCCCTCTTTCTCTCCTTCCTGCCTCCCTCTCCCATTTCACTCCCAGCCCATTTACTAGATCCCTCTCCTTTTTCTCTCGCCCTCCTCTTCTCCAATTCCTTCACTGAACTCCTTTCCTTTTCTCCTTCTACGTCTTCTCCCTTACTTCCTCCTCCCTTCACTGCATCCCCTTCCGCCTCTTCTCTGCAGTCCCTTCCCTTCCTCCCCCTCCACCCTCCCTTCATTGTACCCTCTCTCTCGATCACCCTTTCCCCAATTTCCTACGACCCCTTTCCTCTCTTTTCCTAATCTTTGCCTTCCTATAATCCCCCTCCCCCTCCCCCTCTGCCACGTTTCCATCCCCCTCCCCCCCCCCACACACAAACATGCACGGATCTGTTCCATCCTAATCCCCTCCTTACTTTTACACCCCTCCCTCCCTCTCACACACATCGCAAATATCATCAACCTATCTCTCTCTCTCTCTCTCTCTCAGCCAGGAGCGGTGAACAAGGGCCGTGAGATGAGTGCTGATACTGTCGCTGGCACAGATTAATAACATCGTCCTCACCAACATATTTATTAGCACGGGTAAACAAACTCATGACCAGATTTTTCCCTCCCTCACATTGAACTCTTCTGTCCTTACTTTTCCTTCCTCCTGTTCCCTTTTTATCCTGTTCCTTCTCACTCGACACTCCCTGTCTTTGTTTTCCCTTCCTTCCCATCCCTCTACCTCCTTCATTCCTTCGCTTTTCCTTCGCTATTTTCTCTTCGCCTTTCCTACTCAACGTATTTCTTTCTCGTCCGGTCACTTCTTGCTCATCTCCTTTCCCATAATTTCCCCTACTCTCTCTCTCTCTTGATTCCTTCAGATGCCCTTTCCTTACCCTTTCTCCTTTTTCTTCTTCTCTCTTTAAATCACCTCTCCTTCACTTCCCCGCTTTCCTCCCTGCTCCTTCCAAGCTCCCACTTCATTTCTCCCCCTCCCATCCTTCTCTTCCTTCAAATTGCATCTCATCTCCATTCCTCCCCTCCATACCCCCTATTTCCCTCCCTCCCCCTCCCCCTCCCTCCCCCCACGAACCGGTTCCCAGGTGCAGGTGGAGCTCTTGGTTCGGGTTCTCATAATTCGGGGCTGAGTTCAAGTAGGGTCAGCCATCTATGTGTGTGTGTGTGTGTGTGTGTGTGTGTGTGTGTGTGTGTGTGTGTGTGTGTGTGTGTGTGTGTGTGTGTGTGTGTGTGTGTGTGTGTGTGTGTGTGAGAGAGAGAGAGAGAGAGAGAGAGGGGGGGGTCAACAATTACTGTGCCCTGTGCTTGCCATTATTCTGTGGCAGGGAGCGAGGGAGGGAAACATATCTTTGTCTGGAATGTTGCGGGGGAGGTGTGTGTGTGTGTGTGTGTGTGTGTGTGTGTGTGTGTGTGTGTGTGTGTGTGTGTGTGTGTGTGTGTGTGTGTGTGTGTGTGTGTAGGTAGGTGTGGATAGGTGTAATTTGATAGATAAAGGTGGGTATAACTGGGTGTACGTGGGTATAGCTGGGTGAGTTTGGTGGTGCCTGTAGGTGAATATAACTGGGTGTAGATGGGCTGGAGGGTGTATGCGGGTATGGCTAGTATGGGTAGGTATATGGCTTTAGGTGCGTAGATGTGAGGCGAGTGTAGGCGGGCATAGCTGGGTGTAGGTGGGTGTAGATGGGTGCAGGTGGGCAGACGGGTGGATGGGTGTATGTGGATAAACAAATGGTTATGCAGCACCCACTGAGTCTATTTGCATCTATCACCGTGTTTGTGTCAGTGTCCGTGTGTACCCCGGGGACACTGTAAACACACACCCCACCCTTGCCTGTGTGTGTGTGTGTGTGTGTGTGTGTGTGTGTGTGTGTGTGTGTGTGTGTGTGTGTGTGTGTGTGTGTGTGTGTGTGTGTGTGTGTGTGTTCTTGAGGCACTGCTTAATTACACAGACATTCAGAGGAAACCATGAAACTTATATAATTGTTTACATGGGAGGTGAGGCAGGGAAATAGGGCATGGCGATGCGGTGAAGTAGGGTTGTGACAGTGTTGTTGTTGTTGCGGACCCGTCGACCACAAGTAAGCAACTTCTGTGGGGTCGTCATACAGGTACATATACCGTGTAGGGATCCGGTGCCTCCTTGTGACAGACAGCATCTCACCAGAGTCGGACCAAGGTCTTTCCCACGGCTTGGCTCATGGGTAGACGCTGTAGCTACTTCGCTCTAGCCAGGGTACACAGCGCCACCGCGTGCAGGCTCTTCGTCAGAGCATGAGGCAGGGTGGTGAGGCAGTGTGGTGAGGCAGGGTGGTGAGGCAGTGTAGTGAGGCAGGGTGGTGAGGCAGTGTAGTGAGGCAGGGTGGTGAGGCAGTGTAGTGAGGTAGGGTGATGAGGCAGAGGGTAAAGGCAGTAAAGTAAGATGGGCAGGAAAACTAGGGGAGACGGGAGAGGCAGGTGGGCTGGTAATTGAGTTAGGCATAAAGGAGGCAGGAGAGAAGGGAGCCAGGCAGGTAGGGTGGGCAGGTGAAACGGACAGGCGAGGTGAGGCAGAAAGGTGAGAGAGGCTAGGGTGGAGGAGGGGGGGGTGTAAGAACTGGTGAAGCAGGAAGGAGGTAAGGTACAAAGGAGACTGACAAGGAAGATGGAGTTGGGGAACGGAAAGGCGAAGTAGAGAGAGGTGAGGCAGAGAAAGTTGAGGCAAAGAAATATGAGAGAGAGAGAGAGAGAGAGAGAGAGAACTGGGCAGGGAAAGGTAAGGCAGGGAGAGGTAAAAGTGAGGCAGGGAGAGAGGGAGCAGGCAAGGGTGAGGCAAGAAGAGGTAAAGCATGAAGGAAGTATGACGGAGGTAAGGCAAGCAGAGGTGAAGCTGGGATGTGCAGGTAGAGGCAAGGATGAATGGGAGAGGTGAGGCATGAATGAAGTATGACTGGAAGGTGTGGCAGGGATGACGCAGGATGGCGATTAGGAAACCAGATGAGGCAAAGGCAATGCAAAGACAGGTGAGGTAGGCAAAGGTGAGGCAGGAAGGTGAGATGGGAATAAGGTAAGATCCGAAGTAGAGTCAGATGGATGAGGCAGATGTTATGTCGAGAAGGGTGATGCAGGAAGGGGGAAGGCTGGCAGGGGTGAGGTAAGCAGGGGTGCAGAAGTGAAGCAAGGGGCACCCTGAAGTGCCCCAGTGACGCCAAATGACTGGCCTGAAAGAACCCTAATTTAGAGGAGAGGAAAGGAGGAAAGAGGTGGAGGAGGAGAGGGGAGAGGGAAGAGAAGTGAGGGAAGGGAAGGATGGGAAAGGAAGTGACAGGGTGAGGAGTAAGGTGAACGGAAGGGAGTAAATGTGGAGAGGCGAGGGAGTGGCCTCCAAGTGTCATGGTTGTATGGTCTGGTTTATGGGGCTGCAAGAAATCGTTTGACTTATTGCGGTCATTTGAAGAAAGCACGACGTCGAGTGAGGGGATGGTAGATAGCCCCATCTACCAATCACCATCATCATCATAATCATTATGAATTATATGCAGAACAGACTCGTGGGATGACAGCAAGCATAACACATTAAAACATATCCTGGTACAGAAAGGCCCAGCGGATATTGTAACTCATCAATTCGAGAGGCGTCTAACGCAAACCGTACCATAAGCATCTGGTGGCAGCAAGAATAAAATACAGGTGATGATACTAGCAGAATAAAACGGAAGCTGCCAACTCCCCTACTGCAGTTAACCCTGCCTTCTTATGTTGTGCTGTTGGGGGGAAGGAGCAGGAGGAGGAGAAGAAGAGAGGAGGATGAGGGAGGAAAGGAAAGAGGAGGAGATGGAGGCAAGGAGAAGAGGGGTAGGGAAGGAAACGAGATGAACAGGACAGGAGGGAAGGGGAAAAAGTGAAAGGCAGGGAGAGAGGGCAAGAAGATGAAAGGTGAAGAGGAAAAGGGAATGATGAGAAAGAAGAGGAAGGGAATGAAGGAGGGAAAGAAGGTTTTGGATGACGAGTGAAGAGTATTAGAAGGGATGAAGGGGAAAGGAGGGAGGACAGGAAGAGGAAAAGAGAAAGAAGAGGAAGACAAAAGAGGGAAGAGAGGAGTGATAAGGCAGAACGCAAAGAAGAAAAAGGGAGGGAAGATATGGCCAAAGAGAGAGAAGGAAGGGTAGCAAGGCTGACGAGGACGAATGGAGAAAGGACAGGAGAGAATAGGAACGAGAAGATAAATTTTCGGGATGGAAGAAGGAGAGAGAGAGAGAGAGAGAGAGAGAGAGAGAGAGAGAGAGAGAGAGAGATGTGAAAAGGAAGGGGGGAAAAGAGAAGAAAGAGGGAAAGACGAGAAGTGGAAGAAGATAACGAGGGAGGAAGGAATAGGGGAGACAAAGGAAGAGAGGCAGGGAAAGAGGATGAAGAATTGAGGAAGGAAAAAGAGGGGGAAGAAGGAGAATGGGAAGGAGAAAGGGTTGAGAAAGGGGAGAGGGAGACAAAAAGAGGAGAATTATAAGGTAAATAAAGAGACAGAAGGGTGCTAAAGAGGAAGGGAGGGAAAGGAAAGAGGGGGAGAACAGGGGAGCGAATAGATGAAGAAAGAGGGAAATGCCAGAAGATGTTGGGAGAAAGGAAGAGAGAAAGCAGACGAAGCAGAGGGAGGAAAGAAGAGGAAGGGAAAGAGAAGCAAAAGGATAAAGCGTAGATAGAGAGGCAAGGAGAGCAGGGAGGGACGGAGGTGTGACGTGGCAGGGGGAGAGGGAGAAGGGGACGTGGAAGGTGGAGGGGAAGGGGGTAAAGAGTCAGTCTGGCTGGCAGGGTGGAGGTTGGTAGACTGCCTGGCGCCTCCCTCCCCCCCTTCCTCACCCATCCCCCTTCCCTCACCACTCACACGCACACACTTGTCTCGCTATCCCTTCCTCCCTCCCTCCTCTTCTCTTCTCCCCCCTCTCCCTTCCCTCTACCCCTCCACACACAAACACGCACACACTCATTCCTCTGTCCCTCCCTCCCTTCCCTCCCACTCCCATACTCTCTCTCTCCACACACACACACACACACACACACACACACACACACAACGCTATAATTTCTAACACGTTGCGCACTCCTATCTTACTTCTCTTCCTCCCTCCCTCTCCCTCCCCCATTCTCTCTCCCTCCCTCTCATCTTTCAGCTTAATACACTATCATCATACTCTTTTCACCTCTCTCTCTCTCTCTCTCTCTCTCTCTCTCTCTCTCAGACACACACATGTTCCAGCCACCTTAATCGTATCCTAACCTAATTTCCCTTTCATTTACAACTCAATCTCGAGTCTAATGATTCTTTTGAGAGTATTTTCAGGTCTTCTTGCATTCCATTCATCTTCCCTCATATACACAGACATTCTCACACTCCTCCTCTCTTTATATATATATAAATATTTTTTTTTTTCACCTCTTGAGCATTCATAACACACCTCTTTGTCAAAATCCTCCTCTCCACACTGTTTTTCCACTCTCATCTCTTTAGTCCTCTCTCATACATGTTCTCTTCTCATTTTCCTTCGTCTCTCTTCATTTGCCCCACTCTCACCTCTTATCTTTCCTTCATACATCATCTCTTCTTCGCTTTCCTCTTCTCCCCATTCTCTCTTTATCTCTCCTCATTTTGATCATTTTTAACTTATCTTAACCCTGCCCAATACATATTTCATTCTTCCTGCTCTTCTTCTTCCTCTTTCATTTTGTTCATAATCGCGTTTTCTTATCCCTCTCTAATACACTTTTTCCTTCACACTTTCCTCCCTATTCTCATTTTCTTCATATTCATCTTCTCTTAACTCACTTTCATACTCTTTCTCACTTTGCTACTGCTTTCTTTCACTCTCCCTCATTACTCCCTTCATTTTCAACTTCTATATTCCTAATTCTCTTTTTTTCCTTTATTTACAGGTGCTATGATTTCCATTTTGAGATTATTCATATTACTCATACTTTCATACCCTCATAACTTCTCTCTCTAATCTTCTCTCTTTCTCCCCCATCCACTCCTCCCTTCTCGACTGCCTCAATCCACTCTCAGCTCACCCTCATAACTTTTCGCTCTAATCTCCACTCCTCCCCCCCTTGTTCGCCTCAATCCACATCTGCTACCCACCTCCCCCTATCCCTCCCTTTCCTCCCCTCTTTACTAACTCTCCCTTCCCTCTTCCATCCCTTTCCTATCCCCTCCCATCCCTCTTCCACCCCTTTCCTATCCCCTGCCTTCCCCCCTCCACCCCTCTCCACAAGACAGATTGGTGGGGTCAGTGACAGCATCCACCCCTCCATCGACCCTTCCACCCACACTATCCCGCCTCACTTCTGCAGTGAAGGAGAAAACGGATGGTGTGGACGGTTGGCTGGATGAACAGATGGATAGTCAGATGGCTGGCTGGTTTGATGATAAATGGGTGGTTAGATGGATGGTTGGTATAATTAGACAGATAGATAACTAGTGGCAATATTCTGATGAATGGTTATGTGGATGATTAAGTGGAAGGTTGGGTTAGACGGATGGTTGAGGGTACATGGTCGGATGATGAGATGAACAGGGAAAAGTAAGATGGCATGCATGGTCAGGTGGAAGGTTAGGTGGTTGGTAAAGCGGTGGCTGGTTAGACTGATGCTTGAGTGGATGGTTAGATGGATGGTTAGATGAATGATGAGTCTGGAATGGCAGATCGATGACTGAGTGTGTGGTTGTTTAAACAGATGGCTGGCCTGCATCCAAGAACAGTGGACATTTTTTTGTTTTGTACGACTCGGAACAGAATTAACCCTTCACACCGAAGACGTCTTCTTATATTTTATTCTTATTACCTACGAACGACTTTATTTTCTTTGGGAGAGCCCCTAGTAAAGAAAAAGCTACTTAAGTCTGTATCGAAACCCTCCAGCTCCAAAGGTCTCTCCTGATTTGAGTAAAATCGACTGGAAACAGGTACAATAAAGTAAACAAGTACGGCACAGAGGTCCTAGATCGATGCAGGATCACGTGGGGTTTTGCTAAAGTGAAGCACTATGCAGGGCTTTGTTAGAGTGAAGTACCTCGCATGTGAAATCCTTAGGGTGTGACTGACTGACCGGAGCGCATCTAGACATATTTCCTCAACTAAAGATATACTCGTATTTGACTGAGGGGGTTAGCAGACCATTCCCTGAGGACCTTTAATCCTCCTATTTGCCATACCACACAGTCACGCGTCATCCTGTTGTCATGGAGCGGATAGTTAGTCAAAAACTTAGTGGATGATTAGGTGGATGGTTGAGTGGATAACAAGAAGGATGCAGAGTTAAGTGGTTACATGTCAGAAAGTTAAGGGTGTGCATAGTTAGGCGGATGGTTCGATGGAGAGTGAGCACAGTTAGGTGGACGGATAGGTGAATGATTGGATGGCATGAATGGTTAAATAGAAGGTTAGACATATGGACAGTGGCTAGTTGGACAGATGAATGGGGCATGGTTTAATGGATGGTTTAGACAGTTATACAGGTAATTATGGAAGGTTAAATTGAAGGTTAGACAGGCCTTAAGTGACAGACTCGAATTATTTGACTGCTATGGAAGGGCTAGTTAAATGGATGGTTAGAAGGCTGGCTATGGATGGTAAACTCGTCGGCCAAATGGATAGTATGAACAATTAAGTGGATAGTATAGATAGTTCAGTGATGATAATAAATGACCATGTTAAAGACCTGGATGGCAAGAATAGTTAGAGACAGTATGGAGACTCGGAAGGATAGTAGAGGGTGGTTGGTGTGGATCACAGTGGTGTGGATGGTGGTGTGTGGCAGCTCTTCCGTCCCGAGTGAGGGCATTCTCGAGGTATGCCACAGCCAGCGGCGATGGGAGGGATGGAGGAAAGGAACGAGGGAGGCGGGGAGTGGTAAGGAAGATGGGAAGAGAAGGGGAGGGGGAGGAAAGATGGAAAGAGAAGGGGAGGGGGAAGGAGGCTTGGGCAGAGAAGGGGAGGGGGAAGGAAAGATGAACAGAGAAAAGGGAGGGAAGGAAAGATGGAAAGAGAATAGGAGGGGGAAGGAAACTTGGATAGAGAAGGGGAGGGGGAAGGAGACTTGGACGGAGAAAGGGAGGGGGAAGGAAAGACGGACAGAGAAGGGAGTGGAAAGGGAAGATGGAGGGATGGTGGGAATGTGGTGGAGGTAAAGGAATGATGGAGAGGGATGGGGTGAAGGAACCATGGAAGGAACGGCAACGACAACAAAAACGACACACACACACACACACACACACACACACACACACACACACACACTCTCTCTCTCTCTCTCTCTAAACTTGGCAAATGGAATTTAACGTTGAAAAATGTAAAGTACTTAACGTAGGCAAGACCATTGGAGATACTAAATACAGCTTAGATAACAAAGAAATTAGCAAATCGGAATGCGAGAGAGATCTAGGAGTTATGATTAGTAACGACCTTAAACCTAGGCAACAGTGCATTAATGCGAGAAATAAAGCAAATAGGGTCCTAGGATTTATTTCGAGAAGCGTGAGCAATAGATCATCTAAAGTAATACTGAAACTTTATCTAGCATTAGTAAGGCCACATTTAGACTACGCAGTACAATTTTGGTGTCCTTACTATAGAATGGATATTAATTCGTTAGAAAATGTACAGAGAAGAATGACTAAAATGATACATGACGTCCGGAACCTGTCATATGAAGACAGACTGAAAAGACTAAGTCTGCATTCGCTAGAGAGGCGTAGAGTAAGGGGAGACTTAATTGAGGTTTTTAAGTGGATGAATGGTATAAATAAGGGAGATATTAGCAAGGTACTTAAAGTGAGCATACAGGATAGAACTAGAAATAATGGTTTCAAACTAGAAAAATTCCGTTTCAGAAAGGAAATCGGTAGAAATTGGTTCGGTAATAGAGTAGTTGACAAATGGAATAAGCTACCTAGTAAAGTAGTTGCTGCCTCTTCCATTGAGAGTTTCAAGCATAGGCTAGATAAGCATATGACAAATAAGGGGTGGATATAGAATAAAGAAAATATTATAACCAATACTAATTCAAAAATAAATTTTCTTTTCAGGTTACACTATGATAGTCTCTATTCTCCTTTCACACTTTCCTGTAAAATGTCCACGCCAGTTTTTCTATACGGCGTGGTGTTCTTTCTGACTTTTTCCTGCCGGCTTCGGCTGGAGGGTTTGGAGGGCGGGGGAGAGCCTTCTTCTTTGCTATCCTTATCTCATTCTAGTAGTTCAGTTACTCTTCTAGGAGCTGCCTAGCATGGGCCAACCGGCCTACTGCAGTTATCCTCTCTTCTTATGTTCTTATGTTCTTATGTTCTCTCTCTCTCTCAACTCTGTGTCCCTCATCATGCTCTCTCCACACCTGATGTTATGAAGACAGGCAAAGCAGGGGGTCTCCTCTATACCATGTAAAAACAGGTGTAATTTTTCTCACACCTGCAACACCTTCGTCTTCTTTATGTCTCTGTGTCTCCTGCCTTTCCCTTCTTATGCACATCCTTCCCTCACTGCTTTCTTTCCTTTTTTATAAATAATACTTCGTTCTTTCCCTGCCTCCATCATTCATTCTCTCCCTCTCTCTGACCCTCCTTCCCTACGTATTATATTCCCATGGTCAAGTAGTTAGAGAAGTGATCTGCTGACCAAAACAACACGAGTTCAATCTGAGGATGTGACAGGAAACAGGTTGCTGATTTGAACATTATTCCACAAGATCCAGTGCTCACAAAAACACACCCCGCGAATATCATCACAACAGTACTGAATGGAACAACTCTTGCGTGTATTCACAATGGGCGATGGTTATTAATGCTAAAGTGGTGACACGTGGAGGTGTGTGGCACATACGAATGTAAGACCTCAAGGAACGAGCTATTAAACTTAAGTCCCATGGTGAGACACTTAAAAAAATTATCGTTTTTTTCGTCCTCTCCCTAACTTCAGTCTCTCCACCCCTGATGTGGACTGTAGGGGTCAAAACGAAGGTATGGCTGGCAGAATCTAGGCAAGAATGATTGAGTGGTGACGAAGATAACGGAATGACGAGTTGTGCTGATACCAACAAAAAACAACTGATGAAAACAGCAACAACAAGAACAAAAATAAAAACAATAATAATAATACATAACAATAAACACTGTAACTACAAAACAACTAGAAAGCACTTAGAGAGCACATACCTCCGCCAACGCCATTGAAGGATCCGGATCCGGAGGCAGATCCGCCCCAAAATTTAATCAATTCTGTTTCGGCCCATGGCCCAGCCTTCCACAAAATTTCATTCAAATTCATTGAGAACTTTTGGAGATATCGTGTGGACAAACAAACAGGCAAACATACTGAAGGTGAATACATAACCACCTCCAACTTCGTTGGCGGAGGTAACAACAGCAATAACATAGGTATGACTACAGGTGTTTCAGGTCAATGCAGGTGAGAGGGACGCACATGTCTGAGGCAAGTGTGTGAATTAATGAACTCTAGAGCAGGTGTGTGAGACAGGTGTCTGAGGTGAGGTGGGAACGCAGGTATCAGAGATAGGGATGAAGATGAAGGAGATAGTGTGTGTGTGTGTGTGTGTGTGTGTGTGTGTGTGTGTGTGTGTGTGTGTGTGTGTGTGTGTGTGTGTGTGTGTGTGTGTGTGTGTGTGTGTGTGTGTGTGTGTGTGTGTGTGTGTGTGTGTGTGTGTGTGTGTGTTCAATGTTACGGTGCATGGTCCTAATGGAATCCCCTCCAACCATGTCTAATGTGTACTATCTCACCCATCCTACTCATACCTAACCCAATTCAACTTCACCTAACCCAACCCATCCTAATCATATCTAAACTGATTTAATCATACCCACTCTCACCTAACCTATCCACACTTGGTCTTACTGAACCCCGCCTGACCTTGAATGGCCGAATCTCACCTAAATTGGCACCACCTAATCAAACTTAACTTCACGTAACCCAATCTAATTATGTTCAATATCACATAATCTCGCCTAGCCTCCTCATACCTAACGTAACCTAACCCGACGAAGCCAAACCAAATCTAAACCGCCCTAATCTAACCCAGTCTCACTTAACCTAACCATCTCTAACCTAACCAAACGCAGCCAAGCCTCTAATGACCTAATCCAACCAAACCTAACCCAGCTTAATACAACCCATCCTAAACGTATCTAAACTGACTTAGTCTAACTCGATCTAACCTAATCCGGCTACAAGTAATCTAACGGAAGCCAGCCCAACCTACAATGACCTAATACAACCAAACCCAGCCTAAACTAACCTAACCTAGGTACTTCACATCAACGGATCCACCCTTCGCTAAGAGGTGATGTTGTCTGTGAAAGTCTACGGATGTCGCACTCTGTGTATAAGTGATTGTGTGTGTGTGTGTGTGTGTGTGTGTGTGTGTGTGTGTGTGTGTGTGTGTGTGTGTGTGTGTGTGTGTGTGTGTGTGGCAGTCAGGTGTGTGAGTCAGGTGTGGCATTAGGACTGTAGAGGCCACCTCAGCCTAACATTAATCCCTCCCCTCTTGTGTCCCTGTCAAGGCCAGGCAGGTCGCACGACAGGCTGAGGCGGGGGGGGGGGGGCATGATGTGTGTGTGTGTGTTTGTATGTGTGTGTGTATTTATTTATTTATTAATTCTCTTAATTATTCGTAACTGCGTATTTCTGATGAGAGTTTCTTTGCTGAAAGACAGTTCCTATCGATGTTATTCCGCCATCCTGGCTTATAACTTTTTACAAGCTGCCAATTGTTCATCGATACACATCCTTTGACAGCTTTATACACACTTTCTGAAAACATTCTCCGTGTGTCGTGGATGTTCACTGTCTATATAATCAGTTTCCACCCGATATCATCCAAAATTCTCTCTCTCTTTTTGAAAGTCGGCTTTTCTGTCGTCTTGAACCTTCTCGTAAGTAGGCTTTAACCTGCTGTTACTTAAGTTAATGTTCAGTGTGACTACACGATGATCAATAGCATTAAATTCATACAATAATATTTTCAACCAGGATTTCAGATGTAGCTTGTACAAGATCCAAGATATTTCCTCCACTCGTTGGCTGCTCAACACACTGATGCAATGAACTTTCCAACAAGCTGTTGTACGAGTCCAACCATGTGTGAGACGATAAGGAGGGGGGAAGTAGGATGAGAAAGGGAAGGTAGGGATGGATTGAGGGGAAGTAAGAGGAGGCAGGATGAGGAGGGAGGGTGAGGAGAGCAGGATGGGTAAGGAAGAGCACAAAGAAAATCAGTTATATAAAGAAGGGCAGAAGGTTAAAAAAGCAGAGATAACGGGACGTTTGTGCGAAAGACGCGACAGCAAAGAAGAAGAAGAAGAAGAAGAAGAAGAAGGAGGAGGAGAAGGAGGAGGAGGAGGAGAAGGAGGAGGAGGAGGAGGAGGAGAAGGAGGAGGATGACAGTATGTGGGAGGTGGGTGTGAAGGGTAAAGGACATGACAGAAAGCCTTAAGTCGTGAAGATGATCTGGCAGTAATCTTCAGGGAGACCATCTGCACACCACCCTCTCACCTTCACACCATCCTCTCACCTTCACCACCTTCACATCATCCTCTCACCTTCATAGTCACCTTCACCGTCTTCAATGGATCATGTCACCTTCACTGTCACATTCACACCACCCTTTCACCTTCACTGTCACCCTCACCACCTTCAGACCACCTCTCATCTTCACTGTCACCCTCAACACCTTCACACCACCCACTCACTTTCATAGTCACCTTCACCACCTTCAGAGGATCATGTCACCTTCGCTATCACCTTCACCACTACAAAAGCTAGGCTACGCTGTGGATTTCATCCATCCCTATTATCACACACGAGAGAGAGAAAGAGAGAGAGAGAGAGAGAGAGAGAGAGAGAGAGAGAGAGAGAGAGAGAGAGAGAATATCATAGTATAAACGAATACAGTATACTACTCAGTGTCACCCCGCGGCATAAATCACTTATTGTCACCTTTACCTGGCATCGGCACACCTAAAGCAACAACAACCATAACCACAACCACTACCTTCACAACCATCGCTGCCAACACCACGACTCTAATCACCATCAAGACCACAGTTATCAAACCAACACTGAAATGAAAGGGAGTGGGAAAATACTCACCTCTAATAGTCGTGGTAAAAAAACAGTTCATCTCTCTACCATCACAATTATCAACAAATGAAAATTATATCAAAGAGGGAAGACTCACCTCCAATATCGGAAGTCAGAAATACTGTAGCTCCCCCTTTCCTCCTCCTGTCTTCCTCCCATCCTGTTCCGGGGTCAACACCTGTCCGCCGGCGTGGAGGTGAGGCTAGGTCAGGTACCCCACATAACTGCAGATGTGCGGTGGGGTATGGCGAGGGCAGACTCATCCCTGACCTGCCGAAAGTGAATGTTGCGTTTGGGCCTATTTACTGGTTACTTCATGTGCAGGGCATTCAGCACGTCAAGTGTCTTCATCTCACTGCATTCATTCATGTGCTTATAATTTTATCAATGCTCTTTGAGTAGTCATTTACCTTTTGATAATTCAATTCAGCCAGGAGTAGTATTTCATCTTTTAACCCTTTACGAAACAAAGATTTCCTCATGTTGAAAGAAACTGTCTAGTCACAGCCAGATTAAAATACTTTAGTGAGTCCCTGTTCCCTTCAGAGTTAAAATGAATAAAATTGAATGCATGATGTTGAACTAGAAGTCAAAAGTGGGGAACAGCACCGAAAGGCTTAATACAGCGACGTTCATTTTTGCAAGGCACTCAAAGATTCTGGGTAAATCTTTTCATGTTGAACTTAGTCCTATGCTATGTGGCTTAGGCTGACTCCCTCACACCACACCATACCACACCACACTGCCACCACCACAGACAACCTCAGATTCACCCGTGTCTCTCACATTCTACGGAACTATAATACTGGCCAAAATGTTCCCATTCTTTCCAGCTTTTAACCCAGCCACTTACTACGTCATTCCGACTAATGCTAGAATTTTACCTGAGCTCTAGCCTATACTCGTTTTGGAGGATAAAGTGGTTAAATTTAAGTATTTTATTGTGAGTCATGTTAACAATTTTCTCGTATCTCCTTTCTTTACATTTTCTTTTTAACTGTAGGAAATACCTGCACTATAAAGGCTTAAGTCTTTTCAGTCCACATATCCTCCTTTCACTCTCTGTAGGAATCCGCGCAGCTAAAATGCTCGTCCAGTGCTTCTCCTCCATTCCTGCCTCAACTTTTAAAGCCCCTTCAGTTCTCACTCTCCCCTTCCCGCCCCTCTTCTTAACTCTTCCCTTGATCTCACAAACGTGCCAATTTCTTTCTCCACTTTTATTCTTTTCTTCCCCACCACATTCCCTTGGTCGCGTCGTGTCTCCCCAAATTTTTGCTCGGTGTGACCAGTCTCTGTTTTTCTCTCTTCTTATTCTCTCGCCCTATTTTTTTCGTTCTTTTTCCATGGCTATCCTTTCTCTCTATCCCTTTCATTCTTCCTTTCCTCCCTCCTCCCTTTGTCTCTTCTCCTTTCTGTCTCCTGTCTCCCACCCTAAATCCTGTCACCTCCCCTCTTTCTCCCTCCCTCCTCCCTTCCTCTCCTTCGTTTTCTTTCTTTCTCTCCCCTCCCTCCCTCCCTCCATCCCATACGTCAACCTCTCTTCCATCTCTCTCTCTCTCTTTCCCTTTCTTTCCTCCCTTCTTCTCCATTTGCCTTTTACCTCTCCTTCCCTTCCTCGGCCTCCTTCCTTTGTCCTTTCTTCCCCTATTTTCCCTATTTCCCTTCCCTCTTCCTTTCACTCGTTCCCTCTCCCCTCTTTTTCCTTCCTTTCTCTTCCTATCTATTTCGTCTTCTTTTGTTCTTTTTCCTTTTCCCCTTCCTTGCTCCTCTACCCTGTTTTCCCTTCCCTCCTTACCTCTTCCCTAGCCCCCTAACCCTTCTCTCTTAACTGCTACTTTTTCCTCCCTCCTCTTCCCCTTTTCTCCCCTTTTCCTCCTCTCCCTTTTCTTCTCCCTCCCTTTACTCTTTTTCCTCTTTCCCTCCTCTCATCTTCCCTCCTCCATCCCTAGATCCCAGCTGTGTTGGAGGGGTCGTCTTGGCCATACAGGGGGGGCTTTACGACATACCTGCGGCATCAACTCCCCCTCCCCCTTCCCCTCTTCTC
>NC_137039.1:36645160-36657660 GCF_032717465.1 Coenobita brevimanus
TCTCTCTCTCTCTCTCTCTCTCTCCACCACATCTACATTTTTCATGGGGCCTCAGCCTCCCCTCCTCGGACCTGTCATATCCCGCCTCCCATCCATACTAACGACAGCCACCCTCGCCCCAATATTTCATTCTCAAAAAAGTTATTCAAAAATTTTCTCTTTTGGGGTAATATGCATAGGTATGTGTAATTATATAAAGTGTATACGTGTGTAAGTATATCTCAGTGGCGCAATCTTCATCTGAATTAGGATCTCGTGAGGAATAACAAGGAAACGCAACTTCAACACTTTCAGATCATGTAAAACTGTCAGGCGGGCACTTCGGATCTGCACATTTTTGTTATTTTTTATTGCTGGTGTGAACGGCGGCAGGTGTCTGGGGTGAAAACAGGCACGTCATTGGATATTGGTAGCTTCCATCAGACGCCCTCCCAATATTCTCAGTCTGCCCACCCACTGTCACAACCATTCCCAACACTGGTCACTTCTACTGCTACCACTGCTACTACCATCACCATTATCACCACCTGCTACTACTGCTACTCTCACCACCCACTGCCATCACCATTGCCAACACCGGTCACTTTTATTACCATCACTCCTACAACAATCATTATTACCACCACCAGTCACCACCACTATCTGTGCTATCACCACCCACGGCCACCATCGGATCGAAACATCACGCTAAACACCACTGCCGCCTCCACCACCATCATTACTACAACCACCATAAACAAAATCAACATTACCTACCACTATCACCACCATCATTACGCCAACCACCATTATCACCACCATCTGCCACCACCACTAATACTACCATCGCTGCCAGCACGTAATTACTCTCACCACTGCTACTGCCACCATTATCAGTACCACTACCATTATCACCAATGCCACCAAAAACCATATAAGCTTCACCGTACTTTCTCTTCTTGCTTCTTCCACCTCAGTCACTCTCAGTCTTCATACCACCAACAATTGTCAACATTATTACTTCACTCTCAACGTTTACCATATTATCCATTTCTTTCTACCCTGTCATTCACCTTCCCTGCTATTCTCTCATCCACTCTCCCTCCCTGTCGCCCTCCTACTCACATACACCCACATTTCCTCTAACTCTCTCACACCATCTCCCTTCTACACTTTCACTCACTCATTCTCACATCCCTTCTCTCTCTCTCCATTCAAACACCTCCTCCTCTCTCCATACCCATCTCCCTCCCACGCCCCCATTTCCCCCTTAAAACAACACAGTTCCCCCTCTTCCCTCCCCGCCCTGCCATTCTCTGTCCTAAAGTGAACATCTAAACAGGCGGAGAAATATTTAGACAGGAGTTAGAGCGACAGGAATGCTTCCCACCACACCACCTCAGACAGTAAACACCACACGCTGGATCTTCATTTACCCACATACTTTTCTCGTGTTTTACCTTTTTCGTCTAAACCAGGACAGACTGATTCATCCTACTATAGCCTAATATACTTATAACGTTCTGACTACAATGGATTCTACTCAGATGAATAAGATCGTCCTGGATTTGCTGCTACAAAATACAAGACTTTATAGCGACTTGCCATAATGTCAGTCCAGTATTCTTTCTTTCTTTATTTATTCATCCTTACTCTGATGTGTTTCTCTAAGATGAATAAAACAAGCTTTAGTTAGCAGGAAATATAACGTGTGAAGCTCGTACGTCGCAGCCTGGGAGAAAAAAAAATAATGAGTGTGTAAAATCTGTTCCACAGCCTGAGGGGGAAAAAAAAAAATGTAAAATGATCTGACGTCAGCCCCCCACAAACCCACCCAAAAAATGACGATAAAAAATAAAATCAAGGTTCGTGTTTCGCAGCTTGGGAGGGGAAAGAATGATCAGGCGATACCAGGATGAGAGTACTCGTATCCTTATCGGCGTGGCATCAGGTGTTCTTATCGGCGTTTAGGGTAAGCTTGGGGAGGCTAACTGAAGCTAACTCGCGCCTTGGTGCTCGCTTACCTCCTCGGGGCCATGTCCTGTCTGAAACCTTACCGGGGATATTTTTTTGGTGAGTGGCTTTTTTCTCTCTCTCTCTCTCTCTCTCTCTCTCTCTCTCTCTCTCTCTCTCTCTCTCTCTCCATCCAGGAGATGAGGTGGACCATGAACGAGGTGGAAGGATAGCAGGGAGGATATATATCCGAGTGGTGTGGTTGGAAGAAGGATAAGAGATGGATTAAGAGAGAGACAGAGGTAAGGGGTGGAGAATTATGAGGGAAGGTGTATGAAAGCAGAACGGCTGGAAGGACACAAGGCGAACCGAGAACGAGGTGGAGGTATAGGGTAGGGGGAGGATGTGAAGGTGAGTGTATGAGAGTGGGGTGGTTGGAAGAAGATGCAGGGGTAGACCAAGAACGAGGAGTATTATGAGGGAAGATCCCTGGGTAGTATATGAGGGAGGGTGTATGAAAATGGGTTTCGTGGAGGAAAAACCGGCAGATCAAATATGAGGTAGTGGAGATTGGAGGTGGAAGTATACTGCCTGAGGGAAGGTATACTCATACGTATGAGACTGGAAAGGTTAGCTGGAAGAAGCGACGAGACTATACCGTTAACGATGACGACGGCGACGACGACGAAGACGACGTGAAATATAAAGTTTATCTTTCATTAATATCTGTTATTCGGTCTTTTTCGTGACATTTTTATCCCTGATACCTCTACCTCTTCATCACCTATTATAGCTCCATTCATCATCAACAATAACAACATTATTATTACCGCATCTCACGTCTGTTTTCCTCAACACACACCCTTTCCTCTGTCCTCCCCATCCCTCTCTCCATGTCTCATCCCCCTATCCCTCCCTAGCTTCCCCACCTCTCCCCTCTCCCTCCCCCATTCCTCGCCTTTTTTCTCTCCGTTTCTCCCTCTCCCTCTCCCCACCCTTCCTCCACCCCTTTCCCATCCCCCTTACTTCCTTCCTTTCCCTCCCTCCTGCTTGTGATGTGCAGTAAACAGGAAAAATAAAGCATGCAATTAAATCCATTTGTTCTGGCTCTTGGCTTTTCCTGTACGAGAGAGAGAGAGAGAGAGAGAGAGAGAGAGAGAGAGAGAGAGAGAGAGAGAGAGAGAGAGAGAGAGAGAGAGAGAGAGAGAGGTTAAAATGTAAGAGAACAGACTAATACTGTGCAAGGATAAGAGTGAGGTAGTGAGGTGGAAGGCTGTTATGGCGCCAACATGTTAACGTGTGACATTGTTGTGCGGGTGCAATCGACGAGAAAAGAGTCACTACATGTGCTCCTCTCTCTCTCTCTCTCTCTCTCTCTCTCTCTCTCTCTCTCTCTCTCTCTCTCTTTCCTGGATATCCCCAAATCTCCCATCATCTATCCTTGTCTCCTCACACACACACACACACACACACACACACACACACACACACACACACACACACACACACACACACACTTCCTCTCCCATATCATTCTCGGTCTTGCCCTTCTCTTTCCCCCACCGCAGCCTCACATAAACCCACAGGAGGAACCCCATAACTTCGGCAGGAGTGACAGGGGCATGGGACAAAGGGAAGGGGCTTTTCCTTCGGGTAGGCAGGGGGAAGGGATATAAGCAAGGTCGCATTAATTCTGTTTCCACTGACTTGGTTTTGTGTGTGTCGTTTCCCTTTAAGCGACTTCTAGTGCTACTACTACTACTACTACTACAACTACTTTTATTTCTGCAGTACAACTCCTTCCTTCCTTCCTTACTACTACTACTACTACAACTACTACTATTACTGTTGCTGCTGCTACTATTAGTACTACCACTAATACTGATACTGACACTACCGCGACTACCACTACTTTCTGCTACTACTACTACTACAACTACTAAAAGGGCCGTTGGAATGGTCGCTACCGTTTCCATTATTTAATTTCGATGTTTTTTTTCGTTGCTGCTGATGCTTCAACACAGGACTTCCACCACGACCACCACTGTAAAACTGGTGGAGATTCTACGTAGCAGCCACACGGGAACTGATACTTAACTACGTCGCATTATTTCTTTTTCGCAGCTGCATTTTCACTGTGTACTCCGCTAAAAAAAAAAAAAAAAATACAATTGCACCTTTCCTAAACTGTTTTCCCTTTCCGTGCCTTTCAGTTATCACACACTTTCCAAACTGTACATTCTCCTACGTATACAGTGGACTTTTCAGAGTAAGCAGCGATATATGCAAACTGTCAATCAATGCCATTTTAACGATGCGAGTTCTGTTTGTTTTCCCTTCTCGTATTTCTCCCTAAATATCTGAGCCTCGAGAACACGTCACCTTTACGGCCAGGTCGTACTGATATATGTAAACATTTTCAGGTCATCCACTTCCACGATCTCGATTCGATATTTCCTTCCCTTCTACCCCCAAATTCGTTATGGCTGGATAGTATATTCTCGATAACGCGGGTGTTTTGGTCATAAGGACATACACAACCTTCATTTAACTTCAACTGCGCCATCTACACCCAGATTCCCGTCCCTTAACTGTTCCATAAAATTCTGGAATATTTTTTAGAAGTATACTACCAACTTTATGGACAATTCAGGTCGTAGAGGAATACTCGTATGCAGATTTCAACTACCCCCTGTTCCAGACTCTAGGCTCTGTGCACATTCCCCTTCCCAAACCTTTCTATAAATTTTGGAGTTCTGAGAAAGTACTGTCGATTTCATGAACACTTCTGAAGTTGTACAGATATTTATAACCTTCACGTAATTTCCCTGCAGAATCTAAACAAAATCGCCTGGCGTTAGCTGGAATACAAAACAAAGTTGTCTGAGTATGAAAGGATTAAGTGACAGTCATGCCGTTCATAGCACTGAGAGGGCAGTGTAGACTTTACCAACTTTCTAGGATCTTAGTGGTAGCAATACATACCTGTATGGATAACTGAAAGCACTGTATGTGGAAGCACTGTGTCTATGTTAATGGCTATGTAAGGTGGCGGCACTTGCCTCCATATACTCTAAAATCCACAGCTTTGAGAGCACATTGTCAATTTTATGAGCAGGTTCGGTGGGAGTAATGTACCCTGTGCCCAGAGAACTGCAGGTTTGCGAGGGTGTCAAATTAACATTTATGTCATGTGGCAGTAATGCATTCTTACACCAATTAGGTCAGTTTTTGTAACAGTCAGGCTAGGTCATATTAATGCACAAAAGATTCTATTTTTTATACGACTGAATCGGTTTTTATGATCATGTTAGTTGGTGGAAATGCAGTCCAGAGTCTTATGAGCAAACTGTCGATTTTATGACCGTGTTGGGTGTTTGTGAGAGGATACTGTTGGATTTTATGATCATGTTAGGTAAAAGCAATGTCGACCAAAAATTTGAAAGCATATTGTCCACTTTTAAGGTCATTTAGGTGGAGGTAATGAATCCCCGGCTGACTTTCTGCCGTAATGGTCAGAGATAAAGATAATTTTCCCATATCACTACGAGATAAGAGAGTTTTGCCATTACGCTTGGCCGCCAACCACCACTGGACTGTTAAAGCTGACTTGCTGAGTCCGGGCCCACCGGCTGTCACACGGCAGGGGGCTGGGGGTGGGGATGCAGTGAGGAGGGGTCCTGGAAAAAGTAGGTGACGATTTTTATCATCAATGCGATGACGTCAATCATGTTTTTTTCTTCACTTTCTGCAGTGAATGTTTTTTGAAACAATCTTTCGTTATAATGTCCACGAATTTTTTTTCTCTCTCTAATAAGGTTAGAGGAAACACGAAATAACCTAAGCACAGTGTGTGTGTGTGTGTGTGTGTGTGTGTGTGTGTGTGTGTGTGTGTGTGTGTGTGTGTGTGTGTGTGTGTGTGTGTGTGTGTGTGTGTGCGCGCGCGCGCGCGCGCCACAGAGTGGCAGGTAAAGTTAAACGGTAAGGTAAAAACCCTTTGCAGAACTGGTTTTTCTCCCACCTGAATAAAATCGTCTGTCGGTAGCCAAAATAAACTGCCTTGTGACTTGCTCTGCCTCTAATCTTTGGTACGGATTTTTTCCTTTTTCTCCTCTACGTAAATCAGATGTGGCGGTAGTCAGACTAAAACACATCAATGGCGTCCTGCCCTACAAAAGGTGACGTGAAAGACAAGCAGCGTGAGAGAGGCAAAAAAGTGACGGAGAAAACAAAAAAAAAGGCTGAAGAGAGTGAATAAGGCTAAGACAAAAGGCATCAACCTCACGACAGCAAGTGAGTCGATAAATGTTCAGTTAAGATGCCTGGGGTTAACCTCACAGGGACGCCACCTCACACTCTGCCTTCAGGGAACCCACGTGAGGTCCGGGTGCGTTGAACCCATTGTCTGAAGGAGGGGATGAAGCAGGGACGAGACAGGGAGAGAGATAGTCTAAGTCGATAGGTAGATAAACAGGAAGACGGACAGACTGATAAATAAATAAAACACGTGTGTGTGTGTGTGTGTGTGTGTGTGTGTGTGTGTGTGTGTGTGTGTGTGTGTGTGTGTGTGTGTGTGTGTGTGTGTGTGTGTGTGTGTGTGTGTGTGTGTGTGTGTGTGTGTTTCCCTGGATCGGGGGTGAAGGAGGGAGGGAAGAAAGGACAGCGAACGGAGGTGCATATATAAAGTAGGGAGAATGCAACGGCCTGAGAAAGGGAAGAGAGAAAAAAGAAAGGGAGTGGAAGTGAGAAGATGGATGCAGAGAATAAAGGGAGAGGAATATAGAGTAAGGGAGAGAAATAAAGACCAAGGAGACGAGAGGAGAACATTAAGGAGATAAAGATGGAGAGGACTAAGGAAGAAAAAATAAATGATGGGGGAGTACGGGAAGGGGAGGAGGGAGGGGGTTAGGAAGAAGGAATGAGAGAGGGAGGAGGAGAAGGAGAAATAGAGAAGAGGGGTTAGTGTAGGAAGAGAAGAAAAAGAGAGGGGGCAGGAATAGATGAACATATGAACAAGAATATCCACACCAGACCCGATATTGTGAAGCGAGCGAGAAGCGACTTAACTAAAAATATCTATAAGTGAGTCTTTTTCAGAGTGACGGGCCGTGGGAGGGTCAGCGTCTTGTACAAGAGTGACATGGTAGAGTGGACAATATAACTGCTGTACCCCTTCCCTTCCCCCACCCCACCACTCCTATGACCTCCTCCTACACCACACCAGGGAAGTCCAGATGTCTGAGTGGTGCCTCGCCCACACCTCACAGGTCATATACCCCAGCCATACCAATGCACAGTCATTAAAATCACGCACAGTCCAGCTGTGTCCATTCTGGCAATTTCAATGGAGGTGCAAAGCAAGTACAACGAAAAGTAAACAGCAGCAGACCTAATGTTCCTTTCGCGGATGTTTGTTACAAAGGCTATGGCTATGACATCTAATTCTATGAGCTGAAGATAAGGATAACAAAGCAAGGAGGCTCTATCCACTTCCATTTAGGTCAGCTATGATATATGCTGGTAATTTTTTTTTTTTACTCCAGCCATGTTCATAACAAGCACATGATATCAGGCCAATTTCAGTAAAGTCAGTCAACTTTAGGACCATCAGGTCATTGTCTAGGAAAACATGTGCTAATACCAACTTATCAGTGCCACGGTTTTCGAGATACGGCAATTCAGGTATTTCAGATCCATTCATAATCATCCAACCAATTCAGATCAATAGAGATCAACTCTGGTTATAACTAAAGTGGTATGTGCCGAAAGTCAGTCCTATTTGTGTAATAGTTTTTGTGATACGTCCATTCGTGTCTTTAAGGACCTGGTGGGGTCGGTAAAGACGGCTGGGTGGGATAGACGGATGATGAGGTGTGATGGGGAAGTATAACATGTGAAAATGGGCGCTACAGGTAGGTCAGTAGTCGTCGCAATCTTATTTATGATAATCACAACAGAAAATTGTGGAGGCAGAAAGAATTGACTTCGATGTGGGGAGGGAGACGAGGGGAAGAAGGGAAGACGGAGAGGTGAATGTAAGGAATGAGAGAGGAGGGGAGGGAAAGATACGCGGGAGAGAGGGGGGAAGGAGAATGAGAGGGGAAGGGGAAGGGGAGAAGGGGAGGGGAAGAAGGGCAGGAGAATATAGGATACAGGAATATAAGGTGGTGGAGATGTAAAGGTGAGAGGAAGGTAAGGTGAATGTATATAGGGGAGGATAATGAAACCGTGTCGTGAATTAATATAGTGGTGTTACGTGTACAAGATGGCGTATGGTAAGGGTGACTCGAGAAAAAACAAAAACATGATAATATATTCGAACGCTGGCCAACCGAAGGACGTGTGGACAGCTTAGGCTTGTTTTTGTTCATGGTGGTAGATAATTTGTTGTTGTTGGTGGTGGTGGTGGTGGTAGTCGCCGTTTTTACTGTTAGTGGTGTATATACTCGTATATACTCGTATACTGAAAGACAAGAGAGTGTCTGGAATTCAAAACGCAAACATGGCTGCGTTCTCTCTCTCTCTCTCTCTCTCTCTCTCTCTCTCTCTCTCTCTCAGCTTATCCCTTCCATCTAGCCCGGAGATTGAGGGATCCAACACAGCTGTTGTGGCGCGGAACGAGCAAGATGAACGAGAACGAGGAGAAAAGTGTGGGAACAAAGATCAAGAACAAGAAAGAGGAGGAGGAGGAGGAGGAGGAGGAGGAGGAGGAGGAGGAGGAGGAGGAGGACGAGGACGAGAACGAGGACGAGGATAAGGGTGAGATATGAAGATTAATGGGGGAATGATGAAAGAAGGAGGAATACAGAGAAGGAAGGGTAGGTGCGGCAGATTATGAGGGAGACAGATAGAGAGGTAGAGATATATAAAGACAGACAAATACAGACAGATACACAGACAGATACATACATACATACATACAAAGACAGACAGATGGATAGAAAGACAGACAGACAGATATAGACTGACAGAGAAGACAGACAGAGAGAGACACAGACAGGCAGACTCAGACACATAGATACAGACAGATAGAGAGAGATAGACAGATCGACACAGACAGGTAGATAGGTAGACAGATAAGAGAAATTGAAGGACTGGCAGGCAGACAGACATTCTACTAATGATAGCGTGGATAAGAGTGAGGAAACTGCAGTAATCTCGGGCTGATTTAATACAGACTGAATGATTGATAAAGATATTGACAGAAAAACAGGTAGAGACAGAAAGATAGAAGGAGAGAAAGATAACGAAAGTGAGGTAAAACTGAACTATACTGGAATAATCTATTGCTCCAATAAGAGACAGATAAGTAGACTGATAATTTAACAGAGAGACAACGTAAGTGTGAGTAAAGTAAGCTGGTTTAATCCCCAGGAAGAAACAGACAGGCAGATAGTCACAGTCAGACATATATATATATATAAGACAGACAGACATAGCCAGCCAGATAAAGATATAGATAGACAGACAGCGAATAGGTAAACAGACAGACAGATAGACTGGTACAGACAGTCAGCCAGTGTAGGCAGGAGCAGGAGTGAAATAAGGTGGAGTAATCCCCTGCTCAGCTAATAATCGAGTCAACAAGAGACTTCCCCCTCTGTGACGTACAAAAAAAAAAAAAAAAATCCTAGCGTAAGTGAACAAAGGGTGGGGGTGGGGGTTCTTGGGGAGAATAAATAGGGGCTATCCTTATTACACCCTCACCCACACCCTCAACCTCACTCACACCCACCCTCAACCCTCACCCACATCCTTACCCTCAGCTTCCACCACACCCACCCTCAGTCTCACCCTAACACATGGATCCATCCTCACCTTTGCGTCCTGCTTCAGGCACAAGATAATACTGCATGCAATATAGCCGACAGTACTGCATGGCTGCGCTACTCGGTTATACTAACATCCCATAATTTCCACCCTAGATCCAAAAAGAACCATGTAATAAGGGGAAAAAAAGGGGGGGATCAGCCCACATTATAAAAGGGGTGAAGGGTATTTTTTCCTAGTGCACTTTTGAGAGAGAGAGAGAGAGAGAGAGAGAGAGAGAGAGAGAGAGAGAAATAGGGGTCAAGTATGAGACAGGACAAGATGTTACATGGGATAACCCATATTGCCACCCACACTTATTCTCACTTCACATACACACCTGCACTCTCTCTCTCTCTCTCTCTCTCTCTCTCTCTCTCTCTCTCTCTGTCGAGCTTAATCTTGACTAGGTTAGTCTCAACACAAATTCAACACGGAACTATGGCTGGTAGCTGGAACTGAAATGATTTACCATCATCATTTGTGAAACCTTTAAGTTACTAGACCCCTGCTTGGAAGAGACTCCGCATGGATACTGTTAACAGCACTAAAACGGAGCAGCTTAAAATAAATCTCGACAAGATCCTACACAAACTAGAATGAATGTGAAGTCTATAGGATATACATTCCCAGGTAAATACGGAATATAGCCTCTTTATGCAACGCAAGGACACTGAGATATAAACTTTTCCTTGTAACTCTTTGTAACTCTCCCTCTTTCCTCCTTCTCACCCTTCATCCCTCTCTTGATCCTCTCCCTCCCTCTCTCTCCCCCCCCCATTTCTCCCTCCTCCCTCATATCCTCTTTATGGTACCATCATCTTCATATCCTGTCTGCCCCTCTCGCTTGATCCCCCCCCCCAACTCTCTCTCTCTCTCTCTTGTTTACCAAAGAATCAACTGTCATCAATCACCATCACCATCCTTATAATTTCTATTCTGGCCAGCATTATTTTCATTCCAATCATCATCATTATCATCATCATCACTATTATCTTCCTCCTCCTCCTTATCATCATCATCATCATTATCTTCCTACTCCTTCTGCTCCTCATCATCATTACTCTTACAATCACCACCACCTCTAATCCAAACAAGCTTATCATGTCAGGGAGACTTTTCGCACTGGAAGGGGTAGATGCAGCCCTGACTAATTACTCCATCACTACAGGCCTCCCTATGATGAATAAAATCCTCCCTTGGTAAGTAAGAATAAAACAGAGAAGCACAAGTCACAGTACTAAAGGTCGTTAAGTGGTAATAGTAGCCACCTGTGCCATCCTCTCTCCCTCTCTCTCTCTCTCTCTCTCTCTCTCTCTCTCTCTCTCTCTCTCTCCTATTAATCTGCAGTTCCTTCTTCCTTCTCCCATTCCCCATTTCCCCTTCCCCCTCTACTCACACTCCTTCTTCTTCTTTTCCCCCAACACCACCCTCATTTCTCGTCCCCCTCCCCTACCCCCACCAGATCCCTCTGCCATCTGTACTCTCTTCCCCTCCCAATCTCTCCCACTCCCCCGTCTACATCACACTTCCTCACTTCCCTCTCCTCGCTCACCCCCACTCTCCCCTCAACCCTCCAATTCCTTCTGTCATCACCCTATTCCCTTTCCAACCTTCCCCACACCTACAAAACACAACAGTCCATCCTCCATCATTCAATACCTCCATCCCCTCTTTCTCTCCCCTCTCCTCTCTTCCCTTCCCCATACATTGAAACCTCAACTCTTTCGCTGACTTAACCTCACCAAGTCCCTCTCTCAGTCCCCCACTTGTCTATTTCACCCCACCTCACTCTCACTCTCCTTCCCTCCCCTACCTCCTCCTCCTCCTCCACTTCTCTTCTCTTTCCTACCTCTCCCCTCACATCCCTCACCTCTTCCCATTCTTCTATTTTCTATTACACCCCTCTCCCACCTCCATCCCTACCCCCGTTTCCCTTAACAACGCCCTCTTACCAACACCCTTTTCTCCTTCCCACTCTCTACCTTCCACCATTCCTCTCTCCTCTCTTTGATACTTCTTAATGCCCTGCATCTCCTTGTCATATTTTCGTTGGCCACTTCTCTCATCACGCCTGCTTAACCACTATCATCATCATCATCATCATTATTTTTATTATGGTACTATATTAAAATCTCCACTATGAGAAATCGTTCATATGCTGAATAAAACGGTCTGATGGTAACAAGAATGCAAACAAAATAAGCAAAATTGACCCCCCCCCCCCACAAACACACATTCAGTCCCTTCCCCCCATCACTCAAGCCTTCGAACGCCTCCAATTCCAGACACAATCGGGCTAATCCGCTAATGTCCTTCATCCTGGGTGGGGGAAGATGGGGAGAGGGGGAGGGGGGCAGAGAGGGAAAGGGGGGGAGGGTATGAGGTGTGTGGAGAATACTGATGCCCTTCAGAGATACCTGGGTGGGGGAGGAAGGCCACTGTGGAGTGACAAAAGCAGATTCACAACAATCAAATATTCGCTGGGTCTGGATGCATTCACGAGGATATCGAGTTAGCTGCAGACGAGCAAGAGGATGAGAGGGAACAGGGAAAGATGGGAAGGGGGGGAGGGACGGGGACGGGAGCAGGAAGAGGAGAGGAGAAAGAGGAAGGGAGGGGGAGATGAAAAGGGATAGAAGAAGAGGGGAAAGAGAAAGAGAGAGAGAGGGATGAAAGAGTGGAGAATGCAGCCAAGAGGGAAGGAAGGGAGTGGGGAGAGAGAGAGGGGGGGAAGAAGAAGAGGACGAGGGAAGAAG
>NC_137039.1:36662660-36707660 GCF_032717465.1 Coenobita brevimanus
TCGTCTGCTCTGTCCGCTTTCATATTCACAGCGAGAGATGGCGAGAATTAGGTACCGTAAAACATCATCTTTTGTTCTAGCGAGAAATGACGAGAAATTGGGCAATCTCCCTCTCTCTCTCTCTCATTCTTGTATCATGTTTCTTTCTCTCCCTCTCCATTCTACCTTCCATATCATCCTGTCCCACTGTTGTCCCTCCCTTTTTTCTTCCCTCGTTTTCCTCACATCCTGTTTCCTTCTCTCTCCCTTCATTCCTTCTCTCCCTCCCCCTCTTCCCCCTCCCCTCCCCCTCTTTCAACATACCCAGCCACTTTGTCAACATTTGCCCTTCGTGCCAAGCCTTCATTGCCCACCTGTGCCCACCCACCTGTCCCCTTCTCCCACATGTTCCATCCAACTCTCTCTCTCTCTCTCTCGTCCTACACCCACACACGGTTCCTCCCACATTCTCCCACAAATCCTTACTTTGTCCTCACTCTGAAAGAACGAAAAAGCTATATAGGCACATTATCTGTTCAGCCTCATTCCCTTTCTCATTGATCTCCACTTCCTCTCGATCGTTCCCCCACAACTGGCTCCTCCCACATACTCCCACACATTCCTAATTTGCCCTCACTTCAGGAAACAAAAAAAAAACTATAAAAGCATATCATTTGGTCAGACACATTCCCAATCCAACACCAACCCCCACTTCCTCACACTACTGCGCATTTTTATTTTCTGACCTGATGGATTTCCCTAACGACTTTCAGCTCATCTGATGGCCAAGCGTGGTCAGACTGGAGGGTAGTTTTAACCAGGACAAAGAAGATTCAGTCCTACCTCATAACCAAAACATTAAATGTCTTGCAAATCAACTCTAGCACACCTAGTTCCTTCCACATGTCCCCACTTTTGCCTTTACCCCTCTCCCCCAAAAAACGCTGAAAACTGTAACACATTATTTTGGTCATCCACATCACCAGCCCGTAAATTTTTCTACTCCCTCCTCTATTCTCCTCCACATACCTGACACTAAAATTCCTGGTTCCTGCCAAATACCCTGACATCCTCCAGTACGGTCCCGGAACCTTGCCCTCACTCTAGGAAACATTAACCCTTTGAACTTGATGCTCTCTTTCGCATTTTATTCTTGCTATCTATAGACGAATGTGTTTAAGACAGAACCCAACAAATAAGGGGATACTGAAGACTTTATCTAACCTCTCGAGGGCTAAAACATGCTGTTGGGAAATAATTAAGTCATCGTAGTTTTTTTTTTTTTTTCCTGACAAAGATCCCTCATCCCTTTCGGCTCAGGGGTTATGGTTACGTGTGGTCATACTGAACTGTAGATTTGGCTAGTAACCAAGGAGAGGCATTTCTATTTCATAACTAAAGTGCATCGAATACCATGCAACCACAACTTAGTATTAAAGCTGTGGTAGTGGCCCAGTGCTGTCAGGTATAAACAAACCGAATATAGTGAAGCATATCATTTGGTCAGTCACATTCCCAGCCCAGACCCACACCCACTACCTTACTCATCACACCAGGCACACCTGGTCGCTCGAACCTTTCATATCTTCCCACACACTCCAGATTTACCTTAATGCTCAGATAATGAATTGATTAAGAAGATTGATAAGATACTCCCACATCCACCCATACCAACTCTTCCTTACCTGCCTCCACACATATGGCTCCTCCTGCAACCCTCGCCTGCCCTCATTCCCACAAACACGAATTTAACATGAGAAAAACACAGAAAGCGAGAAATATATTATCAAATCAGTCCCACACTCACCCACATTTGTCCAGACGTAACCTATACTGCTTACCTGCCTTCCCCTTCCCCCCATATAACTTACACTATTACACCTGGCTCTTCCCACAGCCTCCCACACATTCTTACCTTCCATAATCTCGAAAAAGGTTAAAGACAAGTACATTCTCAGGTCAGCTCTACACACATCTACATTCCCCACATTCCCTATACCGGCTCCCCACAACCCTCACACTCTAACACCTGGCTCCTACGAGTACATCCTGCCACGCCCCACCACACAATCTAACCTTCCCTCATTCCTAAAAATACAAAGGAAAAAAAGTCATCTCCACATTAGCTCATATTTACCCTCACTGTACACACACACACACACACACACACACACACACACACACACACACACACCTGGCCCCTCCTTTATCCTCCCAAGCACTTAAAAAATTCTCTTACCTGAAATAACTAGACTGAATAAGAATAAACTATGAGACAGGTCACTGATTCACCCAGTCAAGCCTGTACCTGCTGAATCTACCTCACACAAACACACCTGGCCTCACTATGCACTCTCACACCTTCATACTCCCTCCCACATACTCTTATAATTATGCCTACAATTTCCCACACCCTTCTACACACTCCCACATCCTCCTACGGACTCCCACACCTTTCCACAACGTCTTACATACTCCCACACCTTTCCATACCCTCCAACACCCTCCCATACCCTTCTACGCAACCCCACACCCTTCCACACACTCCTACACCCTTCCACACCCTTGTAAATCCTTCCACACCGTCCTTCACACTTCCACATTCCCCCATGCGCTTTCACACCCTCCCATACTCTCTCACAAACTCTCACATTTCACATTTCCCTGCACGTTTCCATACCTTTCCACACACTCCAACACCTTCCTACACACTGTCACACTCCAACACCCTTCTACACACTCCGTCACACTCCCACACATTCACACATCACCCGTACGCTCCACATCCTCACCATCCCACACCCTCCCACATCACCCACACAGGTCACGCCCTCCCACATCCGCCCACCTTCCCCTCATTCCCAGAAACACTTAAAAAGAAGAAACGCACATAAACACAGAGTCCCAGACAGGGGTACGAGGAAATGGAGCATAAATTCATAGACGCTTCTTGTCGATTAAGTAGGAGGTATTAAGCAGTTCGGTAAATCAAAAGTGCATAATTTCAAAAGATAATTTTTTTCGACTCCGTACATAAGAGTATCAATATGAAGATTTTTTTTTCCCCTGGGCTAGGAAGAGTGAATTAAGACCTGTAAATCACAGACATATACATTTATATTTGTATCTCCAATAACTAGGCGAATATAAAAGGCCCTATCACTTCATCAGATGAGGTAGTTATCGGTTGAGTAGTAAAATAAAGATGCTTCCCCATACTCAGATGCATAAATTATTATTATCATTATTATTATTATTATTATTATTATTATTATTATTATTATTAATGCTATTACGGATAAGCTAGGCGGGTGAAATAATGATTTCCAAAGCACGGGAGTACATATTCTTTTTTACGACTATGAGGAGGGATTTTAACCTCATCAATCCTGTGACGTTATAATTAGTTTAATCTTTCAACTACCACTTGATCGGATTCATCTTTTGAGAGCTGCGGCACAGTTGAGGGGTTAATGAAGGCAATATTTAACATGCCCAGTTTTAAAAATCTCTACCAGACTGAATAAGCCCAATGATAAGAGCAGGAATGTAGAAAGGAAGACGTCATGTGTGGAAGGGTTAAGAAGCTGTGTAAAGCATGGGAAGTATAAGTTCAAGAAGTGACGGAGGAACGAAGGATGTGTGTATCAGGCTGTGAAAAGCAACATAAATACAAAAGGTGGTGGTACGAATTAATAAATCAAAGTGGAATGAAAGCGTCAAGATCAGCCATCAAAGTTCATGTAATGTTATGGCAACGCGCCCTCCCACTTCCTAAATGCGCCTTGATGGGAGCGATTATGATAATGGCGCTCGTAAGGAGGAGATGCACAGCGTGATATCTCGAAATAAGGACCATTTAGGCGAGTAATGGCTGATGTGCTGTGAGAGAAAGTCGGCTTCTTAAATAAAGGAGAAACAATGATCACACACAGATTGGGGATATGATTACAGAGTTCAATTTTTTATTACTGAAGAAGGCTCTGGGGTTCGGTGATATGGGAGAAACGCAAAGATAAATTTTTTTTATATGACTGAAAGAAAGGTAATAGGACACAAGAAAAGGGCGATTTCGCTTCCAGGCCTCGGAAGCATTAGAAAATTATGTACAGTGGCTGGCTAGAAGGGACGGTGTGTGTGTGTGTGTGTGTGTGTGTGTGTGTGTGTGTGTGTGTGTGTGTGTGTGTGTGTGTGTGTGTGTGTGTGTGTGTGTGTGTGTGTGTGTGTGTGTGTCTATGCTCCTCGATTTCCATGAAGGGTGTTGGTTTGTTTCCGGTGAGGCGTGGCAGAGTTTACCTGGCGCCCAAACACCTGTCGTGACGGCGGTGTGCAGGTAAACATAGCCACCTGAGACCCCATACCCCTTAGCCCCCCTCTATACCCCTGCCCCATACCGCATCCCCGGCCTCCCCTCCCTCTACTCCTCCATTTTTTCCTCTCATCCCTCGTCCCTTTCCTTCTTCCCTTCCCTGCGTATCTTTTCCCCTCCCTCCTTCCCTCGTTTACTATTCCCTTCCCCCTTCTCTCCCCTTGCTCTCCCTCTTCCCTTCGTTATCTTCCCATTCCTTTCTATCTCTTCTATCCTACCCTCTCCTCCCTTATCTCTCTACCCTTCCTCCCTTGCTCAACTTCCCCCTCCATTCCCCTATCATATCTGATTCTTTTCCCCCTCCTGCCTCCAATCTTTCCCCCTCACCTCCCCCTACTCATCTTTCCTCTCCTTCCCTCTTCCCCCTCCTCCCACTCTCCCTCACCTCCACTCCTCATGCACATTCCCCTTGCTTATCTACTTTTTCCTCCATGCTCTCTCCCTATCTCCTCCTCCCTTTCTCCTCCCATTCCGTCTGTCTACACCTTCCATTACCGTCTCTCTCCCTCTTCCCGTACCTCTTCCCTCTCTGCTTACCTATCCTTCCCCTCTCACCCACCCTCACAACCATGGAGGCACCTCAAACCTCCATACCACCCCTGAACATCCACACTGTGCATGTTCCGCACTGTGGAATTTCCACACCGCATTTTCCACACCGTTAACTCAACATACCCATTCATAATGTTGTGTCTTAGTTATTAATTATTTGACTATCCATTTTACTTTACTGCTTTCTCTTTCAGGTTATTCAAACTGGTAGCTTATATATAAAGTATTATAAAATGTAACTTTTCCTTTTCAGTCGTTCCTATGAAATTTCCATGTCAGTTTTTCCATGTCACATGGTGGTCTTTCTCACTTTTTCGTGCTAGTTTTAACTAGAGGGTTTGGAGGCGGGGGAAGCCTTCTTGCTTTACTATCCTTATCCTTCAGCATGTAGAATTAGATCTCGTAGTCACAGTCTACTCTGTACCAAGCAGCCTCGAAAGGACTATAAGGTATGTTGCTGTTTGCTTTCCTTTGTACTCCTTTGTACTCTCCGACTCCTCCTGCCTTAACCACTGCCTCTCCCAACCCTTCCTCCTCCTCCCTTTTCCCCCTCCTCTTTCCTATTTTATCTCAGTCTTTCTTCTCCCTTGCCTCACTCCATCTCCATAGTCCCCCTGTCTAACTTCCCCACCCCCCCTTTCCACGTTCATTCCCCTATTTTATCATTTTCAACCACCCCTTCCTCTTCTCTTCCCCACCTCTTCTTTCTCAATTTACTCCTCCCCCAATTTTCTAGCCCCACCTTCCTCTAACCCCCCCATTAATCTCCCTTTTCACCCGGAGGTACTTTTCCCTTTTATCCCTATACCCCTCTCTCCTAATCCTCCCTCCCTTCTGTCTTTCCTTTCTCCTTCTCCCTCCCCCACCCCCGCCTCATCATTGTCACCTGGGTATGTGTGTGCACCACATGACTGAGGGTAAACAGTTTTTGTTGGAATGCTACACTGACTCTCTCTCTCTCTCTCTCTCTCTCTCTCTCTCGACATCCCACATCCTCTCTATCGCCTCCCTCTCCCTCCCCATCTCTCTCTCCTTCATCCCTCCTCTCCCATTGCCGCCTCCCCACACCCCATTGTCATCATCATCTCACACCTCATAACCTCCCCTTTCTCCAGTTTCGTCCTTCTCGTCTGCCACACCACTGCCCTCAATATGGCAGGCTTTGGAAATTTAGGTGTAGTGAGGGTGGAAATGGTGATGGCTGTGAAAATGATGGCAGGAGTACCGTAGCTAAAAATATGATGATGATAGCAAAGATGAGGACAATGACTGAGGTGGTTAATAGAATGATGATGATGATGATGATGGCGTGTGTGTGTGTGTGTGTGTGTGTGTGTGTGTGTGTGTGTGTGTGTGTGTGTGTGTGTGTGTGTGTGTGTGTGTGTGTGTGTGTGTGTGTGTGTGTGTGTGTGTGTGTGTGTGTGTGTGTGTGCTGGAAAGGAAGTATGTGGGATGTCTGATCATGTTTGATTAGGAAATGGGAAAGAAAAGGGAAAATGAGGAAATGGGAAAGAAATGGGAAAAAGAAGAAATGGAAAAGGACGGAGGAGAGAGAGAGGATGGATATGGCGGGGGAGAGCGTTATACCTGAAAAGGGGAGTTAATGAGGTGTTGGATGATGACTGTGGAAAAGAGAGGGATAAGGAGGAGGGTGAGGGGGAGAAAGGGAAATGGAGGAGGGTGGAGGGGAGAGAGAGAGAGAGAGATGGAGGCGAGTGGAAAGGAGAGAAGAGAGGAGAGGTGGTGAAGGAGAGATGGTGATGCAAAGGGAGAGGAAGAGATCAAGAAAAGTGAGTATATAAGATAGGAGAGGGTGACAGAGTAGGGAGGGGGGGTATGAGGAGGATGGATGATGGAAGAGGGTTGGACGAGGGTGATGAAGAAGCAGAGATGGCTGGGAAAACAATGGAAGTGGAAAGGAGTAAATGAGATGTGTGATGATGTGGGGAGAACGGAGATGAAAGAAGGCAGAAGGAGAGGAAGAGAGATGGGGAGGGTTGGAAAGGAAGTGATGGAGTGAAGGAAGAATACGGAAAGGGGCAGGGATTTGTAAAATGTGGGATAAGAATGTAGAAAGAAGCAGGATACAGGGAATAGAATGGTGATGAAAGGACGGAAATGAGGATGATGAGGGTACAGGATGTATGTGATACGGCACAATCACGGAGTGCGGTAGCGCTCCGTAAGTAGGAATGGCGCAGGTTTAAAGTGACGTCCTTTCTTATTAGGTAGAGAAGCATTCGCAGGAAAACGGTCGCAAAGCTTAGTTCTAAGCTTATAAACTAAAAGACCTTCGCTTCAAGTGCAAAACTACCCGTAAAGTATTGCTAACCTTCGTAGGAGTCGCAAAATCGAACCGCAAAAATATCGATTTTGTTCTTTCTTTCTTCTTCATCAGTCATAACTCCAAAACAAGAAGGCGTACGCGAGCGTAGTATACACCACAACGCTGCTTGCCAAGTGTAGATGTTTCTTTCCATGTTCATTTATGCATTCAAGCTACGGTTCTCGAGTTACTTCCTGAAAATCGCATCGCGTCACCCGTGAGTACGTCATTTTGAGCAATATTGGTTAGCTACAGCTCGCCTACAGTTAAAGAACGTATATTTCACGGGAAGACACCCTCGTTTTAGTATTACAGCATGCTATGCATGTAACAGTCCAAGTCTAACTGTTGCTTTATGCATAATATAATTCCGCAAAAAGACCATAAACTATAGAAAACAAAAAATTTCTCCTAAAATGATTGTTAAGAAGTAGGAATGGCAAAAGTGCACAGATTAGAGATGAAAAAAGCAGAAACAAGAGAGCATTCAGGATAAGCGGAAACTTGGAGACCTATACCCATTACTACATTCCACACTTTAGCCACAAACTTGTAGTTGGTGGAACGTAGTAATGGGTATAGGTCTCCAAATCTCCTCCCATTCTGAATGCTCTCTTGTTGCTATGCTTTTTTCATCTCTTACCGGTACCTGTGCACTTTTGCCATTCCTATTATTCCTACTTCTTAACAATCATTTTAAAATAAATTTTTTGTTTTCTAGTAAAAGGGAGGGTGATAGAGAAGAGAGAGAGGGAGGGGGAAGTGGAAGAAAATAATCAGGAAGTGGAAGGAATGTCGGTGGAAGGGAAGGTGGGGAAGGATGGCGATGAAGACGTGGGTGGTAAGGACGATAAGACACAGAAGGTGAATGAAGAATGGAAGACAAAAGAGAGAAGGACGATGTGGGAAAAGTTAGATCTTGAGTATGTGGGCAGGGAGGTGGGTGTGGGGGATTACGGGGAGACTAAATCAAGGCAGAGAGAGGAGGTAGAAGGGAGTAGGGAAGAAAGAGGGGTGGGCAGGGCAAGGAGGAAAATGAGTATGTGTAGTAAAGAAGATGCGAGAGGGGACGAGGGGAGTGGAAAGAGTTAAGAATTGTGGACGATGTTGGTGGATAAGAGACGAAAACGGATAAGGAGGAAGTATGGATGATGCGGAAGGAAACGAAAGGGCCCAAACCTGCAAAGAGGGCAGGACAGGTCAGAGGAGAAGAAGGGGACTGGGAAGGATGGATGAATGGAAGGAGGGATGGGGAAGGGAACTGCGAAGGATAGATGAGCGGAAGGGGGACAGGGTTAGGGGGATTGGTGGCCCGTGGAACCAAACTGATCCACCACGGTCTACGTAGCCGGCAGGTGATAATTGCCGGCATGTCCACCTATGCTGATGGATGGTGAGGCAGGAGGGCGTGGAGTGGTGGTGGTGGGAGGGGGAGGTCGTGTGGTGGTCTTGAAAGATAATACTGATGGCCTGAATAAAAGATTAAAACTAAGTCTGATATGCGAATTCACAATGGTATATGAAACGCTTTTAGACAGTTTCGGTGACCGTGGTGGCCATCCCCGGTGTAGCTACTATACAACCAGAGATACAAAAAGAAGTCTTTGTCTCCAGCTGTACACTTAATACAGCTGCAGTTGTCCCCGTATATGCATGGAATGGAGTTTTCGTATTCTATTGTCAGTTTTCTTCCCACAAAGTGATCATTATATTATTCTTATTTCACGTCTACGGATGAAGTAAGTAGAACCAAGAAGTGGACGCCAATTGTGAAATATGACGTTGGTGAAAATTTTTTTAAATTGTTGCTCTACTGTAGTCATCATATACATTTTTTAAAATAGGCGAATGTTATACCAGTACTGAAAGATAAGTGTCTAAGAAGACTATCAATACTGTAGATGAGATGGTGCGGGTGGAAGACCCCTTACCAATGAAGGATGGTGCAGGTGAAAGGCGTGGTAACAGAGAGTAATGATGTGTTGGGGAGGCGTGTTAATACTGACACTGTCTTGTCAACCATATAATTAATGATCTTGATAAAGGTGACATAAAATATCACTGAATAACCTTTTGTGGATGGCATACTTTATCCTTCATTCCTAATACCCTCTGATTTTATTCAACTTTTTACTTCATCCCGACGATGACTTCCAATACTGTATATATATATATATATATATATATATATATATATATATATATATATATATATATATATATATATATATATATATATATATATATATATATAATCATCATGAGCCGTTTGAGTATTCACTGCAGGACCGGCCTAGCCTATCCCGACCGAAGTAGGGACGATACAGCCAATATATCTCTACCAAGTGGCTTAGGCTGTCTGGTAGAGATTGTAGGCTATGTAGGGTGAGAAGTGCTTGTGAGTGTAGTGTTGTTGTGGCTTTGGATGTGTGTGTGTTCTGTGAACCAAGTGTAATCGGCCTGCGCAAGCCGACTGGGTGCAAACATACTTTACAGTATGCGACACTGGTTCAACCACAGCACCCCTGTGTCCGCCAATGCAGTACATGGACGGGAGAACGCTTCCAAAGTTTATTACCGTGGCGGGGCACGGACCCTCGCTCTCCAGTGTCCGAAAACGCACACTTTACCACTGTACCACAGAGGCTCCATATGTGTGTGTGTGTGTGTGTGTGTGTGTGTGTGTGTGTGTGTGTGTGTGTGTGTGTGTGTGTGTGTATTTCTGGCTAACAACAGATGGTTGTATTCAGATTAGGAGGTTCACTCTTACAAGAAAACTTGCTGAAGACTGAGTATAACCTCTTGATTTTGAAAAATCTCGCCAAAGCTTAATAAAATCGTCTTTAGATGGTGATAATACAAAATACAAGAAATCGTCGAAGTGTCCAGCAGGAGTTAATCAGGTCATCTCTATTCATTTCTATGAATCTACAGCCTCTCAAATCCCTTGTATCACAGGATGCTAAATATAATCTATTTAAGTCACTGGAAAACTTCTGTCTCTGATCCTTTCCCTATGAACACGGCTCTATTCCCGTTTCGTATCCTACCAGTCTCATTCTCAGCCTCCTACACACACCTAACTTAAGCATATAATCTACATGCAAATGTTATGCAATTAACACGAGGCGTCTGGGAGCATGTGGTGAGGTGAGGAGAAGCCAGACGGTGGTGACGGAAGCTAAGGAAAGGGACGCCTGAGTCTGGCTGACATGTATTCAGGATCAAAAGTAGCCTACACCAACGATCTCCATCCAGCATCAGGTTTAGCTCCAACTCTATGACACAACTAACATTTCTTCCACCAAACGTGATGAAGAAGAATCTCTCTTTCTACAGCCAGACACCTTAATCCCATATGGGATGGCCACAAACAAATTGCCATGTCCCCTGCCATTTCGCTGCCCTTCCCCCAACTTACTCTCCCCTCCCTCAATAACAGTATAGATTAACAAAAGTCAATCATTTTTCTCCAAGCACTTACCTTCCCCAAGAACAAGCCCCATAACAGCCACCATTATATTCATGTCCCCATAAGCACTGCCATATTCATGATTCAAGTCTTCTAGTGATGATAATGATGATAATACAGTACTCACTTGTGTTTCTGAACCTGCATTATATGAACCTTGACATTTTCCGAACCTCCCTATTGAATAATGACATTTTCCGAACCTCCCTATTGAATAATCAACAAAATTAATAATAATAAATACACAAAAGAAAAATGTTAATTTCGCGTATGTGGCAAAAAGCGCGGTGGCCGGTAGGTGGTACCCATGCTGAATCGCCGCCTAAGACCGGGAAAGTCAGGGAAGACTTTGAGACCCACACTGATTACTGTTAGAAACCAAATGCTATGCCACCCTTCCAGAAGGCCTCAAGCTCGCTCTGAGAACTTCATGACCTGTCCATCAGAAATCACAGTAAATGGGTGTTCAAGAAAACAACATTCGACACCGTCAAGCTGACCATTTCTGTAACATCACCTAAACCATCATGCAGCCAACCATGCACCTCAACAGCACCTCATCCAACTGCAATACCCATGAGTGATGACAACAGTGAGGATGAGACTGAAGAGGCAGGCTTGTAAATAGGCGGGAAATGTAATGCACCTATATTGTACAGACAACTGAATGCTGAAAATACTATAAATGTATTTTGTCATCTGAATTTTTTGCAATGTCCGACCCTCCTTTGGCCCAATTAATTCGGTTATGCTAGTGATTATTGTAATTAACATTAACATACGCCAAAAGCATTCTAGACACCTGTATCTGTTGAAACAAAGTTATGGCCTCGATGATTTTTTGGCAACTCACAACTCAACAGTTCTTATTTCAACTTTCAGTTCTCTGTTTACAACTAAAATGTTTTTCAAATATAACAGCAGCTTTAACATCACTAGTCTTTTCTGTAACATGTAATAAACCAAATTTCGCTGCATTTTTTTTCTGCTGCAGGAAGCTGTGACATTTTCTACTGTCATTTTTCTTAGGAGTACATCAATAAACAACACACACTTTTCTTGACCAACCCATCGGTTACACACCCTGAAAGTAATGCATAAAGGCAAACACAGAGCAGTAACTAGAAGAACAGTGTTGTACGTTTGTTACGAATTTGACTCTGCATGCAAGATAACTTCTGCAATCTCGTTGACCCTTTATATCCTTATTTTGGGGTAAGAAAGATTACTTTTGTTTTCAGAATAGCTAGGGCCTCCTACTCATAAGCATTAAATCGATGTTGGCTGACCATTTCCGAACCTCTGGGACGATTTTCTTTAGAACTGACAGGGCTCATTTGTGGTAAAGGGTTTAAGTGGGTGTCACACTAACATATTTCTCCTCTTTATCTGGTCACAATATGGCTTCCTTCATTTAGGTTTTTCTCTGAGGGTTTGTGGACACCTGAGAATCTGGACGGAGCAAAATTTGGCCCGGAAACAGAGTATGAACGACAATGAAGGAAGAATATGGTCATGTGATGCCGCCATCAGTGGTTCATGCAGACTAGTTATTGGACGGCTTGAAGTCACGGTAGCTGTTAACCTTGAGATGCACTGAGACACTCGTAGATCATCCACGGTGTCCTTTTTAACGTGATAACAAAGTACAATAACAAAAAAAATAGTTACTAAATGCCACTTACCCACGACTCCGTCCCTTCGACACTTGTAAAGTTTGTAAACACAGCTGACACCGTGACGTCACAGAGGTTCCAATATTTTCACATAGGCATCTTGTAGTCTATATACTTTAGAAACAAGAGCCTATCTCGAAACTTTAACTAGAATAAACAATATAGAAAGTGATTAAATATAGAAATTATGAAATAGATATCTAAGAGAGAGAGAGAGAGAGAGAGAGAGAGGGAGGGAGAGCATCCTCTTGGTAGCACAACACTGACGAGAAAGTTTTGGAGCCGAGTTGTAGCCCATTATGACGAACGAATTTTTAAAACTATTCCTGCGGCCATTGTACACAAGTTGCCAATTATTCACGACGTTGTCAGAAACGTAAGAGTCCGGGGGCCGTATTCATAAACTTTCTTACGCTTACTTTGCGTATAACACTGCTTGCTCAAGATGTTATCTTCCTTTAACACTCACCAAATATTTCACAGCCAAATCTGGAATGACTATTAAACTGAAAGAACAGGACCAGCCAGATTTATTCCTGATAATGATATAAAATTTCTGCAGACTTGTTCATCATAAAAACAGACACCTTTTCACTTCGAGGACATTCTTATTTCCTCCAGGCGATTCTGCTTAACTTATGAACGATTTCTCATAGTGAAGACGTTAATGACGACTATATCAACTCTCCACGCCGAAATATCTCTACTCAACTCACTATAATCGTCTGGAGTTAGAAAAAATGAAGTAAAGATTAATAAAAAAAAAAAAATACATATTAAATCAATCCTCTCTTGGCATCGTTTTCATTACCATTTTATTCTTATTCCGCTGAGAGTGGGTCATGCCAACCTGATTGTTAAAACTGGTACCACATTCATGCTCACGATAACACATATATAGCACTCCAGCTATGGTCAGACTATTTATTGAGCTGAGAATGAGTCACAGAGGCCTTACTGTTACAAATGGTACCATTAATCGTGTCACATCCAAGACACTCAACTATTCCATTCCAGCTGGCTTCAGGGACGATTTTATTGAGCTGAAACTAAGAGTGAGTCACAGGAGCCTGAATGTTTTGATCCTTTATAAACACCTCCCGAAAGATTTTTAGTGAGCACGAATTCGCAGTGCACGAATTCAATTTTACTTCTTTTTTTCCCCTTTTTCCCTCGAGTCCATTCCGTAGCGGACTGGATCTTTTACCACTGCCGCTGTCAACATCCATTGTCTCGACGTCAAGGATTATTTTTTCCTCTACGTAGCGTTCATTTCTATTCCGGACGGCAGAGGTGGAGGGACGCGAAATGGCTGCCTTCATCTCTCAGTTTCGAGTTTCTTTAGTTCAACAGTTATTCCATTTCACTATGACAGGTCTCCCACTGGCTCAATAAAATATACTGGCTGGGAGATCTGTTCGGGATGCTGCAGGGGACCGTGCAACTTGGAAAGCAGTAATCATGTGAAGAAAGTTTGTGCCATGTAAGCATGAAACACTGCCGTACAAAATACAGGTATGTATATTCGTACAGCCGCAGCAAGAATGAATAATGTCCGAACGGTGGGAATGGAGGGACGCCAAATGGCCACCTTCAACTCTCAGTGGCATGGTCTTCAGCTCAACGATTAATTCATTTCACAAACAGACGGTTCCCCGTAACTGAATAAATTACTATGGTGCTGGCATGGTGATAAATATAAAGACGCTACCGCATTTGGGGGGATAATATTTTTTTTATTTCCTTCACTACAAGGGGTCTCCCCATAGCTGACTAAGAGAGTATGGCTGTAGCAAGAATCAATACAATCCGGGAGGTGGGGATGAAGGGATAGGGCCTGGATACTTTAACAGATAACAGCAACACCCACTTTAATATTAGCCCCTTCGAGGTGTGGGCGTCCGTGTGTAGGGTACTGCAGTCCGGCCAGAGGGATTCTTTTTGAGCTTAAGCCGTCTGAAAGTAACCGCAATAAAGTACAAACAAAGGCGTCTTCGTACGCGTCTGGCGGTGGCTGCAACACACGTGGTATCATTGCACACTATCGATTCCTGACTAAATACTATACAATCTTTTAAAAGCGTAAGGAACGGGACGCTACTAAGCTATAAAACAATCGTCTGGCTAAAATAACAGAGAATACACGGTGATCCGTAAAGAGCGCTCTGCTCCAGAATCTCGTCTGATGATATTTGTTGCTGGGACGATTCAGTCTGTTGGTGTGGGTGTCGATATGGCAGTGGGAGTCGAATATAAATAAAAGATAGACACTGATAACATCGACTGTGCCATACCAGCAACACGCAGAAGATCGGCCCGTGGAGTGGAAGTGGATCATCCTGTTCTTGTCACGTCTTTGCAAGGGCTACAACGTTGGCCTCTCAGGGTTCTCTCTTATTCACAGAGGAATCATCAAATATTTCACGGGAGAATCTGACCTCTGTCTGTGACCTTTATGATGCTCAATCGAGGTGGTAGTCCTCGTTTGTGTGAAGGCATCGTTTGACCCTCTCATTATCAGGGCAACTGTAGTGTTCTATTCCAGCTGACGTCAGACGGTATTACGCTAGTTAAAAGTGAGCACTATGAGCCCAAGTAAAAGTTTATTCCTGCTACCCCAAGACACGTGCATTTCGGCTTAGGGTCTCGCAATGTAGGGGTTAAGAAAGGAGCCTCGTAGCGAAGGGGTTAACCATTGTTCACGGAGACATATCAAATATTTCATTGTAAACGCTGACTTCTGTGAATTTTCTCATCTACGGTCCTTATAAACAAACTTAAGATCAACTCCCTGATTAACCTAAGACTGGATTATGCAGGACGAACAAAAACATGGAAAGACTCCACCCTTCTTCCCACACCCTTCCTGTACAAATTAATCTTATCTGCAACAGGGATTTTGGCGTAAGACTGTTTGTGATTCCAGGACTAGGACAATGATTTTTCTTCAATACGTTTTACTGCTGCTTTGGCCAGACAATTTCATATAGCTTGGGGGATACCTGTCGTAATGAGGGGGTTAGACATATCCATTATATCCTTTACGTCCATCAGTCAACTCTGTACCATACTTTTTTTTTTTTCGTATTTTTCGTACATCCAGACAATTTCCATTCGTAGTCATGTGTCCATGTCTTAGTTATTTAGCCATAACGAGTATTTATGAGGTGGTTGCGGGATTACGAGGCTAGCATCTCCTACGCGATACTTTTCTTCAAATTTCTCTTGATAGTTTTCTTTTATGCTAATCTACCTTCTACAAAAAAAAAAAAAAAAAATAGTCTGCGTAGATGCCATACATGAAAACATTAAGGCGCCGATATAAACTGGTAGGGAAGAGCTACCAGGGAGGCTCCTAAGTCAACGCACACACGGCTCAATGATTTAAGTGTAAAAGTGGCGCCTAAGTGGTTAATAGTTGTGATGGTGAAGCTTAGGTGACGGTATGATTTGTTTCTCTCTCTCTCTCTCTCTCTCTCTCTCTCTCTCTCTCTCTCTCTCTCCAAACAGTTCACCGAGTCCTGCCAGTATATTCCTATTTGCTATCCGAAGAGGAGGAAGGGGGAAGAGGGGAAGAAGAAGGGAAAGGGTGAGAGAGAGAAGGAGGAAGGAGGGAATGGGAAAGGAAAAAGGAGGGCAGGAGATTGGAGAGGGAAAAAGGAAAGGAAGTAGGAGGGAGAGAGAGAGAATGAAAAAAGGGGGGGAAGGAGAGGGGAAACACAAGGAGGGGAGTGAAGAGGGAAAGAGGAATAGGAAGAATCGGAGGAAAAGAGAGAAGGAAAAACTGGAGAGAGGAGGAGACGTGTGGGGAGAGGGAGGAGAAAGGAGAAGGTATGGAAGAGTTAAGATGGAGAAAGAGGGGGCGAGTGAGGGAAAGAGGAAGAAAAGAGGGAGAAGGGGAGGAGAGATGGGGAGCAAGGGGAAGAGAGGGAGAAGGAGAAGGGAAGGGACGAGGGAAGAGAGGAAGAGAAGGGGCTGAAGAGGCAGAGGAAGAGAAGCAGTAAACGGCAGTGGAAGCGGGAGCAGGAGGGATGTGAAAGGAACAGAGATGTAACATTATACGAAGGGAAGGAGAGCGGGATGAGAGGGAGGGAGTGGGAGGAGGGGAGAGAGAGATGCGATGGAGAGACCGGAAAGGGAGACGGATGAGAGGGAGGAGGGGAGGGAAAAGCGATGGAGACAGAGTAAAGGGAGACGGGATGAGAGGGAGAGAGAGGGAGGAGGGGAGGGAGAATCGATGGAGAGAGGGGAAAGAGAGAATGGATAAAGTGGAGGGGAGGGGGCTTTTCCATTCAGGTTTTCTACTGACTTTTCAGACTCGCTTTGAACTATTTCTCTTACACCATTTTTTCCCATTTTTGTAGATTTAGGCTTCCATTATTTTTACATGCTTACTTTTATTGTGTTATGCTATTTTGCTATTGAATAATGTGTGATTCATCGATTACGTCTCTTTTTTTTCAGAATTCCCCCCCCCCTCTCTCTCTCTCTCTCTTTCTCTTGTTATTCGGTTTTATCAGCCTTTGGTTCATCTGCCTTTGTACGTACGTCAGTCTGTCGGTCTGTGTAAAAAAATAAAATAAAATCACTGCTGTCACGCTCCTCCCCTACCCGCTCATCCCAACTTGTCCATTTTCATTACCATCCATAATTCCCTCCCTCTCCCTCACCCCTCCCCCTTGCTCCCCCTCCCTCTCCCTCACCCCTCACCCCTTCCTCCCCCTCCCCCTCTCCATCCCCGACCCCTTCCTCCTCTTTCACCTCACGCGTAAAATTTCGATGGTCAAATATTTTATTCCAATTTTATTCCTTCTCTTCATCAACTTTATTATTTATATTCAGGAGCTGTTTTTTTATTTCTATGTTTGCTATCACCATACAGATTTATTCAAAAATTCTATTCTGCTCTAGTTGTGAAAGACTTAGCTAAGGCTATTGTCTATTACTCAAGCTCGAAGCATATTTCCTAAGTTGAACAAAACAGGTTTAAGTAGGCTTCCCCCCTCCCCTCTCTCTCCCTCTCTCCGTTAATCTCTCCATTCTTTTCAAGCTTCCTTCCATATCCTTTCCTCTCTTTATATCCGTTCCTCTTCTCTCCCTTCCTGCATTTCTTATCTCCATCATCTCTCTCCACTTTTCTCCCAGCTTCCCTCCATCACCTCCTGTCCTACTTTTCCCATTAACTCTCCTTACATCATTATCTTTTGAAACGTCTTTATCATCATCATCATCATCATCATCATCATCATCATCATCACCATCATCATCACTTTTCAAGCCTCTACATATTTCTTCTCCTCTCATCATCATATTTCGTCTTCACCATTTCTTATCCACGCCATCTTTCCCGCACTTCTTCCTGCTCTCTCGGTTCATTTCTCCCCCACCAACTGTCTCATATTTACATCCTCCTTTACTCACCTCTGTTTGTGGTAGCTGAGGGCGCTGGGTAACCATTTCACTGACTCCTGGTGGTCTAGTAGATTTAGGTCTCCAACCAAGTGGGATCCGTGAGGGCTTCTGTCCGAGGAATAGTTGGGGTTTACTTGTCACATAATGCCACTTGAGGCGGGCGAGGCTGACTACCCTGGCCATAAATATCTGGACTGCCTATTCGTAGTCTTGCCCGAGACACTCTCCTGATGGGGACAAAAAAAGGATTGGGTGAGAGATGAATAGATAGAAAATTCCGCTCTCCCACAATTTCATTCTTACTGTCCCTATCCCCTCCTTCTCCCCCTCTTCCATCACCACTATTTCTTACCTTCGTAGCCTCTCTTCATCATTTCCCCTTTCCCTCCAATCATCACATTTCATTTAAATTCTCCCTTTTATCCGCTTCCATCAAAGTATCTATTATGTTTCAGTTCTTCCTCTTCCTTCTCCACCTGTTGTCATCGCCACTATATCTGCATCATTCTTTCTCCTCCATCTGTTAATCTACCGTCCTTTCAAAGAGTATCATTTCTTTTTTCTATTTTACATCGCTATCATGCCTCCCTTCCCTCTCGCCCACCATTTTTCATCACCATCACCTTTGTCATCGCTCTTAATCCTTCTTTCTCCCTCTGTTCCCCCATCATCACCACCAACAACAACTCATGCTCCCTAATAAAAGCATTATCAATATCTTAGCTCCCATTCTCCCTCCCCCACTTCCATAATATCACATCTCTACCATCCTTCTTTACCTTCCTCCTCCTCCTATTTTCATCTTCACTTTTATAATCTTTCTCCATCCCTCTCCATCTCTCCCTCCTTCCATCAGCTCCACCACCACCACTACCAACTTACGCTCCCTTAACCACGCTCATCAATTTGCTATCGGAAAAAGTGCTCGGAATTTTTAACTTCACTAAAAGCGTTCCCTTCCCCAGCGCGGGTCTACGGTAGTCTCGCCCTGGAGGGAATAAGATGGGATGTGTTGTGGTTGTGTTGGTGTGGTTGTAGTTGTGGTTGTGGTGGAGTGGTTGTGATGAAATGCTGGTAGTGATGTGGTGTTGTGATATCGTGGTTGGCCTGAGGGATGCTTTTGGGGGTACAGTGTTGTGGTTGTGGTCGTGTGACTATGGTAGTGTGGTTGTGGTGTTGTGATGGTGGGGATTTTGCTGGGGTTGGGTGCTGCGGTTGTGGTGGGGATGGTGTGATGGAGTGATTGTGGATGGGCTGGGTGATGTGGTCGGAAAAGAATATGTGTGGTGGGAGTGTTGATAGTACGGTTGGTTAAGGCGGTGCTGTGGTAAGAATGATATGGTTGTGATGGTATGACTGGGGTAGGGTGGTGTGGTTGTGGTAGGACTGGTGTTAGGGTGCCGGGGTGGTATTGTATAGGGCGATGTGTCTGTGGTATGGTAGCTGCAACTGTGATGGGATGTTCAGGTGTGGTGGAGTGATGGTAGTGGTGCATTTACGGTGTTGTGGTTGTGGGAGGGTGTTGGCGTTGAGGCATGTGATACGGGTGGGGTGTCGTAGAGTTGTGGTTGTGGTTGTGGTGGAGTGATGTGTGGCCGCGGTAGTGATGTTGTTGGGCAGTAATCTGAGTGGATGTTTTGGAGGGATATGAAGAAAGGTGTGTGTGTGTGTGTGTGTGTGTGTGTGTGTGTGTGTGTGTATGTGTGTGTGTGATAAATGTGGTTGTGGTGATGTAATGTTCAGGGTGGTAGTGGATGGGGTGGCTCTATATTCAAAAGGCCAACGGAGGTTCATTTCAAGGGTTCAATTTAGAGAAGTACGTTTAATACTGTGAGATCCAGAAAAGGTTCAGTATTTTATGGCAGGAGGTTCAATATTCAGAAGGTGTAGCGGATGTGAGCGAGGCAGCATAGTGTAGGAGAGTCAGTGGTGAAAGTAATGGTAATGGTGATGGCATGGAGGGGGGACACTGCTGGAGTATGTAGAGCTTAGGCACTGTAGAATCAGAGGGGCTTGGTTCAGAGGACATATGGGTATTGTGGTCATTATCAGCCTCGTCGTCGTGGTCTTGTCGTTGCCATTAATGTTTCCTTCACAGTCAGCACCACCATCATTATTACCATTATCATCACCATCCTCGTCTTCATCATCATCCTAACCATTCATCATCATCATCATCATCATCATCATCATCATCATTGTTATCATCATCATTATCTTCACCCTATTTCTCACTGTTATGAACGAGGCAAATGCTGTAAGTCTGCATGCAAGACGAAGAGACTGTGTGCTGGAGGTTGGCTGACCGGAATGATAAACCTGAAATATAGCTTAGTACTTTTCATGCATGCCATTTCTGAACACAAACCCGGAGGTCAGCATCCAAGGTTTAACAATCCACGCACACATGGACAGATGGCGCCACTTCTCCTGACACAACGCTGCTGCTGCTGCCTCATTTTGAACTGGTGAAGTGTATTTGTGGGATGATTTTTATTACAAGCCACTAGAGCTCATGGAAGGAAATTAATTTTAATAATTCATCTATTTATCACCACAGGAAGAAGAACCGAAGACTAACAGCCTACCTACTGTGTATTAAATTGCGTCTTCAATGCTTTGTCACAAGTGTAGGGGATAGGGGATGAGAGACTCAATCCAAACACTGAGCGCAAGAATGATTTATTCCCTGAATGATGTTATGGCAGTAATATACCTCAGTCAAACCTTGGATTTGAACGCTTTATGAGCCAAACGTGGATGGGGCGCCCTAGTCCACTAGATCCCTGGGCATCTATTTGTTAGCCATATGGTTACCACCCAGTGTAGTAGCACTAAAGGTAGCATTATACCGAATGTGTGTGTGTGTGTGTGTGTGTGTGTGTGTGTGTGTGTGTGTGTGTGTGTGTGTGGTATCACAGTGAATTGGTTATTTTTTGCTCCCTCACGCCCCATACCCCCCTCTTCTTTCCACTCCACACACAGAAAACCACACCACCCCACGCTCTCCGGTCAGTTTCTTATACCAGTATACACCTGAAGGAAACCGTTGCTGAACTAAAAATCAGATCACTCCCCGCCCTCCCACGTCCTTACCCCCACCCTGACCCCTCCTGACCCTCCCACACACAACTCCCTCCGATTCAGTTTACCTCAGCACACATTCCTCAGTCCACCCCACTGTATCCCTGAAAAAAATCGCTGAAGTCACTGGTTACCCACCCAAACTCCTCTCATAACCCAGACCCTCCCACACGCAACTCAACAGCCAAAGCGCCATCCACTCCACCACACTACCCAATCAGCCTCTAAAATACTATATCCTTGGTTGGAAATCGCTGACTGGCGATGTGTGCTGGTCTGCGTCATGGTGACTTAAAAGGCGGGTCATTGGTTGCCCCCTCACGCCTCAAATCTCCCTCACTCTACCCCTTTCGTAAGGCCCCAATCCTGCCAGCCACCCCACCACACAATGGTTGCTTTTTTACGCCTCAAACCCTCCTCCCGCTCCGTCTAACCCCCTTCAACCCCTCAAAACCCCCTCACACGACCCCATGAATAACCACACTCCACCCACAACTACACCACCTCATACTTCCCGGTTCGCTCCGTGAACCATTATACATTACACCACTGAAAGAGATCTTTGGTTACCTCCCCAAGCGCCAACCCAGACCCTCACAACCCTTAAACCCCTTCACATACAACCTCATAATAAGCCAGATCCCTCATCCACGCACCATACACTGTTTTTCACTTTATTTTTGACATTTCAACCCCTTTGAGATTCTAACTCTTTCCAACTTCCACCTCCCCTCCCTATCCACCCCATCTCACACTCCTGCCCGGTCCGCCCCTCAGACCACTATACCCGTGAAGGAAATCGGTGACTGTGATGTGTAGGCACGCGTCTCTTCGTTCCTGTTGTCCCCAGTCACTGCCTCCCTTTCGTTTCCGTAGTCGTCACAGCTGTCAGTGTTTGTGACAATCTCCTGGGTGAGTGTGCGAATCTGCTGTGTGTGTGGATGCTGTGTGTGCGTGTGTGAGTGTGTAAGCAGGTCTCTGCATGCTTCCCTGACATAACCACCGACTTACATTACCATTCATGCCGCTACTGTATTTCTCTCTCTCTCTCCCTCTCTCTCAGTCCCCCACCATGACCTCCTCTACCCCTGTACGTGTGTGCGGTCATGTCAGCCCAGCGGTTCACGCGTGGGGTGCAGCTCAAGCCGACCCACCACAGCTGACCCACCCCAATGCTGGATGTTGATGGCGGCAGCGAAAGTGGTGGCGGGGGAGACAGGGTAGCTGGGAGAACTGAGGCGGTGTAAAGAAAGTGGAAGGAAGGTGGAGTGAAAAGAAGACGGGAAAAAGGAGAGAGGGAGGCTGGAAGAACTGAAAAGGAAGTGGAAATTCTGGGGCGAGGGGGAAGCTGGGAAGGGAGAGGGAGCATGGAGAATTGAGAAGGAGGGGAGAGAGAGAGAGAGATACGGGGAAGTGGAGGAGGAGAGGGAGAGTGAAGCTGAGACAGGGCGGGAGGAGCTGGAAGAACTGAGAAATTGGAAAGAAAATGGAAGTGTGAGGGGACGCTGAGAAGGAGAGGTGGCTGAGAGATTTAACAAAGTGAAAAGAATGTGGGATGGTTTAATTGAGTGGGTGGGGAGACTGAAAGAAACGAGAAGCACGACAGAAAGGGGAAGGGAAGAATGGGAGACAGCGAGAGAGAGGGAGAGAGAGAGAGGCTGGAAAAGGGCAGGAGAGACAGTGAGAACTAAAAAGCTGAAAAGAAAGTGGGAAGCGGAGTTGGGAAAGAGGAAACTGGGATCAGAGGGGGTGTGGAGGGGAAAACTAAGAAATGTGGAACGAAATGATGGAAGAGGGAGGGGAATGAGAGAGAAAGAGTTGAAGACTAAGGAATGACGAAGGAATGGTGGAAGGAGGTGGAGAGGAGAGACTGGGGGAAAGAAAAGCAGAAAGAAATTGACAGAACTGAGTTGCATGGTATAAAGTGGGAACTGGAAAGAAATGGGAGTAGGAAAGGGAGACGGAATGGAAGGCAAGGGGACAGGGTAGGTGAGTGAGGTGTTGGTGAAGTGGGAAGAGAAGACTGAGAGAAATGAAAGAGTCTGCTTGGAGGAGAATGGAGAGGTTGGTGGGTAGAGATGTAACAAAGGGAAGGTAATAATACGAACCGAGAATAAAAATAAGAAAACAAAGAATAAACACTGACAGCTTAGATTAGACAGCAAGAGCCGAGATGGAAGTGCAGTCCCGAGAATATCAGTTACAATAATGACAGGAATACATGTGACAGCACTACAAAACACTGAAAATTAAATGAGACAACGAAGAATAAAGAGCGGAAACTTTCATTAAGCAGCAATTAATAGCACAAACTGCAATCCCCCAAATTATAAGGTTGAGAGCAACAGATAAAGCAGAACTACAACCCTGATTATACATTAACTGAAAATGAACCAACTCTAAGCAAGCAGCAACGGCGAAATAAAAATCAAATCTCCAGACGAGGGACAACTGTGATAAAAATAACTCCTTAATTAAAACGCATGCGGTACAATGAATGAAGGAGGACTGCGAGAGGGAGGGTGGACGTGCCGACTAAGGCGTTCTCACCAGGGTAGTCATGAACATACTAAATGCCACTCAACTCCTGCTGGATTTATTTTTGGACGGGGGAGGAGGTTAACTAGGATATAAGGACGAGAGGGAAAAGGTAGAGAATCTGGGTCATGTTGCGTAATTTAAAACACTAGAGTGGCCCACGGATAATGGGTCGAGGTGGGGAAGAAGTAGCCTGCTATTCCAAGCGACACAAGGTCGATCTTAGTCTGGAACGGAAAACAGCTTGATGGTTAGATTTTCTAAAAAAAAAAAAAAAAAATACCGATCGCCCGCAAGACCTACCAAGATATAAAAACGGCTCCATTACTACCATTACACCAATCCTTTAATGAGGTCGCCCTAGCACGAATTCAGTATGGACCGTGGGTACTGTCGCTGAAGTGGTGCCATATGAAGTTATGTGACACGCAAAAGAACTGCTTGGCCTCAGGGAATCAGATACACAGCAAAAAATATATGAACGGAAAGAGATGAGGATTAGCATTGACGGACAATTTGATGGTAGACTATTGCTCCGGGTCATCTGAATTAAAATAGCTCAATAAGTGCAACGTAAGGATCTCTGTCTCTCTCTCTCTCTCTCTCTCTCTCTACCATCCACACAAATATCTGGACAAAACAGCAAACATAATGTCCTCTAAACAAACAATAACAAACTCAAAGTCACTTATTTAACTCTCTCTCTCTCTCTCTCTCTCTCTCTCTTTCTTTCTCTCTCTCTCTCTTGTACACATGGGGAACGAAAAGTTACCTCCAATTATAGACTTTCTTACACTGCAAATGCGCGCGCGCGCACACACACACGCGCGCGCACCCACCCACCCACACACACACACACACACACACACACACACACACACACACACACACACACAGCCTAACTCACGCATACATGCTGACGGGGGTTTCCATGACAACGGTCTCTCTCTCTCTCTCTCTCTCTCTCTCTCTCTCTCTCTGACACACACACACACACACACACACACACACACACACACACACACACACACACACACACACACACACAAGCGGCTGCCCAGAATACGAAGACTGTTAATAACGCCAAGAAATTCCATGTTATTTTATTTCCCTTGTTCGTGTCCTCGCGTTATTTCATGTGCCTCCTTGCTATAGTTTCTCTTTTTCTCGGTATGTCTTTTCTGTTATGATATATTAATACGTTCTTAGCCTTCCATACTGTCTAAATGAATCAAGCAGAGTGCACAGGTGGACAGGTGTATTGTGTAGGGTATGTGTGGTACGAAGGTGGCTAGGCAGGTGTGGTGAGGTGAGGCAGGTGTGGTGTGATAAGACAGGTGTGATGTGATGAGGCAGGTGTGGTAAGGCTGGTGTGGTGTGGTCAAAGAATGCTTACCGTAAGGCAACTGTGAAGAGGCACGCGTGGTAAGACATTCGTGGTGAGGCGAGGTGGGTATGGTAAGTCAGGTATGGTGTTGTAAGGCAGGTATGGTAAGTCAGGTATGGTGTTGTAAGGCAGGTATGGTAAGTCAGGTGTGGTGTTGTAAGGCAGGTATGGCATGGTAAGTGTGGTGTTGTGAGGCAGGTATGGCATGGAAGGTGCAGTAAGACAGGTGTGAAAAGGAAGGTATGTTGACAGCAAACATTTATGGTGAAATAAAAACAGGTCTGAGACGTGGTGAGTCTGGGAGGCTTGGTAACATCTCTTCCTTACCAGTAATTTGCCATATGCCACACTAATATTCCCCTGCATTATATAACACAATTATGTCCATGAAAAAAAAAAATAGTATCTTACAAACAAATATTTAAGTGCACAATGAAAAATAAACTGCAAAGAAAGGCGTGCTAATGAACCTCCTATGCCCACGAAACTAATGGCAGTGGAGCAATACAACAAATGACTGGTGAGCTCTCTCTCTCTCTCTCTCTATCTCAACAACACACACAGCCACCCTTCCCCTTTCTCTCTCTCTCTCTCTCTCTCTCTCTCTCTCTCTCTCTCTCTCTCTCTCTCTCTCTCACTCCCATTTTTTCCGCTCTCTCCCTCGCTTTCCCTTCCCTTCTCCGCTCCTACACGTTCCTCGCTTTCGCTTTATCAATTTGCCGTCCGTTCATTCTCACTCCTTCCCCTCGCGTCTCTCCCTAACTATCGCTGACTGATTAATTCTCTCGCTCTACAGTTGGGATAAAACATTTCTTCCCATTCATTCACACCTCAGTCGCGTCTCAATCATTCCATTACCCACTGCCTCTAGCGCTCATTTTGCTCTATTAATTAGTCTCTATTACCTCATGCTTTTTTTCCCGCCATGTCACTTACACTTTATCTAATCCTGTCTGTTCATATGTCTGTTTGTGTGTGTATGTATGTATGTATGTATCCAATTTACAGTGTTATCCCTCACTGCTTGTAAGACTCATCACTCACGCTGCACTACATACATTGCATTAAACTGGAAATTTTATAATCGTATCATGTATTCCTTACTGGTGATCACAGATTATCTGTCTCTATATCTACATTATTTTCATTCCTTATACGTTTTTCCGCCAAACTCAGGTCAATACTCATCAGCTTTACCTTACTGCCTTATACTCCAGTTCTCATTGTCATACACTTTATCCATCCATCTATTTATCTCTCTGTATTCACCGTTTTACGTCCACCTCACTCTCGTACTGATGGGTCAGAACCCCTCAAACTTTCATTTTCCTAACTGGCCACTGGTTTAAGAAAATTAGTACAAAGAAATCAGCGAAAAGGAAAATGAATCTTTTATGTTGTTGTTGTTGTTGTCGTTACGGCGAGTTATTACAATGGAAGGTTTGTAAGTTGCTTATCATCATTATCATCAAATCCTTCTCGTGGAGAAGGAAATGAATTCCTTGGGATAGTTCCTATAATGACTCAGTTATAACTTAGTCATCATCATCATCACTATTATCTACTTATCCATCCCTGGCCATTCTTTCACTCCTCTCTCCTCTCCCTCTTACTTACTCCTCTCCCCCTTCTCACCCCCACTCCCATTCTTACCCTTCCCCTCACCTTGGCGGGACTGGCCATGCAGGCGGGCAGGCGGGCGGGGAGGGAAATATCGCACAAGTTGGCCCTGAGTTACAGTGGCTGAGCATTTTAAAAACCATTTTGCAGCGCCCACATAAATGTTCACCCGCTAAGACTTTTTCGGGCGCGAGATATAACGCTACAATTTACAAAAGTGGAGGGAGCGAGGGGGCAGTTTGTTTCCAGGGAGAAGGCCAGTTTATGTGTGGGGTGGGGAACCGAGACGATTTTTCTAGGCTGAAGACATATATGAGAGTAGTTTTAGTCTTGTAGGTGTGGAAGAGGAGCTGGGTTGGCTTTTTGAGAGTACGTGCAGAGTATGTGTAAGAGAGGATCACTTTATACCATGGGTGGTGAAGGTTACGAAGATATTTCCAGTTTCAATCTGTTCTTAGTGGTGGTAGTTGGATTTTGGGTGTGAAAGAGGTACAGGATTTGGCTGGAAAATGACATGATGATGCCAAGATTATGTACAGAGAAAACTGCATTTTATGTGTGGAGATGGAGAACTGAGTTTTCCAGTTCGAAGACATATATGAGGGTAGTCTTGAAAATACGAGTGTGAGAGTGGTGCTGGAAATGACTGGAAAAAGTTGACATATGACGTGATGTTTTCAAGTTAATGCTTAAAGTGGGTCATATTCTCGTATGTATGAGGGAATGGATCAGTAAAATATGTACTTCCATATTCAATTACCGTATATTACTTCATGTTATGCACTGATTAAAGTAACATGATATCATCCCACCCGCCTTCTTTACAGTTCTCTCATACGGGAGTTATCTGTTATTGTCCATCCTTCATGTCCACAACTACTAAATCTGGAGCAGTCTTCATTGTTCTCTATTTCACTATCCTTATAACTTCCAATCTTGTACACTTTTTAATAATTATGATGACTGTTTTTGCTGTCATATTCTGGCCACCTCTGACGATTACGACCTAGGAATCGCCTACAGTAGTGCAAGGGTTATGTGCAATTTATCCTGTCATCTCGAAATGAACGGGCCTTTAGTCTGGCATTCTTATATTCAACTTCCTTTTTTTTTCATAAAATATTCAAAACTAAACTTTCAGTTACCTTGAATTACCGGAGATAGTGACACATATGGAGAAACACCGCTTCGTCCAGATTCTAGCTAGTCAGAATTACCTGAGACAGTGAAACACATGTAGAATCATTGTTTCATCCAACTTTTAGCTATCCAGAGACACCAAAGATTCTGAAACATATGAAGGCTCATTACTTCGTTCAATTTTAACCCACTCAGAAGTACCAGAACTCCTGAAATATGAACAAACATCACCATCAAATTTTTACTTAAGTAGGAATACCACAGATACCGATGCTGTGACACAGAGAAACATCACACACATCTAGTTTCAGCTCTAGGTGACTGTGCGTGTGTTGCTGAATATCACCTTTCTCTTCACTCTAACCTGTTGCCCGGATTCCGCGTTTTGTGTATGCATGACTGGCGCGGATTGTGTTTGTTTTGATGTTCATGTGCGTATCTGTGTGAGAATGCAGCGGTGTTTGTGTCTGGATTTACCGTGTGTGTGTGTGTGTGTGTGTGTGTGTGTGTGTGTGTGTTGAGAGGGGTGGAATATGGCGATTCTGTTGTTATGTGTGTGGTTTTAGGCATGATGATTTGAATGTAGGTGTGGAAGGGAAGGAAGGAGAAGGGAAAGGCGAGGTGGGGTTGGAAATGGAATGGAAGGACGAGAGAGGGAAAGATGGAGTACACAGCAACTGTTTTTGTTGTTGTCGCTGTTGTTGCTGTGCCAGGTTGCTATGAATGTCAACCCGGTGGACCATGGGGCTGAAGCTGCCTTCCTCCTGCGGTCCACCATCTTCATTTAAGGGACAGGGAGTGAGCTGAGGGGCATTGGAATAACGCAGACTTCTTTACACTCCAGTGACTTTGACCATAATAATCGAAACCGAACAAAAAATTGGGTTTCTAAGTCAAAATGATCAAACAGAAAGGCAGACATCCATACAAACATACAGAGGAGACCAAAAACATTACCTGCTCAAGGATACTCGGGGTGGGTGAGGTGGAGGGTTGATGGTGCGGGTCCGTGTCTTTGAGTACACATTTGTCACCAGCTCAAGGAAAGATAAACAGACATCCAGACGAGGCCACAGGAAACCCAGAAACACAGCATCACCAAAGCAAACACCACCACAACCAAACACAAGGACGACCAAACAGCCATCAGGGGGTCATGCGGGGGGTTGGAAAAAAAATCATGTGATTTTGCCAATACCCTTACATCAGAATGAGAAGAACAGCAAAAGCCTATACTCCTGGTACTGGCCAACTATGTTCTGAGAGAAAAATATTAAGGAAGAGATATAAATTTTGCTAGTACATGACGCCAGGATGAAAGAAACAACAATACACTCCCGTTAGTATGTGTCAAAGATATATACTACAGTAGTTACCCATTACGATACCAAATTATAAAAAAAAAAAAGTCGCGGCGCACGAATCTGAGGTTGTCATTATCGTACCCTGGCAACCTAACATTCAAAAGTGCGTCCAATTTCTTATCATTTCATACACGAATGATATTATTATGCACGAATATATTATACACGAATATTATTATACACGAAAATATTATACACGAATCACTTGCGTCTCATTTTATACACGATATCAGACGCACTTTTGATGGTAGGTTGCCAGGGCACGATAATAACAACCTCAGAGTCGCGCGCCGCGACTGGATCCTGTGACGTCACGCCTTAAGCCTCCTACACCCACATCTCATATTTCTACTCCTACGTCCACCTAGGGTGTAAGAAGCTCGAGTGTTGGATGAGTTTATTGTTTTACCGGTGTTTTATCAAAGACTCATGAGTGTGTGCTTGTGGACAGTATCTACACGAAGTTATAAATTATAGCGAGTAGGAAGGAGGAGTGAGCCAAAGTATCATCACTGGAAGTCCAGGTAAAAGTTTACTCGTATTTACATTCTGGAGTGATACCAGGGATGCCTTCACTAACGCATTACATGAACCATTCACTGTGTTATACTCGCACCCTGATTACTTTAACCGACTTATCCATTACATAGGTGTCTTTTGTCCTTGTGTATTTATCCTGGAGGGTCGGCTGGTGAAGGATGGACGGAATTTAGTGTGTGTACTGAATATGCAGTGGTGTCAGACGCCATGATGCTTGTGTTGTTATAGGGCCACTTACCGAGCGTGGCCTTTCGGCAGACGTGACAGAAGTCGCTGATTGTATTTAACAGTCTATAATGCTGTATATTTCTGACAGCTTTTAGCTCATCGACCAAGGAGACAATACTTGCACTTTTGAATAAATGAAAAACAATATTTGCCTGAGGAGCATGGAGATGAAAGATGAAAGGGAGAGATGAGGAGAAATGGAGAGGGGGAAAGAAAAGGATGGACTGATGTAGGAAGGAAGCGGGAGAAGAGACAGGAACATAAACGGGTGTGTAGATTTACAGGCTAAGTGTCGTCTGCATGCGGTTGATTATTTTTCCTCGCTGGCTGTCCTGGTTTGAGACATCTCAGTGTCTGGTAAATAAAGCGAAATTAGTGAACGGATTTACTCATATAATGTTGTGTGTGTCGAAGGTTTGCAGTACTGATGGGAGGTGTGGCTATGTGTGTGCGTTTCAGGACGTATGCGTCAGCTGATTCCTTCCTTAATTCGAGTTGAGGCTCCAATCTACTTCGTTCAAGTAATTAGCAAGCATATTTTAATGTTTCACTAATATTTTACATGCGATAAACAGGCTGCCTACTCGTGCACGATCTGACTGGCTTATGTTATTCTGTTCTTCACTCCCAGTGATATGAATGCCATGTAGTAATGCATGACTGACACACCCGTGTAGCTAATACGTGTCCTTTCTTCAACCAACTGAACATACTGAAAGCAATTTGATTATAATTAAATTTACATACGTACCGGGTATGACAAATCAGCAGGAGTATTTAGCAGGAATATATTTCCCTGTTCACCACAACCATCTCTTTTCCAAACCGCCACAAACGAAAAAGTAACTGAGAGAAAATATTCTTACCTGCGTCACTTGATCACTTACTGGCACGCGCCCACTGTGTATTCAATGTTGCTGCGGTCATTTAAGCCTTCCCCACGCCTATACTGTCCAACCTTCAGCATCCATTTTCTCAGGGTTTACCTTGCCTTGCCCTATCACTCACTATCACTCCAACTCGTCGTACCCATTCCACCCCCGCCCATCCCACCCATTTTCATCCCCTGACTCCCATTTGAATTTCGAGGAGAAATCCCTGTCGAGCTGTTTCTGAACCATCTCACATTTTTACAATATTTTCCGTATTTCATGTTTTTATTCATTTCCGCTTGAATCTGAGAGTGAGGGATGAGATGGGGGAGTATATGGGGGAGGGTGGCGTACTGTGGGATGAGAGATTGTTACTAGGTAGGGGCAGAATTGTGTATTTCTAACACAAATCACAAGACCCAGCGTCAGGCAATATGTGAAGCAACAGATGGATAGATAAATAGGTAGACAAGCGCATAGATGGACATGACTGAAGAGTTTTCATGCTCTCTCTCTCTCTCTCTCTCTCTCTCTCTCTCTCTCTCTCTCATTGTGATGGTGACTGGCTGTGATGAAAGTGAGCACTGGAGCTGAATGCTGCAAACCGGAGTGGACTGGTTGTGCAGGTGGAGTCGACTGGATGTAAGACCATACATACATACACACACAGGGATATACATGCAATATGTAAGCAGTGTATGCGAGTATATGTATGTTTGGATGTAAAGTATCGCGCGCTTGTGTGTGTGTGTGTGTGTGTGTGTGTGTGTGTGTGTGTGTGTGTGTGTGTGTGATCTATGACAGGCAAGAGGAGAAATGCCCTGGTTGTGGATGGTTTAAAATTGGTTTACTGGAACCATTACTTACATGTGAGAGACTAAGTGCTAGTGAATGTGGATGCCTTCTTCTGTTTACCTGCGCTACTACGCTTAAGTGAGTAAGGGCAAGCATGTACTGAAGATAACTATCCATCCATCCATCCATCCATCCATCCATCCATATCAATCTATCTTATTTCCAAGGCATTTCCATATCTTCCAGTCCTCAATAACGTAAACGATCAGCGCATGATGGAATCTTCTGATCCCTGTTTCTTTTGATGTGCGGGACGAGGTGGGAGAGGGTCGGGGAGGTCGATGGGAGGGTTGGGGTGGGGTGGAATGGAGAATGCCTGGGGGATATTGATTGCTGAGGCCTGGATATTGGGGCTGGAGAAGCGGTATTGGTGGCCGGTGATTGAAACACAATGAGGAGAGAGATTGCCAACCTGAAGAATGGGAATTGCAAACCGATTGAAAGCGAAAGTGGTCTTCGTTCTGATCCAGTTGCATTACTACTTCGTTATTACTGTCACCACCACCACCACCACCATCATTAACACTATACCACACTGCACTACACCACACCCCACATTAACACCCCGTCGCATCACAGCACACCACACACCATCATCACACCACACCACATCTCACCATACCACACCACACTACGTCACAGTAAATTACATCACACGACATTATACCACACACGAAACACCACACCTGGACACCGCTCCCCACCACAGTTCACCACATTGCACCACACTACACCAGAAACACCACACCATACTGCACGAACTTTCTTGTTGTCGCGTCACCTGTATCATTTTATTCCAGTCGACGCCAGACCATTCTATTTCTTTGAGAGCGAGTCATTGGAGTCTGAGAGGGTTAAATACACGGCATGTGATCCATAAAACGAGGACTGAACAGAGTAAACTAATTTATTTCGTATGTCTCTCTCCTCCCGACTGATCAAAGCGTTAGCAATCTTGTTGGCAGGATCTGTTGTGCGTCGATGCGTATATACAACCTGTCGTCGCTTCGTTACTCACTGAACTCACAGACCGGATAAAGGCAGGCAGGCTTAAAGTTCGTTATCATCATCATCATCATCATCATCTCAGCAACAGCAGCAGGAACAGCGTCATCTTCACTGCCATGAATTGTATTCTGAGGAAGCCATGAGGCGAAACGTCAATGCACACTAAGTCCCACATCGATGTAATACAATGTTGATGTTATTTCAATAAAAAATGGTGCATACAATGGCCAACCGATTACGATCTCGTCTGGTTGTGACACTGAAAGATTACATCATTTTCAACCCACTTCAGTACTGCTTCAAGAAAGAAAGTGTCGGGATAGAGGTTAAGCGATGGGTCGCGGGACAAAGACAAGCTGAGGTTTTGGTGGAGGGCGGGGTGGAACCATGAGGGTCTACCCCGTGAAAATGGGTGCTGTAGGATTAATGGTTTGACATATGATTCAAGGAGTTCTGCTACGAGTAGAAGAACAAAGCAATCCCACGGTGCTCTCATTGGCCAGAAGTGTTGCCAAGCAGGTAAAAATTGCCCAGTAGCAGGAATGAAGTCAAGAAACACGTCATCGTATGGAAGTAAATACAAGGATATAGAAATCCTGACACATCTGCATAAGAACAGTTTGTTGAAGCTAAATGTAGGTTAGGAAGAACAGAAGGGAGGCTGTGTGGTGGTGATAGAGAGAGAGAAAGAGGGAGGGAGAGGGAGAGAATGGGCTGACGACTGGGGGAGTGAATGGGGGGAAGTAATAAAGGGGGAGAATGGCAGTAGGGTGAAAAAAATATATAGCACACGGGCTAAATATGAGATGGGGAGAAGGAGGGGAGAGAGGAGAGAGGGAGAGAGAGAGAGAGAGAGAGAGAGAGAGAGAGAGGGGAAGAGTGATAGTGTTGTTTGATAGGGCCAGGGTATCGGACCATTGTACTCGGTTTCCACGTCTCACTGCGCAACCAGTCATCTTGGGGGGTGGGGAGGGAGGTGGCGTATTCAGGAGAGGAAAATGGGGGGGGAGGAGATGGGGTGACGTATAATGAAGGGACGTCGTTGTTATTACTGTTGCTGTTGAACTGAGGCTCTTCGGGTGTAGTCCTACTTTTTGCAGCTTCATTTGTATTACCGTAAGATTTTTTTTTTAATTCATACTCTTACCTTTTTTTAAAGTCGAGAAGAAAATATAAAAAGCAGCTACAGGCTAAACGACTTCTAAATATCTAACACTTAAGCTACAGTTAACATCATGCCTTTCGTTGTGCATTACCTACGTGTCATGTCATTTCTGCTTTATCAGACGATTTCCACATATACTCAAAATAAACCTAACGCACAAGAAATGCTATAAATTATCACAAGCAACATTTTTTTTTTTTAACCTGAAATAAAGAACTCAGTATTTTATTGAGCTTAACGCCAGACATTTACTGAAAACTCAACTGACTTTCGTGAGTTGGAAATTATGTTGTGAGATGGTTACACGAGGTGAATTAATGTGGTGTGTGTGTGTGTTGTGAGAGGCGGCGTGTTAGTTGAGGTGAGTTATAATTTGTGCTTTGAGAAATGTATGTTCACAAGGAAAATATTCAGTTCAAGAGTAAGATGCTTCCATTCTGTACACCGTCCAGTTGTTTGTTACTTGTTTTCTTGTGGTGGAAGATGCTGATGGGTATTAATGTTAGGATGTGATGATCTTGTGCTGAAGTAGTGTGCTATATTCCTCACACGTTAATTAAACCTTGATTAAGCGCATTTTCTATAGTGAGGATAATTTACATATTTTATGGTCTGTGTAAAGCCTTATGATTTTCTTATCTTCCTTAGTGTTATGATTTTCTTTTAAACCCTTCCTACTGTCAGGCTACATTATTCATTGTAGAAAAGAACCGAAAGTGAAGGAGTCATTGAAGGCGGTAGCTAACCTGTTCACTACCAAAAGTTTGCTGTATTATGAAAGGGACGGGAGAGGACAAGCATAAAATGTAAAATGCTTCGTCGTAGTGAATGGTTTAGACTTTGCTGTGTATAGTTTGAAGTCACCCTCGCTCCCTTCACCTCCGAAGCAAAGGGTGATGAGATATAGTGGGGATATAGGCCCATACCCCTGCCAAGGGAGAGGGGGTGGTGGGGGTTCTGGGACGTGTTCCGTGGAGAAGGAGGGGAAGCGTGGAATACAGAGGAGGGCATGAGGTGAAAGGGTGGAGGGGAATTTCGGTAGCATATCCATGGGGGCTGGCGGTACATCCATGGGGCTGGTGATCTATCCAAAGGAGTACATTTAGGTAACACATCCATAAAAGAAAAAAAAGGGGGGTTAGTGTTATAAAGGGGGCTGATTGGTGGGTGGGTGAAAAGAGGCATATCCAGGAAGTGACGGGGAGGTGTTAGTAGTGGTGGTGGTGGAGGTAGTAAGCAGAGAGAGGGAAGGGGGAGGATTGAGGGTCTGGGGGGTGTACGGAGGGGGTTAGGTGGCATATCCAGACGTTCATTACACCACACTCAACCCTGTTGACACCCTCCTGAGAGTCGGTTCTTGCATACAAATGGGTTAATGAGAGAGCAGCATGGAATTAATGTCGTCGGGCAGGGGAGGTTGGAGGACAGATGGAGATTGGGAGCGAAGAGAGGGGGGAACAAGAGGGAACGAGACAGGAGGAAGTGGGGAAGAACAGAGAGAGGAAGGAGGGGGAAGAGGGTTATGTACAGGGGGAGGAGAAGCGAAAGGGGGAGGAGAGGGGAAGAGGGACGGAAGGGGAAGAAGTGTAGAAATGATGCGGGGTGGGAAGGGGGAGCGAAGAGGGAACAGGGAAAAGGAGAGAGGAGAAGAGAAGAGAAAGGAAGGAGAGGGAGGGAGGAGAAGGACAAGAGAAGGAGAGATAGAGAAGGGCGGAGGGGACAGGGGCAGGGAAGATGGGAAGAAGACCAGTGAGGAAAGGGAAAGAAAGCGTGAAATGGAAAAGGGAGGGGTTATTAGATTTAGGAATGGAGAATTAAATGAAAGAGAAAAGAAGAAAGCGCAGACGGAGAAGGGACAGGGAAAAGAGAGGAGAGGAGAAGAGCAGATAGGGGAAAGAGAGAAAGAAGGAGAGTGTGTATGTGTGTGTGTGTGTGTGTGTGTGTGTGAGAGAGAGAGAGAGAGAGAGAGAGAGAGAGAGAGAGAGAGAGAGAGGTGGGGGTAAGAAGAAAAAGGAATAAGGGAAGACTGAGGGTGGGAGGGGGGAGGGTAAGGATGGGACGGTGCGGGGGAATGGATGTAATTGGAAGGGAGTTTTGTAATCAAGAATAATGTCTGTGAGAGAAGCCTTGAGAGTAATGGATAAGGGGATGATGGGGAAAGTTATTGTGACGAGAGAGAGAGAGAGAGAGAGAGAGAGAGGGGGGAGGAGGAGGGGAGCCACAAACGAGGGGTGGAAGAAGAGTGGGAGAGGAAATGGAAAGGAGTCAGGGAGGAAGAAGGGGGAAGGGGGAAGTGGAGGAAAAAAGAATGAAGAGAGTATGGGAGAAAGAGAGCCAGTGAAAGAGAAAGAAAATGAAAGAAAAGAGGAGGGAGATTCGAAACATGCAAGGGACGGCGGGAGGGAGGGAGGAAGGGAAGTGAGGGGGGTATGGGAGAGATAAAACGAGAAGGGAGATGTGCATGGGGAAGGAAAGATTGTGAAGTTGAAGAGAGAGAGAGAGAGAGAGAGAGAGAGAGAGAGAGAGAGAGAGAGAGAGAGATGAAATAATCGAAGACAGAAGGGTGGGACGGCAAGAGAGAGAGAAAAATGAGAAAGACAGAGGGTGCGGAGTAATGTACTGGAAAATTTTGTATTAAGATCAAATGGAGAGAGAGAGAGAGAGAGAGAGAGAGAGAGAGAGAGAGAGAGAGAGAGAGAGAGAGAGAGAGAGAGAATGTTTGCATATGGACTGAGTGTGTGGTGTTGATATGGAAGCACAGTGTTGGCGCGTTTGTGTGTGTGTGTGTGTTTTGAGTGCACATGTGAGTGAATATTTGAGTGGTTTTATACTTGTGTGTGTATGTGTACTGTAAGTGTGTAAGTGCGACTGTTTGTGTGTGAGTGCGTTTGTTTGCATAATTACATCATCATCACTACTATTATCATCACAGTCATTAATCATCATCACCGATATAAGTAACACATCACCATCATCATCATCATTATTATCATCATTAATCATCACCAGTGTAATGGACATCATCTCATCACTACCATATACTATTACTACCGCAATCAACGTAGGAAAATCATCATCATCATCATCATTATCGCCATCATCAATATCCTATTTCCTATTAATATAACGGAAAAAGCCACTCCCCCACAAATCTCCTCTCTCTCTCTCTCTCTCTCTCTCTCTCTCTCTCTCTCTCTCTCTCTCTCTCATGGTAGGCTTGTGTCATTAATGGTGTTCTTATCCATCAGTGCCCTCCCCTTCATTTGTCACCCCGCCACACCTCACTCACTACATCCACTCAGTCACCGCTGGGCTTCCCCTCTCACATGTGGAAGAGAGGTCGCTGCTTCCTTTATGTATTATTCTCTCTCTCTCTCTCTCTCTCTCTCTCTCTCTCTCTCTCTCTCTCTCTCTCTCTCTCTCTCTCTCTCTCTTCACATCACCAGCTTAACCCCTGAAATACTGGACACAAAATAGTCTGTAATTGGCCACGTAATTGGGTGTTTATCCATAATGCAGGGAACACGTTCTTTGGATTTAGATCGAGGGCCAATTATCGGGCCTGAACTGGGCTGACACACGCACGGGTACACACTGAAGGGAAAGGGATGGGAGGGAAAGGTAGAATAGACAGGTATAAGAGCACCGGGTAGCCAAGGAATGGAATTGGAGGGGAAGAGAAGAGAGGAGAAGGGGTGGAAGGGGAAGGAATGGTAAGGGATGGAGTCAGAAGCGAAAAGTAGGGATAGGGGAACAAAGAGAAAGGGAAATAAACCAGAGAAGAAGAAATGGAAAGGAAGAGATAAGAAAGGGAGACAGGAAAGGGAAAGGGACGGAAAAACAGGAGAGAGAGAGAGAGAGAGAGAGGGAGAGAGAGAGAGAGAGAGAGAGAGAGAGAGAGAGAGAGAGATCAAAGTGCCGACTTCAAAGTATACCCGTGACTAATATGATATGCCAGCGTTGTGTGTGTGCGTGTGTGTGTGTGTAAGAGAGAGAGAGAGAGAGAGAGAGAGAGAGGACAAATACGCTAGTCAGCCCTGCCTGGCCTTCACGCTGACTGACATCTCATGAATTACGACCCTGACCTCGCTTCCAGCCGGGTCAAGTGTCAGGACTTGTGTCAGGAGGTGCTAGGAGGGGTGCTAGCAGGTGTCAGGTGTTAGGAGTGTTTAGGAGGGTGTTAGGATATGTTATGAGTCGTGACAGATGTTAGGTGTTAGGAAGGGTGCTACGAGGTGTTGGGAAGGATGTCAGGAGATATTAGCAGAAATATCAGAAATGTTAGAAAATGCGTTAGGAGTAGTGTCAGAAGGTGTTATGAAGGATGTGAGAGGATATAAAGAATGGTATTTGGAGGTACCAGGAGTGTCAAAAAGTGTCTAGAGGGGTGTCAGAACATGCTACATATTTCAGAAGATTCAAGTGTGAGAAGGGATGTCAGAACGTGTCATGTGTCAGGTATCGGGTGTTAGGAAGCTTAGTTGTGAGGAAGCATGTTAATGTGTCTTGTGTTAGGTTCAGGTATCAAGTACCATATATTAAAAGGAGGGTGTTAGAATGTGTCACGTGTCAGGTGTCGGATATCAGAAGTTTGAGGTGCCAGGAGTGGTGTCATTGTGTCATAAAGTATGACATATCAGGTGATAGATGTCAAAACGCTGAGATAACAGGGGGTGCCAGATTGTGCCATGTGTCAGGTGTCAGAAGCCAGATGTCATAAAGCTTTGGTGTCAGGAGTGGTGTCAGATGCATTAAATGTCAACAGGGACGTCAGGTGTCAGGAGGCGTCAAGTGTGAGATGGGGTCAGTGCCCGATCAACACCCTGTGTGCCCTTTCCCACCACCACCACATCCTGCCAACACCTCTCCAACCCACCGATTTCATCATCTCGGCTTACAACGTGTTCGTGTTTTAACTGCTGATCTATTGCTGTGGCCGGCTGCTGACAAACTGCTGTCTCCTGCACCTACTGACTTCTGCATCTACTCACTGTTGACTCCCACACCTACTGCCTAACTCCTACACCTGCTGACGAACCTCCGCACCTGCTGACTAACCCCCACACCTGCTGACGAACCTCCACACCTGCTGACTAACCCCCACATCCGCAGACGAACATCCACACGTGCTGACTCCCACCTACTGGTACTAACTCTTGCGGTACGTGTTGGTTTGCCTGCTAAATTAATCCTCTCACTCCTCTCTTTCTTTCTCTTGCTTCTTCCTATTCTCGCACTCTCTCCCTTTCTCTCCTTCAGTTTGTCTTCCTTTTTCATTTCGTTCTCTTACCTCTATACTTTCATTATCTGATTCTCCTAATTCCTTCTTTTCTCTCTTTTCTCCTCTTCCTTCTTTGCTTTTTCCACATCTTCCTTCTCTTTCTTCCCGACTACCTTCCAATCTCCTTCACCACTGTGTTTCTTTCTCTTCTTCTTCATCCCCCTTTTCTCTCTTCACTCCTGCTCCCCACTTCCATCTCTTTTCTTCTTTTTTCACCGCCGCCCCTTTTTCTTGTCCTCCCAGCCTCCCTTTCTCTTCCCCATCACTTTTTCACCTTCCTTTCACTCTTTACTTCTCGCTCCGCCTTTCTTCCTCCCTCATGCTCCCCTCTCTTCCTTCCTACCACCTCCCTTCTCTCTCTCCTTACCAATTTCGTCTTTTCTTCCTCGTTCTGTCTCTTCCTCCCTGCCTCCCTTACTTCTTCCATTCTTCCAACCTCTTCTTTGTCTTGCTGTCTGTTTCTCTGTTTCGTTTCTCTTCCCTCTTTCTTTCTTTTCTCTTAGTAACTCTTTTCTTTTCCTCCCCTTCATCTTTCTCCTTCCGCCTCCCTAATTCTTTTTCCCTCCTGCTACTTTTCTAACTTCTTTCCTTCCTTCCGCTCTTCTCTCACCTTCTACACACTTCCCTCTAGCCTCAGCCCATTCTTCTTTCCCTTCTCGTTTCCTCTATCCCTCCCTCCTGCCTGCTTTTCCTTTTCTCTCATCTCTTCATCTATCCATAGCATTTTCTCTCCATATTTTCTCTCTCTGTTCCTTCATCTCCCAGTCCCACACTCTGCACTCTCCTCCATCGTACCCCTTCCTAGCCTTCAGTCCTCCTTTCCTCACCAACCCCCTCCTCTCCCCTTTCCACACATCTCACTCATTTCCCCTCTCACCCATTCATCCTTCTTCCCCCTCACTCCTCACTACACCTTAACATTTCTCACCACTTCCCTTGCTTCCTCCTCTCACCCTCCCACCCCTTTCCCTCTCACTCCCACCCCCTACTTTCTCTCCACCACTTTCCTTCCTTACCAATCACACCTCATCCCTTTTCCCTTCCCCCCACCATCCTTTCCTTCCGTCTCATCCTCACTCTCCTTCTCTCTCTTATCCTCCCTTTTCCTTTCCTCTCCCTGCCCCTCCCCTCCCTTCCTCCCCACCGTTTCTCTCCCTGCATCCTCAACCCCATTCCCCTTCCTCATCCCTAACGCTGAGAGATCCGTGAGGGGGATGGAGGATGGGGGGAGGGGAAGGGAGGGGTGGTGGTGAAGTTTGTGTGCTGAGAAAATACCACCACCAGTTCCAGTGTTGGTAGTGGTTGGTGGTAATGTTGGTAGTAGTGGTGGTAATGTTGGTAGTGGTGGTGGTGGTAATGTTGGTAGTGGTGGTGGGGGTAATGTTGGTAGTGGTGGTGGTAATGCTGGTGGTGGTGGTGGTGGTGGTGGTAGCGGTGGTGGAAATAGTAGTGGTGGTGGTAATGTTGGTAGTGGCAGTGGTAATGTTGATGGTGGTGGTAGTAATGTTGTTAGTGGTGATGGCAATGTTGTTAGTGGTGGTAGTGTTTTTGTCAGTGGTGCTAGCGTTGTTGATAGGGGAGAAGGGATATGGGGAGACGGGAGGGGAGAGAAACATAAAAGGGGATGGAAAGATGGGGAGGTAGATGGGAGGGGAGATGGAGAAGGAGGAAGACAAACATGGAGGGAGAGAGATGGAGGGGAGAGTGGGAGAGAGGCAGGGTAAGAGAGAGTGGCTTGCGAGGGAAAGAGGTACAAGTGATGCGCATTAAGTGTGTGAGTATAACTATTGCGTCCTGACTGTGAGAGACTTGACATAGTGTGTGAGAGAGAGAGAGAGAGAGAGAGAGAGAGAGAGAGAGAGAGAGAGAGAGCAGGGGAAGGGGGAGGGTTAAGAGGAGGAAAACTGTCAAGGAGGCAACGGGAGGTGTAGGGGATAGAGGTTATGCCAGGAAGTGTCAGGGAGTAGGAGGAAGTGGGAAAAGAGATAGTGCCGGGGCAGGGAAGGGGAGGCGAGGGAGAGGGGTAAGGGGTAAGGGAGGAGGGGTTTGGAAGAAAGGTAGGGGTAGAGAAGGAAAGGTTAGGAAGGGAGAGGTGAGGGAGAGGGCTAGGGCTAGGGAAGGAGGGGTAGGTGGTAGCAGAGGAATAGTGGCAAGACGGTAGAGGGGGTTGGAGGAGGGTGGGCACTGTGTCGGGAGTGCCAGACGAGCTGACGCCACCCAGGAATGTCTAAAAGGAGTGCCACAAAAAGACGACGACCACTGACGCAGGTGCCAGTCGGGGAGAGAGAGAGAGAGAGGGGAGGGTAAGGGGTGAGAAAATGGAAACGGGAGAAGAGAGAAGGATATGGAGCGGGGAGACAAAATGATAAAAACGGAGGGATAGACGAAAAGGAGACAGAAAGACAGAGGGAAAGAAGTAAAATGAAAGAAGTAGGAAAAGAGAAGGAGAAGGATGATACAGAGAAAACTGAGTGGGGATTAGCAGCAGACAGAAAAAGGCTGAGGGAGGAGGGAGGTAAGGAATGAAAGGAGTGAAAGACAGAGAGGGGGGGATGTATTACTCACTGGACCTAGTTACGTGTTTTTGTGTGCGGCTATATTGTATTCATCTGTGTTTTTTATGCGTGTGAGTTTGGGAGGGGGAACAAGTCACTGAAAGCCAGGAAGAAGACTGTTGAATGTAGTTCTGAATGTAAGAGAAAGCGAGGTATGGAAGCTGAGGAAACAAGTTGACGGAGGATAAAAATGGACGAAGTACAGAATGTTTATGAAGATGGACATGACAAGTGTTGTACCCTTATTGTAACTGTGCCGTCTGACGGTCCTATAATTAACTGCTTCAAGCTGAGAACGTACATCTCCAGCTTATTCTTGTTGGTTCCTGGGGATATTAACTTTGGAGAAATCAGCTGTAGTGGCGAGGTTCGAAACATCATTAACCCACCCATAGCCTGATATCTCTCCCTAAGCTGAGTAAAATCACTGACTGTTACAAGAACAGAATATATAATACATCATCGGACTGACAAAATTGACATTTATTTGGCGAAAAGTAGGCAGTCCTCTAATTCCTGATGGTCTTTTTCAAAGAACCTGTCAGGATGGCAGATGGGTAAATTGCCTTCCACTACTTACAACTTTAATAAAACGTCCTTTTTATTGTTATGTATTTCTCTTTAGTGTCCGAGGAGGAGGAGAAGGAGGAGGAGGAGGAGGAGGAGGAGAGTACTCGCATCTGAATAAACATAAGTACACAAGTGAAGCAAGTGCGCTCATTATACGAGGTGCAACAGGTGTTGGTAATTAAGGGGAACAGCTGGTATCCTACAGGTGTTGGAGGCACGTGGTGGTGGATGTGGCACAGGTGTATTAATAACGCCAGGTGTGTCTGATGTGTCAGGTGTGGGGAGAGAGAGAGGAGGGGAGGGGGCAGGTGTTACGTAGTCTTCAGGAATTTGCCATGGGTGTGAGGGAGTGAAGTTCAGACCCATAAATATATTACTATATTTTTTATCACAACTAAGTGCGCGAGAGGTCACCGAGGTATGTTTTGCTGTATGTGTGTGTGTGTGTGTGTGTGTGTGTGTGTGTGTGTGTGTGTGTGTGTGTGTGAGAGAGAGAGAGAGAGAGAGAGAGAGAGAGATTAGATAGACTGATAGGTGGACAGGCATAGACAGATGGGTAGGTACACTCACGCATACTAATTTCTGCTCAGGGGTTACCCCTTCCTTCCCCCCTCTACCCTGGACAGAGGGAAGGGGGGAATCGCGAACAAGTCTTCCCCGCCTTCAGCCCCCAACTCCCCCACCCTTCACCTCCAACTGGCAGTTACTGATTAGACGCAAATTTTCTCATGTCCTGTAAACATGACTAATCTGTCGTCGCACACGCTTTCAACGGCCAAGATTTGGACTGTATTTAAAAATAAATTATTACTGTATTGAACTGAATTCTCGAATTGCAAATATTCATGATCATTGTAATCCAATGTCGTCCCCTGTACAATTTTGGGTTCCTGTGCTTACCTTTTCACTTCCCCCGGCTCTCTCTCTCTCTCTCTCTCTCTCTCTCTCTCTCTCTGAATTTACTTTTCCCATTCACTCTTTCTTTTTAAATTTGTATAACTTTCTTTCTCTTGTCTGCTTGTCTCCCTCTTTCCCCCCCTCTCTCTCTCGCTCTTTGTCTTAAGTCTTCCCCGCCTCTTACCCCTACCCACCCCTACCCTAGGCCTGATCAGTAGTCAGTTATACCGTCACCGTTCCTTTGTGTATCGTATGCAGGCAACATTTTTTTTATAACTGTATTTCTCATTATGTGCCAAGTTCAAATGGAGAACACCAGACCAATATTTGTTATCATCAGAGTGACCGTTTCACTTCACATAGCCGGGTAGCTGGGGTTATAAATTGCACACACACACACACACACACACACACACACACACACACACACACACACACACACACACACACACACACACACACACACACACACACACACACGCGCGCGATCTAGACTTAAATTTTGCATTGACAGCGTTGCGACTATAAATATAGACATTCTAACAAATGGCGGTCAATTCCGAGGTTCCGGTGTTCATGCAACCTTTGGCCGAAGCCGTGCTGGGAGCAGTATTTCAAACGCCTGCACCAGGAACATTTGGATCACTTGACGGATAGGAGTGTTGGGACCTTCAGTTCCGTGTTGTAAGTTCAGCGTTCTAGTTTCCATTTTTTTTTTTTTACAGAATATGATTTACGTCATTCATGTATACCGTGCATAAGTCTAATCAGTAACTGGCAGCTAGAGGTGGAGGGTGGGGGAGTTGGGGGCTGAAGACTGGGTAGACTTGTTTGCGATTCCCCCCATTCCCTCTGTCCAGGGTAGAGGGGGGGGGGAAGGAAGGGGTAACCCCTGAGCAGAAATTAGTACGCGTGAGTGAGGATGAGGTGGAGGGACGGAGTTGAGAGGTATATGAGGGAGGGGGGGTGAGTTGGGGGGAGGGTAGTCAAATGGTGGGTGACAGAGCGACTTGGAGGCGTTTTGTCTGCGGCCACCCTTTGCGGGATTAGGGCGTCGGGCTATAGATAGATAGATAGATAGATAGAGTGTACACAGATAGATAGCCAGGCAAACATTCTGAGAAAGATAGACGGATACACAGACAGATGGAAAGACAGATAGATGAGTAAATTGACAGATACAGATAGACAGATAAACAGATAGACAGAGAGACAGGCAGGCAGAGACAGAGACTGTGAGGCAGATGTGAGACCATGACAAGTCCTTTTTGGTTCTGCGAGATATCAGAAAACGTAGGCAGGTGTGTGGGTGACGGGTTAGTGAGGTCACCAGACGTATGTGAGTGTAAGATGCACCTAATTTGAGTGAGACAGGTGTGGGAGTGATTTGGCAGCTGATTTACATGAGAATACGTTTATCAGGCTTGAGTGAGGGATGGGACAGGTGTGTGGCATATGCTTAGGGCTACTTTAGCAAGTGTGGATGTGATTAGGCTTTTGACTGCTACGGATATCTCTCGCCTGAACACAAACTCTGATACTAACATAATAAGTTCGTAAGAGTGCAATTAGCATAGAAAGGGTTAATTGAGATGATTGTTGAAGCCTTTAATTGATAAGATTTTTCTCAGCTGAACGAAGTCATCTGTTGGTTGCCTCAATAATATTCAAGTGCACAGTCGTAAGGAAAGGCTTAGTTACGTCAGATGAAACACGTGTATGTGGGGGGATACGATGATGAATGTAAATACATCGAGTGAATAAAAGGAGAAGTGTGTGTGTGAGATGAGATGATTGTAACTTAGGCAGATGAGGATGTGATCTGGCAAGCTAATTTACATGTGATTAAGTGCATCAGATTTCAATGAGACAGGAAAGAGGTTTGAAGGAAGAATACAGTAAAGAATATGATCTGAATTTGCGGGAATGAGACTGCTTTCCCCCCCTTTTTTTTTTAGTTTTACCCCCTTTGGTGCGGGTGACGACAATCATGTCTTAAAAAGGAATGTTTGGGTGAGTGAAAAGGGAGGTAGGTGGGTGTGATATGCGTTGTGTGTGTGTGGCAGGTGTGGATTATTTGGCAGGTAATTTACGTGTGATTAAGCACCTC
>NC_137039.1:36710160-36790160 GCF_032717465.1 Coenobita brevimanus
TTCTCAGGACTAGATCTCCTGCCTTTCCGCCTGCCTGATGCTACCTCACACCCTGCCTCATCCTGCCTAACCCTCTTATCCTCCGTGGGTGCCTCCCTGCTTGCCTGCCTTGCCCTAATACTTCTAACTTTCCTGCCTGCCTGTCTTCATTCCCTGTCGTCCTCCTACTTCCTTCCTTACCTCCCTCCGTGGTCCCCGTGCTTTCCTTGCCTGCCTAACCCTACCTCAACTTACCTAACCCTCCTGTCTTCCCCGGCTGCCTACTCCCTTCCTCCTTTTCCTCATTACTTAACTCTAATCGTTTACTTTTCCCTGCCTCCCTAGTTCACGTCTGGTTACCTGACTGTCTTTCCATCCTTGCTTCCTTTCTTCCTAACCCTTCCTGATTCTTCTTATCTTTCTTGTCAGTCTCGCTTGCCTTCGTCCCTTCCTCTCTTCCTCGCCTAACACCTTTCCTAATTATATTTTTGGAGGGGGGGTAAGGTCTGTGTGATCTGTGTAACTCTGTGCAACTCTCCCTTCCGTCCTTCCTCCCTCAGCTTCCTCAATTCTTTCTCCCTCCATCCATCCCTCCTCCAACTCTCTCCTTTCTCTCCACCCTTTCCTCTTCCCCTCTCCCCCTTCCCTCTCAGCTATCCACCTTTAAGCTACGTCGTAATGATGTTTGCCATAACTCCTCCCCCTCCTTGTCCCCCCCCCTTTCTCTTTATTCCATGCCTCTTTCCCTCCCTCGCATATCCCTCTTTCCCCTCTCCCACTCCTCTTCATCTCCCTCTCTCATTCGTTCTACTCTTCATTCTTTCTCTGCTTTTCCTCATTCTGCTTCCCTTATTACTTTTCCTCTTTCTCTCATTTTCCTTTCCTCTCATTTCCTTTTTTTTTTCATTTTCCTCCTCTTTTCTTCAACCCTCTCACATCCTTTCCCTTTCCCCTTCCCTCCTTCCTTCCTTCTCCGTTCTTTCCTCCCCTCTCCCGTCTCTTTTCCACTCAGCTTTTTCCCCTCTCTTTTTCACAACCCTCTTCCCCTCCTATTACCTTCCACCTCTTCATTTATTTTTAATTTCTGCCTCCTCATTTATTCTTACCCTCTTTTAATTCAGTTTTTTCAACTCTCTCTCTCTCTCTCTCTCTCTCTCTCACACACACACACACACACACACACACACACACACACACACACACACACACACACACACACACACACACACATACACACACACACTAATGCACACAGCCTTTCACCTTTACCTCTCACACAACCCAGTAATTACCATCAAATCTGTCTAACACTTGTAGCTGACAAAATTGTTGGAAATCATTACGAGAGCCATGTTAGTTCAGCACATACGGGGAAAAATCATCAAAGATTCAAAACAACTCGTGATTGTTAAGGCAATAAGAAGATTTGGAAACGATACATAACTCAAAAACAACGCCCGATCAACAGAGAGCTTGCTTGTTTTGCGATCCTTAGCTTCGACACACTATGTAGATGCCTCATTTACAGTCCCATCGACAACAAACAGCCACTAAAAATCTGCTGCCTTTCGCTGTCAGTTATACTCCGTAATCACGCATTTCCTCTCCTTTAGTACTCCGCTCTCTGTCTGTCTGCTCGTTATAATCCCCTCTCTTCCCCCACATCCTCCCCCACTTGCCTACATTATTAAAGCCTTTGAATAATTGAATGCATGGTAGAGGTCTTGAGAAGGGTAGGGAAGAGCCAGTGGGGAGGTGAGAAGGGTAGAAGAAAGCAGGAGGAGGGTTAAAGAGGGGGGAAGGAAGGAATGTGTGTGTGTGTGTGTGTAAAAAGAGAGATGGCAGAAGTAATTGAGAGCGGTCCATCAATTAAGAATGAAGAGAAAAAGAGGGGAAGGGACGGAGCCTGAATGAGAGAGAGAGAGAGAGAGAGAGAGAGAGAGAGAGAGAGAGAGAGTCACTGTCTGAAAGAAAAACAAAGGGAGAATCAACGCCCGTGAACGAGAGAGCACATCAATGTTCGAGAGCAAGAGAGAGGGACAGCTGTGGCATTTCCGCCTTAACAACACCATCAATATCCCACAAGCCAGCTTTCACAGTAAACATCCCTTTCCACACAACCTTTCCTGTTATACTCAGTGCCCTTTTCAACCTGGATGGGGTGTAGGCAGCGACGCCATTTATCTCTTGAAAGCTAGCAATACTTGTCGAAACAAAGAAAATCTGGCGCTGCTTCGTATTAAAAAAAAAAGGAAAAATGAAAGAAACCGGTTGTGTTCTAAGCGTAAAAAGTAATGGAACTTGGTAGATCGGAAGGAAAATGGAGTTTGTTCACTTTGTTTTGATAAAAGACTACATCGTTATCATCAGCATCATCCCAACTCTGTTTCTCACTGATACATATGGTGGGAGGGATTTAGAAACGGAAAAAGCTGCCAAAACAGGTGGATCTCTATTCTACCAAAGGTTACACACAATATCCTATCTCTCTTGAAGCTGAATGTTTCGAGTATAGGACAACCCATTTCTATGCACTTATCTTTTTTTTTTTTTTATCTTATATTCATGGAACAACATAAGGTGGAAAGAGGAAAGGGGGAGAAAAGAGGAGGGTCAGAGCTGAGATGAAGAGAAAGAGGAAAGAGAAATTAAGAAAAATGAAAAAAAGGAAACATGATAGTAAAGAAATGACAAAAAATAGCGGAAAGGAAGAGGAACGGCAGGATGGAATGGGATGGGAAATGAAGGGAGAAATAAGCTTGAATTTACAGCTGAATGGAGAAATGAATAATGCAGAAGGTGAGGCAGAGAAGGGAAGTTAAGGGAGGTGAGTCGAGGTGGAGTGAAAAAGAAAAGTTTGGTGAGGCGACGTTAAGTGAGGTCAGGGAAAATGGTAAAGTTAGGTGGGGTGAGGGAGGAAGCAGGGAGGTGATGTAAAGTAAGGTGAAGTGAGGTAAGATAAGGAAAGGTGAGTGAGGGCTTAAAGGTGAGGTGAGGTGAGGTAAGGAAAATGGGTGTGGGCAGAGATGAAATGAGGAGACAAGGTTAGGCGAGGTACGACAGAGGTAGATTGATGTAAAAGAGAGCAAAAAGGTGAGGTGTATGTATTTTGCATGTATGTAGTAGGCAAATATTTATAGCCATTATCTTTCTATTCTAAATATATCTCTTTTTCAACAGACTGCATAATTTGTTGAATTTCGAATCCTACTATAACAGGAATATAACGTGTCACTATCCTTCCCTATGTGTCTACAAGTGGCAGTCCCATTTTCTTTCTGTGTATTAAAAGTAAACAAGAAATGATCATCTGCAATCACAGTAAATATCAGCAATTTTCATTCTATATGCATTAATAAAAACCCATTAACATTTTTCTTCGATATGTATATTGACAAAAATCATTCGGCATCCCCCCCTCTCGTTTGGGCCGCCACCCCTGTATTTCTGAGGGATATCAATTTTCTCGCCAATTACCGTCACCCCCTTCATCTTCCTCTCTTAACCTCCTCATCCCTCACATCTTTCCTCTCCCCTGTCTTTCCTACCCTACTCGCTTCCTCACCATTCAGTCTTTCCTCACTCTTACATCTTATCTCCTCCTCACCCCTCTGATCTTTCACCATCCTTACGTTTCCTCTCCTTTTCCCTCCCTCCATTTACTCCCTTATTTTCGATCCTTCCTCTTCCCTCCCTCCTTCACCCTTCGTACCCTCCCCTTCTTACTTAGCCTTAGCCTTCTCTCGTCCACCCCCTGACTCTCTATCCCTGATCTTCTTGCACTCCCATCCTTCCCCTTCTCTTATTCCTCCTCTCCCCTTCCTGTCTCCCCTCCCCCTATCTTTTTCTTTTCCCTTCATTCCGCCCCCTTCACTCCCTCTCCTTTCTCGCCCCTCCCCTCCTCCTTCAATTCTGATGTCCTTTGTTTCCCTATTGATTATGTCGTGTTCCCTTAATTTATCGTTTCCAATTTGGGTTCTCTCTCCCCCTCCTTATATCCATCATTCCCTCCCTCCCTCAACCCCATTTCGTCTACTTCCAACATTCTTTCTTTCCTTCTTTCTTCTCGCCCCTTTCCTCCTTCCTCCCGACCCTCCTCCACCCCACCACCTACTCCCCATTTTATCAACCTCAATCTTTCCCCTCCCCCTTTACCACACCACTTCTCCTTCTCCCCCCACCTGCCCCTCCCTTATCTCATCCCCCACCAATTCTTTTTCTCACTTCTCCAGCATCCTTCTCTTTTTTTCAGCAGCCCTCTTTCCTCTCCTCGCCCCCTCACTCCCCACTCCACCATTTATCACTGCTCTCTTTCCATCCCCTCCCCCCCCCTTCTCTTACTAACCCTCCATTCTTCTCTCTCTTTCATCTGCCTCTCTTTTCCTCATCTCCCTTCTCTCTCCCTAATGCACTCACCCTACCCCACTTTCCTTCTCCATCACTTCACATCTGTCTTTTTCACCTTTTCCCCCCACCCTTACCAGCATTTCTCCCCTTCCTCCTTTACCACCCACCTTCTCTCCCTCAATTCATCAGCATCTTTCACCCCTCCTCTCCCCCTTCCCAACCTACTGCCCTTCCTCCATTTCTCAGTCTCGTTAAACCCCTCACAATGCTCTTCTCCCCTCTCCCCACATCACCCGGCCTCACCCCCCGTCATCTTCACATCAATAGTATCTGCCGGAATTCCCACATAAAACCCCCTGACTGTGGCTCTTAATGGTGATCCCCCAGCCACACTTATTACTCTCTCTCTCTCTCTCTCTCTCTCTCTCTCTCTCTCTCTCTCTCTGTAATAAAAAAGTTATACTGATAACGAGAAGTATGATGATGATCATGAAAATTATGGCAGTTATGATAATGATGATATTACCCCAGGCTCTTGCGGACGTCGTGAGCCTGACGGACTGCAAAAAAATTAGTCACTTCAGTTGGACACTCCCAGGGATCTTTTAAGGTATTGTGGAATGTATTCTTTGTTGTGAGGGTGAGGTGAGTCAGTATGTTGTGGTGTGAGGGGCTGTTATAACATCTGGAGCAAAATGAATGACGAGTTGTACTTTATGTTATACTAGGCGAAGAAGGGTTGTGGTTCCATCGCAGTCCGGCTACATTCACTTGTATCATTTTCGGAAGGGCAGTTTCTGAGATGAGTGTGAGGGTGTAGAGTGACGTGGGGTGTTGGGTGGAACATGAGAGACGTTTCTGGCATTTTGCTTACAGCTGTCACTGCTTATTCTAGTTTCTTTCTGATGATGCTGAGTGAGAATGGAGCTCCGTATAATTAAATGGTTGGGATGAATTCTGTCTTGGAACGATGAACTATATACCTCTCACATTTCTTCAGTTACCTTGACCTTTGACCCCTTGACCTAGCTGACCAATCGGTTCATCATCTCCTCATACTGTATCGATGACTACTGTCTTGGAAATCCACGAGAGTTTTAATGACGCACGGAAGCACGCACCCACGCACGCACGGACGGACAGATCAAGCAATTAATGCCTCCTCCACTACAGGCAGGTAGTGGCATAAAAATACAATACCAGTATATGAAATAACCCATGCCATACGTTCACAGTGAGAATAAAGCAATGGTACGGTAGCACAGAGGAATGCTAATAAAACACACACACACACACACACACACACACACACACACACACACACACACACACACTCTCTCTCCCGACAAACCCCCCAGCACAGGTTGACAGAAAATATTGTGAAGGAACACGACGTATTCCAAAGTGACATGGAATTTTAAAGGAAAGAAAAAATGGAAAATAACCGCGTACATCTGGTGTGAGAAGAATATACTGGCTTTTTGACAACTTTGATAGGTAATGTTAAAGCTAATTTCATGGAAGATGTACCCCGTCATGCATAGTCCTTATTATATCAACATCATCATAATATCATCGCTCTCATCTCCATCATCATCTTCATCATCATTATCATCACAAAGATAGTAACTGCTCAGTAGCCCTGTTACCTCCACGAGGAACTGGTCTATCCCTAACAGCAGTACAAAGACGCACCCACCGTCCGTATAAGACAACTTTAATGGCAGGAGCCACACCTACAACACTTTCTTAACCAGCTCTTAAGTGGCACCATCAAACAACGTCATATTGGATCCTACCCAAGCCATTAGCCTGACCCCGGAAAGTCCTCTGCTGAATACCTGCCAATAATCGATTTGTTTTTACCTGATGGAAGTGCGCCACTCCCACAACTTGAGTTGAGTCGTGCTTTCATGAGATTCTTTAAAATTTAGTTGTGAGGTAAGAGTGAGTCTCCATGACTACGATTAAATCGTTCCTCCAGCGTGAATACACTTGTCCATCAACTGACCTGAAGGGGACTAAAGATCATCGTCTGGTTAGAATAAACAGGCATCAATCTACCCACATGCCGTTGTAGTGCTCTGATACAGTTAAAATATACTTCAATCTTGCTTCCGCAAGGCGAATGATTCAGTTTAACACTGTCTCTCAATGAACGGAGGTTAAAAAGTCTCCAGTATCCCATAATGCGGACAAAGATGTATATTGTATTTTATTAGTATTGCACTTTTTTAAAATCTGTAGGGCGCAGTGTCACTCATGGATGACGGTTCGGCGCATTTTCAAAACATGAATAAAGAAGCAACCCGAAAGTAGGAATGTATGAGCTTCGCAACAATGAGCCGATAAACTATGCGAAGGGCGGTGAGCTATGAAGCTTCCCCACAATATCCCACTTGTGGCAATCCAGGGTTTGGGAGGGTTAATTGCTAGCGTCAGGTGATTATTTTAAGCTTAGAAGTGCCTAGTGATTAAGTGTGGCATCGCACCATGTCACAGCAGGTCTTGCCCAACCGCTGGCTACAGCACATTTATTCTGACCTGGCAAGGATCCTTACTCCCCTTTTCAGCTATATGATGGCCAAGTATGATCAGAGAGGGAGTACATTTTATTGTTACTAAGGACATTCATTCCTGCCTCATAACGAAGGCTCATCGAATTTCGCACACCCACAATTTAATTTTCAAGTTGTGAAGGTGGACCAGTTCCATCGAATAAAAAGAAACCGGCAACAGACCACAGTATGTTGCCGGCTTAATATCGGACCAGCCAGCCACACGCCAGTATGGAGCAAGTGGCACTGAAGCTGTGATGGAAAGTCGTTATGTACACCAGTCCAGACCTTCACAACCCTCCGTCAATAATAACGAGCACTGACTACGACTTGTGACCCAAGGATACTCGCTGCCCACCATCATCATCACATCTACAGCACCAGGGACAGTATGGTACTACTAGCACCATCACAACATCACTAGCACCTCCACAGCACCATCACAGCACAACAGCTCCAGCACAGAACTACATCACCATCACAACACCACGGCGCTAACATAGAACTCTATCACCATCACAGCAACACCATCACCATCACAGCAACACCATTACCATCACAGAAAGACCTTGGCCAACACAACACTACTGGCACCCTCCAGCACACTGGCACTACCACAACGCCATGAGCACTATCAGGATACCCCTAGCACCATCAGAGCACCACAACACCACCAGCGCCACCACAGCACCACCATAACATCATTAGTACCATCACAACACCACCAGCACCACCATCAGAGAACCATCACAGCACCACCAGGGCCACCAGAGTGCCTCTACACCTGTGGCTCCTCTCCCTCCTCCTCCCTCTCTCTAAAACAAACTTTAAGGACTTTCCAAGGGGGTTGGGGTCGGGGGGCGCTGTTGCCTTCTGCACCAATAGTCTCCCCTAAATTTTAGGTTCCCCTGTTTATGCTACATATTATTCATTTAAAAATATCATCATAGAAAAAAACACGAGTTTTTCATGGCGACGATTAGGTAAGAAATTGTATCTTGGCGACGGGACACGTATAATTATTTTGGTGAATCAAGTGCGAGGGGGGAGTGTGGCATCCTTTCGTCTGATCCAGGCCCAACTTGGGAAACTAATTTGGCCCGCCGGCATCGATCCAAATTGCTTTCCATTATTAGTCAAATATGCGCGCGCGCACACACACACACACACACACACACACACACACACACACACACACACATTTATCCGCATGAGGACAAACACAGTTCGTCAGAGGCCTGATGCGGGAAATAATTGCTAGGTGGCATTCCTTGGTTAGGAAATTATTTTAATCTAGCCTCCTTCACCAGGAGCAAAAAAATTTTGATTGCGAACAATTCTTGTTCTTCCCAAAATGCATAAAGTATCCTTCCTTTTACCTTTCTGTAATGACCTTCATAATGCAATTTGTCTCGTGCACATTTTTATGTAATACAGCACATAGCAAAATCCAACGGAGAAAAATCGACCATTGCTTTATTCGTGATAACGTAAATACTTTCTGTCTACCTGCCCCTGTGTCACGTATACAGAAATCAAGCTGTCTTCGTACACTTGTTCCAAAAGTATCGGTCTACACTTGCCGCGAGATAAGCTGACTCCACAGACTATGCTGTTGCAAAATACCTGATGATTGTACCCCATGTTGATGAAACATTTTTTTTTTTTTAAGGGTGCATTGTGTCGATTGTTTGTAACGTTTCCCAGGCAATACTGATATCATATAGTATTTAGAAAATAAAAGATTAGTCACCTTGGGACATGAAAAGTTGTGTTGATCATTTAGGATATCATCGCCTCGCCTCTCAACAATACTGTTTGATGCTAGGATACGGTACCGCTCCAGCGCCACTGAACAGAGTAAACTTAACAACAGCGCTTGCCAACACCCCCAATTCTATTCAGTTTAGAAAAAAATAAAGCAGTCGCCAAAGAGTCAGTGGCGTTCCATTACGCTCATTCTAGTCACATCCCCCTCTTAATCGTAATCATAATGAAGGGAATCAAAATATTAGCCTACATCATCTACTCCCTGACCCCAAATCCTTCGGCACTGTTTCTGCCATTTTTTTTTAGCCTACAGTACATATATATACTTTTTTCATTAACACGTTCTCTATTGTTTTATCCAACATATTCTGTTGTTTTCACCGACACATTCTCCCCAGCTTCCCACCAGTACCTTCTCAGCTATTTTTTCACCAACACACTTTCTGCTATTTTACACCAACATATTCTTCGCTATTTTTCATGCCTACATTTCTCCGCTTTCAAGCCCAGCGGGCGAGGCAGTATTTTTTTTTTTCTTTTAGGAAGTTGGAGGTGGAAGAGGCGGTCACGTTACCCTCAGAATTCCCAATCGCGTCAGTTGGGGATATTTTAAAAACTATTTTTACCAAGGCACTCCTCTATGTCCTGTACGTTCATCTCTCTTCATACTTATACATGTTCTGCCATTTTTCATGCTCATGTCCCTTGCTAATTTTACAAGCATATTTCTCCCTATCTGTCAGCCATTTCTCCTATAATCACCACCATATTATTTAGTTACGTATTTTCGAAGCTCTCGTACATTAATCTCCGCTATTGTATTTCTGAGTTGCCGGTTCCCCGTTCCATCCTGCACATTCTCTATTCTTTCTTACACATTCTACACTACTATGTCACTCTCAGATTCTTCACGTTTTCCTAATGTTTTCCTTTGCTGTTATCGTCGTTGTTGCAGATTATCAGTTGTTTTGCAGCACATCCTCCATTCTTTCCTACGGTACATACTTTCCGTTAATTTTGCGTGTAGCTTTTCTTTTTCTTTTTTCCCCTGCATAATCTGCCTCGCTTGCAGGAGGGTCTGGAAGGGAGAGGGGGGTCGGTCACGTCCCCCCATCAGAATTCACAACACCGCCGCCCTTGATGCCACGCAAATCTGTTCACCGTTCCTCCAAGTTCACATCAACAAATATTTCTTGCGGTAAAGATTAAAAATGCAGTGTGTGAAGCTGTCTGAGTGTTGGTGTCGTGCTGCCCGGTGCTGGTGCTTGGTTGGAATTTGGTCTGACTAGCTGCATCTACTTACTGCAACAACAAAATCATCAATAACAAGAAAAAGAAATACTCAGAGTGCAACACCCGCGCCTTACAGTTCATCTAACGGCCGAGCATTTGACCCCATTCTGTGACCTTGACCTTCAGCTGACTGTTCTCCAAATCGAACTACTTCATTCTTGCCTGCCCCTCAGCCCTTCCACAGAGCTTAAGCCATATCGGACGAGAGTGTTTGAATTGTCTTTGCCTTGTGACCTTGACATTTGACCGTTTCTTAATTAATGGCTTCTCTTTTTACCCCCAGCATATTCCGTCTTTCATCTGAATTCCTTTGCGACATCTACTCAGTTCAATTCTTTCTTTTTCCCTTCGGGTGCTCTTTCTTCTGTGCACAGTTCTAAAAATAAAGATTGGAAGACGATACTTGCGTTATTCTCAGACATTTATTCAGGAAACAATAAATACTGCTGAAAGAAAAGGAAAAGGCTAAGTTACGAAATTCCAAGAGACAAAGAGATATTCATGTGAAGGAGGCTGTCAAGGAGAGAGACGAATGGTGCATGTTTGGCGTGCCCTGAAAACCAAGATATTCCCTTTAATCCAGTAAGGGATAATTGAGGTGAGGGGTCAGATGTGTCACAGGCCCCTCACGCTTGGTTAATGTGGGAAATGTGGCCACGAACCTGCCGTAAAAATTCTGAGTTTGGAATGGGTATGGTAAATGGTAATAAAATGAATATAAGAACAGTGCTTTTGAGGAATCTCTCTCTCTCTCTCTCTCTCTCTCTCTCACACACACACACACACACACACACACACACACACACACACACACACACACACACACACACACACACACACACACACACACACACACACACACATATATATATATATATATATATATATATATATATATATATATATATATATATATATATATATATATCACTCACTTGCATGCACGTGACTCATTGATATGTTGATATCCACATGAAGACACGAAAATCTCTAAGTTGGAACAGAAACTCATTCATTGTTCCTCTGAAAATGTGAATAAACAAAAGTGAACGGGAAATTTTGCAATCTACGTTGCAAACAACCTCGTACCTTCTATGGAACATGGAAGAGCGACACTGTGCCTTAGATTCCGACTGTCCCAAACTGCAGCAATGAGAAGTCAGGCGAAAATAAAGTAAAAGAAGCTACGAAAGGGAAAGGAGACTAGTGGATTTGGAAGCGCCACGAAGCGGTTGAGACGGCGAGGCAGGAAGAGTTTTAGAGATTTCCAGCGGGGAGTGAGTGGGACTGTGGAGGATAAGATATAAAACGGATTCCAGGGAGGGGATACTGAGAGAATCTTCTTTTACTGTTTGAGGAAAGGTGTTTTGAGGGCGGAGGGAGAGAGAGAGAGAGAGAGAGAATCTCTCTCTCTCTCTCTCTCTCTCTCTCTCTCTCTCTCTCTCTCTCTCTCTCAGCAATAGAGACATTAACATCAGCAACTCTCCCCATCCTGTACGCTGGTGTGAGGGGTCAGGAACAAAGCCAGATTATTTCATTATCTTTTACGGGGTCATTTGAGGGGTTGGCAATGGCCCGGGGTTGAAGGGGTGGTTCGTGATGGTTGTGATTGCTGTGGTGATGACCTGGACGTGTAGGGGGGGTCCAGAGGGTGATGGTGATAATAGCAGTAATGTTAATAATTATGACAGAGGTGGAGGTAAGGATGTTTGTGGTGACAGTGGTAGTAATGGCTGTTGTGGTGTTGCTATGAAGTTGCAGAGGAAAGGGGAGAAGGGGATATGTGATGATGGTTGTATAACTTGCTTTAGTGATGCTTTGGAGCGGCAGAGGTAAATGGAAGGGAGTGATGATGGTAATAACAGTTAAGGTGTTTGCGATAGTGATACTGATGGTGATAGCTGGTAGTGGTAGTGATGGTCCCTGTTCGTTCGTTATCAAGAAATAGGTTACTAGTTTTTTTTTTTTTTTTTATAAATTTAGGCTTGCTCTCTCTCTCTCTCTCTCTCTCTCTCTCTCTCTCTCTCTCTCTCTCTCTCTCTGTCCACTTCTACTATGACAGTAGACTAGTAGAGTAAGGCCAGATGATTTAGTAATATGATATTTTAATGCAAAGTGTGTGTGTGTGTGTGTGTGTGTGAGTGTGTGTGTGTGTGTGTGTGTGTGTGTGTGTGTGCTGCAGTCCTGTATGTCACTTCCGGTATGTATCTTCGCTTTTCCTAATTGAAGGTGTGTTTGTGCGTACCTGTCTACACGTAGGTTAATGATTTCAGTGTATTTGTTTATCTTTGTGTCTTGTATGTGTGTGTGTATCTTTATCTTTGTGTCTTATATATATTCTTAGTCTCTGCTGGAATTTACCGGTATTGCCAAGCGCTCAATCGCGGAGTTATCCAGTTTATCAAAATCTACATTGCTTCCAAGCCTGTCTGTCCCACTTCGTCACCTTTTTCTCCCTTATACAGTCCTTCAGTTTATGCTTCGTCAACATTTTAGGCTTGTCTCTCCGTTTTCCCTCATTCCTCATATCTCTTTCCCTTTCATTTTATCATTCCCATCATTATCGGTGATCCATACTTCAGTTCCATTTAAACTGTCTTACTATCCCGTTTTTACGTCTTCCTCTGCTGTTTCGCTTTTTCCTCTCATTCTAGATCTTCCTTTCTTCACCACACGTCCTCTTTCATTCTCCACTTAATTTTTTGGTCATTCTCTCTCAGATCTCATAGCCTTCGCCTCCTCCTCAAAATACTTTTCCATCCAGGTCATCATCTCCTTTTGTTTACTATGTGTCTATCAATGCAACCTAAAAGGGACATCACCAACTAGCCAATAATAATGATTATTACTGAAATTCTTTGGTGAAAACCTTTGGAATCGTGACTGGGTAGGTGGTGGCCGAGTGACAGAAGAGTGGACTACGAAAGAGCACCAGATCGACATGTGGTAAAGAAGTAAAAAAAGTTGTTATGGAGAATGAGAGATGCCCGGCAGTGTGATGGAGAGTGGGAGAGCGGTAGTGTGATTGAGAGTAAGAGCTCGGTAGTGTGATGGAGAGTAAGAGCTCGGTACTGTGATGGGGAATGAGATCGGTATTGTGATGGAGAGCAAGAGCTCGGTATTTTGATGGAGGGAGAAGACAGAAGATAAGATGGTTAAAGAAGTTAAAGGGAGTTCAAGACTTAGGAAAGTTAGAAATTAGGAGGCATGGTTAATGAAGGGGAATTCCAGCCTTGGGAAGGTTAGAAAGTAGGAGGTTATTGAGTAAAAAAGAAACAAGAATGTTGTACTGTGAATGATGAGATTGTTACACCCTTTCAGTCCGAGGAGTCTCTTAATCTTAGATAAACGTATGGTAAGCATGTCCTTTAGTTCAGAAGGTTTATAGACACCATTTCAGACTATATCGGCCCGAGGATCTCTCCTAACGTAAACATTTGGATGACGCCAACCAAAAACGGTGCGATAGACATAGGTAATGTACTGAAAAACGTTCATAAATCCTGAGCATGATATTATTCCCCGAAACGCAGTCCCGAAATATGTTGCTAATCGCAAGACACGGCTTTGAGCTGCGGCCACCTGGGCGACACTGTGAGGGCGTGGTGGGCGAGGTGGAACACAAAGGAATCACTTACCTTACTCCATGCAATGTGCCGCCGACATGTAAACACAACACCCCCGTGTGATTCATTGTATTTTTTGTTGCCCATGATCTTTTCTGGCGCGTCTGAGGGTCTGTATGCATTTCCCGGGCAGTCTCCGTCTCCGGGTATGAGTAATGGGCGTCGTGGATGAGAATTATGCCCGCCCTGCCCCATTAGGCAAGAAATATTTGATAAAGTCGCCACGAGAACATAGGCGTGGCCCCCCATTTTAAAGCGCCCTGATGCATAGCTTTATCCAGCGTCATTTGCATAATTGTCGGAATAAGAGAGAGAGAGAGAGAGAGAGAGAGGGAGGGAGCGAGGGAGGGAGGGAGGGAGGATTTTTCCGTCTAGGACATGTAGAAATAATGTCATTAAAGTGGAGGGGTTAAGACAGTTCTGCATATTATGGTTTAGAGGAAAATACCAACACGATGAATACGAAAATTACACTTTCGGATAATCCATTTGTAATTATTTGTCTGCTTACTTATGTGTCTGTGTGCTTGTCTTATTGTCTGTCATGAATCCGGTACCTTCGTCTATATCTGTCGGTCTGTCTATTTATCTGTCTGTCTCTGTCTTTCTGTCTGTATCTGTATCTGTCTATCCATCCATCTATCTATCTACTTAACTATGTATCTATCTCTGTCACTGTCTGTCTGTCCGTCTGTCTATCAGCCTACCTACCCACTTACCTACCTACCGGTCTGTCTATCTGTCTATTTCTCTATCTGTATATCTGTCTGTCTGACTACTTAACTATCTATCTGTATGTCTCTGTTTATCTATATCTACCTGTTTGTCTGTCTGTCTGTCTGTATGTGTGTATGTATGTCCACCTGTTGCCTGATGACGTAGCCTGTGAGGGAGGGCTTCAGCTAAAAGACCTCAAAGCGCTTCTATCTCTACTCAGTAATAACCTTTCTTTACTTCGTTCACAATATCAGTAAATAAAGTAAGAAAGAAAGCGAATACAATAATGATGCAAATATAAAGTTCAGTACCATTATCCTATGTTTTCTGAATTTCCATAAACCGAAAGAGGGCATTTGTGTGCACCTGTGTTTGCATAGGGAGATGGGCTGATTTACATACTCTGAATAATTGTCCGCATAATTCGTTGCCCCCAGATAAATATTTGAATACGAAACTAGCCAAAATATAAGCACGACAGATGAGGCGAAAGCAAACTCAAAACCTGCTTTTTTGGGTGGGGGGGGGGGCAATTTTGCATTTTTAAAAATATATCAATGCTTTAAAAACGGAAATGGAGTAAGGACAAGATTCCAAGATACAGGAGCTTGGTGATTTTTATAATGTGGTGAGAGGGCGGTGTGGTGTGGTATAATGTGGTGTAGTGTGGTGTGAGAGAGCAGTGTCGTGTGGTGTGAGAGAGCAGTGTGGTGTGGTGTGAGAGAGTAGCGCGGTGTGTATGATGTGGTGTGGTGTGAGAGAATAATGCGGTGTGTATGGTGTGGTGTGTTGTGGTGTGAGAGTATAATGCGGTGTGGTATGATGTGTGGTGTTGCTGTTGGCTATGGGAGTGGACAACCTTGTTTTCTAAAATCACTAGTGAGAGACAGACGGAAAGGGCCACACCTAGAGATGTTCCCTCTTTAAATAATAATAATAATAATAATAATAAAATAAAATAAAATAATAAAATCTGTCTTCACCCTTTCCATAAACTAAAAGAAGTGCATCATTTGTGCCGTATTGTTTGCATAGCGAAATGGGATAATTTTATACCTCATGCATAATATGACACATAATTCGCTGCCAAAAATCAATAAACGAATACGAAAAAATAATACTGTTAAATATTAAATGGAAAACGGCCCGTCTCGATTTTATGTAAACTTCGCCAACTATATTTTATGGGAGACAACAAAACGCAATGGCTCAGAGAAACAGTACTGTCAGAATTATTCGCTGGCTAAAATAAATAAGCCAACACGAAGGTATCCAAGGCATAAAAACCGACGCCGAGGTACAAGCGAAAATATTACATACGTTTTGAAGGCAGCTTGGCATGTAAAAATTTGGTTAAGACACCAAAATACGATCATTAGAATATGAAAATACGAACATGATTAAGATAAAAGCAAAATCCGTTGAAGTTTTCTTAAAAAAAAAAAACAAAAAAACTGTGTATAATAACTTAAAGGAAAATCCAAAGACCATACAGGATATATGAAAATTGTAATTAAGTGGATAATGTGACCCACAGGCCACTCATGCGATGTGTTACATAAAGGTGACTAACATACACTGAATATCATGCCAAATGGTTTCTCCAGGAAATTATTATTTTTTTCTTACTGCATAGTAACCTTCTAACCAAAATAGAACGTTTGGTGGTATAGTCGGTTAATAAGACACTGCAATCGCATGTACCCCATCAGAGTTCCTAATACAAGGGGTGGTTAAGGTTTAAGTCTCACACATTGACGCCCAGGGTTTGTTGGGGGGCTCTATGCTCCTGATGGGTCAGCACTGGGCTGGGTGATGGATGAATGGATTAAAACAGCAAAATGTGTAAGCATGAACTATGGAAGTGAAAGCGAAAACTGTCACCTACGTGCTTAAGGCAGTTATGCATTATGTTATCTTGAAAGGCAAGCAAACACGTTGTTGAGATAAGGTGGCTTCGGAAGTTTGTAAACTTTCGGATAATTAGCACGTAATTTGGTGGACAAAACGTAAATAAAAAAATAGATATTGCCAAACGATGAAGCAAGATGAGTCGTTACGCAATACAAATTTCCAGACTATGATTTAAAGCAGTAAAGTGAAAAACAATAGCTCTGAAATTTACCAGGCTTTTGAATAATAGGACACATAATTCGGTGCAAAAAATAGATCACGAATACAAAAATAGCAAAGCAGGAAAACATGAGCCACAACACAAAGAAAACTTATATGATATCACATATGTTTTAAGGTACTTCTGCGTAATATAAATGTGTGTAGACAACCAGAAACTCCGACGAAATCACGATGAAGCCAAAACCTAAAAACATTTGGATCAGAAGGTACTGTACATAAATTCCTGCTAAGAAAAAGAAACAGTTGCCATCATCATCGTCGTCATCATTATTTTGACGCTTATTTCCACTTAAAGATGGGTAAAACTGAACCCAGAAACAAGGAAGCAGATAGTCCGAAAGTTGGAGAGTTGTTACAGTATGTCCAGTGAAAAAGAGCACAGTCACTCATCATTTAAGTCTTCTCAACGGCTCCACCTTACAAGCATATGTATCACCTTATAGCAGAGAAACAAACAGAGATGAAAATAGCTAAGGAAAAAAACACAATAAGCTAAAGAGGAAACTGTGACATACATACTTAAGGCGTATTTGAATAATATAATTCAGAGGAGAGATAGCCAGACATGGGGATTGCATTTTGTAAGATAGAGTCTATAAGAAGAGCGAATCAGATTATTATGGTAAGAGATTATGGTCATTGCTTTGTTCTGGATGTGGCCAGATCCGGGTCAGGGAAGAACTAAGAGGTTAGCGTGTGTGTGTGTGTGTGTGTGTGTGTGTGTGTGTGTGTGTGTGTGTGTGTGTGTGTTGTGAGAGAGGGGAGGGTGATTCTGTTGAGGTTAATGGATATTACTTATAGTGAAAGGGCCAGTAGTAGTTAAATATGGAGGACAGTGGAATGCAGTAGCATCAAATTAATGCTTAAGCCTTTATCTTGCAGCACCAGGGCAGTTCCCATGTTACGATGTCCACCTTGATAACACAGCTGTAATATTGTGTTAATGGTGTCGCAGTAATTAACCCAGCACATTATGGCGGGTACTTAGCTAATGTTTATTGGCTTGCTCACATTTCACAGCTGTTGGCACAAGGGAGTCGGCCATATTACACCGTTGTTGGCCTTTCGATTCATGTTATTGTATGGTTTTAGTTTAGTGCCATGTCAACATTCTCAGCACATTTGTTTCCCCTTTTTCCGGAATGTAGGTGCAATTATATTTCCAAAAGTATTATTAAACTCTTAACTAGCGTGAAGATACAGTTCCATTCCCCAAAATACAGCCATTATCATCATCATCATCATCATAGAATACTCTTTTTTTCACACAGGATTAGGTGGTCTTGACTTAGGTCCACATGTTAGTTCAGCATTAATGTAATTTTGTTTTTCTTTTGCGACTAGCCTAACAGGAGGTACGTGTGTCGTGTTCTTCGCCGGCCCATTTGAAGAAAAGTATTATTATTATGTTTATGTCATGTTTTGTGTTGCATAATAACAGTTTCCAGTCATTAGTATGTAATAAGCATCATTTTCGTTGTTTAAGTGGAAGTTGATTTTTTTTTTTTAATTGTCAGCTGCTTTTCCTGTTATCCACTGACGCTGTCTTTGATGAACGTCGGCATCATTTACTGTGTGTGTGTGTGTGTGTGTGTGTGTGTGTGTGTCAGGGCGTGGCCGTGTTTCTGGGTGGTTGGTGTCTGAGGTAAGGTCAAATCAAGTATCCTCTTACCCACTCCATAAGCAACAACGGGAAGGAAGAAACTTACATCAGTATCCTCTTACACTTCATAGGCAACGAGGAGAAGGAGAAGGAGCTTATAAGGGTCACTTCTCCATTTTTATCCCCTTTAGTACGAGGACATGTATAATTTCTTTTGGCCAGGGATGCTTTTATTGGTTAATAGTCTTAGCACCTCTAGGACACTATACTGAGGTGAGGAAGATGCTTTATCAGTGAAGGAATTATCGATATTTATGTGTGATTCCAGAAGTTTTAATTGTTTCTCTAAAGTTGAATATATCCGTCTGGTACTGAATAATAAGCGGATTGAAGGGGTTAACCACTTTGTTTGCGGTGAACCAAGTCAAGCACCTTCTTAGCCACTCCATAAACAACGAAGAGAAAGCGCTGGCAACTCTTACCTTCTTCCTCTTTGCCCCTGTAGCACGAGGACGTCTTTATATCTGATCTTGTAACCACCAGACAACTACTCAACAAGTTGTAAAAGAGAAATAATCTTCACTAACGCCTTTAACACAATGGTTCTTACTTATTTTTATCATTCTCCTAGACGCTTTCATTTAACGTGTTTATTGCCTGTTTTCCTCTTGCTATCACCGGAGAATTTCAGTTAATGTGTAACGTAAGCGAGACAGCGGGTAGTTGATGCTTGTGTCAGCTTTTCATCTGTTCCGCTTCAAGCCAAAGTTTTTTTTTTTCTTTTTCGTATCAATGACATAAACGATTTGGCCAGAAATTAAGAGGTTTGCAATTTGTTCCAGAAAACGACCGTCGATTTTAGTCATCACAGAGAACCCCACTGCAAAAAATTTACCCCTTCAGTCCCATGGCGTCTTTCACTGTTTCATTCTTGCGGCAGCTGGGCGATTTTATGCTCCAAGATCAGTAATTTTACTTTATAGCCACCTATTTTTACTAACACTGGGAAGCAGCGGAAATAGGGGATCCCATTGTGTCTAAATTTGCTTTTATTTGTTCACTTCACCCTTACATTATGATGACGCCATAAATATTGCAATCTTCCTTCCATCAGACAAGCTTAGTGTAGTACCACTGCCCTCTTTTTCGCCGTGTGCAACAGTCTTACGGCCATTTCCATTTCTTATCATTGCCTGCTAACACTGTTTTCTGTCTCAGCGTCACCGTTTGTGCCTTGTCTCTTTGCATCCTTCCTCCTGACTTGTTCACTTCCACTAATTTCTGTCTAATCGAATGTGCTTTGTGTGTGTCCAATATTCTCCTCCTAACCAACACCACGCCACTGTCTACTACAAACTCTAACGCTTCACTACATGTGCCTTCGTTTTGCCCTGTTCTGGATCTAATCCCCCATTATTTTGCCCATTACGTTATAGATGAAAATGCGACGAGTTTAAGCAGCCATAAAAAACATGTGTTGTATTGCTTAACACTGATAATGATTCTTAGTTTAGTTTGTGTGTGTGTGTGTGTGTGTGTGTGTGTGTGTGTGTGTGTGTGTGTGTGTGTGTGTGTGAGAGAGAGAGAGAGAGAGAGAGAGAGAGAGAGAGACAATAAAATAAATATACTAAAAGATAACACGAAACCCCATTCTTCACCTTAAGTCCCTCCAGCCCTTCCCCATCGCCACACCCACTCCATCTCGGCCTCTAATGCATCAACTTTTCGCGGAAGGACACCCAAACACACCCAAACTTTTAATGGGGATAGTTTTAAGTCCTTTGACTGCTGGGATTTCTCTCAACGTAAAAAAAAATCGCCTGGTGATATCCTGACTAAAATATTTAAGTGCTTGGATGTGTCTCAGTCAAACAACAACAACAATAACAACAACACCAACTTGACAATGATAATAATAATAATAATAATAATAATAATAATAATAATAATAATAATAATATCGATAATAATGATAATAATAAAATGTATAATTGTTTACTGATGATGATTGATTGATGATTGATTGGTGATTGATGATGATGTGCATTTGCACTGGCAGTCACGAAGGGTGTTGAATGGTTGAAGGTGTGAAAGAAAATAGATAGACAACTTAATGCCCTTGCGGTCTGTTCTAGATGACCTGACCATAATACAGGCTTCAAACAGCAAAACAGAGAGAGAGAGAGAGAGAGAGAGAGAGAAACAATTTAATATATTTTCTTCTGTCATTATTGAGGTTGTGTGTGATTTGCAACATCATTCGTTTCGTTAGTTTTGCATTTTTTCCGCTACCCGAGTTGAGTAACATTTATGACGAAATTTATAACTGTCCTGAATCGACAAGAGTCCGTTTACATCATTTCTTTACTCACAGTCACAACATCACTTATCTTGTTTTTACACAGCCTGGTTCAGGAGTTCATACACATTCATTACTTACATTGCTTTGCTAAGGAGGAAGTGACTTTATCCATTTTAAGGGCAATTTTTCATTTTCCCCACGGAATAAGCTCGTCTTAAGAAGCTAAATAGGATATCTAACTCAAGTGAGGCTATTCCTACTACTCTATCGTGTCTTAAATTTTGTTCTGCAGCGGCATTGGTCGGGAAAAATTTACATTGTGTCCTACCTTTTACAGCAGTTCTGAAGCATTAATAACTGCCTTCGTAAATCTTTGTTAATAAACAACTTTCAGTTCACTTATTGCATCTTAAGCAAGAACAAGACATTCCTAGTGGTTTTGTGGACCCAAAAATACAATCGGCATGTCACTGCAGCACACCACAACGTCCCTGAAACAGTAATGATAACAAACATGTGTTTATTGCAGTTAAAACAAAATTTGCTATATTGTTACTGTTTCCTCTTTGCTTCAGTGGGAATATATTTACATTTCATACCCCAGATGTGGCTGGTGTTAGAAAAGCCAGTCCCTAGCAGAGTATATGAAATCTTCATTGGGAGACGGTGGCCATGTCCTATACCACATGTTCTCGTCACATCCGTTGCTATTGGGCTCGTTACTGTCTGATGAACTGCCATCCTCCAGGTTAGATTTATCAAAGCATTGGCTCCTGTGGCCTCAGGTGATGTAGAGCTAGTTTCAGTAAAGTGGTTCGGTCTGTAGTTTAGAGAAAGTGGAGATGGCTTGTGGAATCCAGGAAGCTGTAAGTGGGGAAATGTCCTGATCCTTCTCGATAAGTGAGCTTCCTTTCCTTAGTCCTGGGAGATTACTGCTGATGCCTGGAGTTGTAATTCGCATCAACACAATAAGTGTCTGGAAATCTAATATCACCTTTACTTCAGTCATCGTCTCAGAACTTGAAGGAATCATGTAATTATAGTTTCACCTTCTTATAATCCGGAGTAGGTCTGCTAACCGTATGCTGCTTTTCTGCTGCACACAACTTAGAAAAGTATGCAATAAACTAATGTTTTTTTTTTTTTCTCGAAAAAAAAAAAAACATACCACCCAGCTACCTAAAGAGACTACCTTAGAACCCAAATCGATAACATAATTAAAATTACCCCTCCTAATTCAAAAATACTGGCGCTGTTCTGTTTCCACAAATGGAGTGTCCGTGTTGCTGCGGCCACTGCACCGTCTCAGCAACTCTGACAAGCAGAGCAACAGTGTGTGTCACAACAGACCAGCCCGACTAAACTGTTTACACAAGCGTACGTGTCCCCAACCAACAACACCTTGTTGCACTCTTCACTACGATATTTTTTGTATAACCGAGCAATTAAAAAAAAAATGCTTAGTAGAGTGTTAACCCCTTAATGCCGAAGGGTCACTTCTCAGTTTAAATAGCCTAAATCGTCTGGCTCAGCTCTGGCTCTTTATCCCCCAAAAGAAGATGATGGACTGTTGAAGAAGAGCAACTTTGGCCTGCAATCCACCTGTTTCACATTCATAATTATGAGCCTGGGGTTGCGACTGCTACTACAACTATGTATTCTTTTGCTGCCACTAAGCGTCTGTGTTCTTGCAACCGCGGTAGTCGATTTTATTCTTCTTACCCAGACGACGTTGTTCCTTGCCACTGGTAGTACTGTTTGTTGTACCTACCTCCAGACGATTTTGTTAGTGGCAGCACCTGACGATGTTATCCCCTATTCACACACACACACACACACACACACACACACACACACACAGATAGATAGATAGGTAGGTAGATATTCATGAATATGCGTGCATGTATGTGTGTATGTACGTACGTTTTTGTAACCATAAAGTGTGTGTGTGTGTGTGTGTGTGTGTGTGTGTGAGAGAGAGAGAGAGAGAGAGAGAAAGGGGCGGGGCAGGAGTGAGAGAGATGGGGTAGGTCACGAGGTCACAGGGGAAAGAGCTAGGGGATCAAGAGATCAAGACAGAGGTAGGGGGTTAAAGGGAGACTATTTAGGGAGGTCATGAAGTAAGAGAGAGAGAGAGAGAGAGAGAGAGAGAGAGAGAGAGAGAGAGAGAGGGTCAAAGGAATAAAAATGAAGGGGATGTGAGTGGCGAGGGGGGGTGGGGCACACAGTCTCCCCCTTCTCAGGTTACGGCTCCTGTCACCTGTCTGGGCGGCCCTCTGACATGCCAATTACTCTCACCGTCTTCCCTTTTCACCCTCTCCCCATGTCCTCTCACTCTGCTTTCTGACGGGAGGGGAAAGGGGGGGGGGGAAGAAGAGTGGAATGAAAGAGGGAGTAAGGAGGAGGAGGAGGGAAAAGCGAGGGCGAATGAAGATAGAGGGAGAAGTGAGGAAACAGACTAGGGGAGAGAAAAGGGGTAAGAGGGAAGAAAAGGAAGGAGTGAAAAAGCGAAGGAAAATAGGTGGTGGAGACGTAGAAGAGTGTGTACGAGGGAGGTGATCAGATGTAGTTAGGCTGAAAAAGGGGGGAGGTAGAAGAGTGGGGGAAAAAAAGGGGTTAGGAAGGCTGGGAGGGAAGGTAGAGGGGAGGTGGGTAGGTGGAAAGATAAAAGTAAAGAAAAAGGATGTTGAGAAAGTAGCAAGAGGGAAGTAAGGATGATATAGGATGGAGGACACGGATATGCGATGGAGGACAAATGGGAGGGAAACAAATGAGGATGGCGAGGAAAGAATAAGGATGAGGGGGGGTGAGACTAAGAAAGTGGGAAAGACAGGTAGGGTGGAAAACAACAGCCTCGAAAGGACCATTAGGTCTGTTGCTGTTTTCTTTCCTTTGTACTCCTTTGAATAGGGTACACGGCCATTCTCGACTCCGACTTCTGCCACTCACCCACCTACGTCAGAAACAACCTTTCTTAAACCTCTCAATACTACCACGTCTTTTTTTGTTGACTGTAGCATCCGCCACAAGACTTTATTTAGCGGAGAGGAGACGTCACGTAGTAAATGGGTTAATCCAGTATTTTGCAGTTCATGATTCCGTTGATTATTCCAGCTCAGCAAAAGAAATAACGTATTGATGATGCCTTTGTGCACTCCTTTTGACGTTTAGTGAATGAGTTAATACATTTTATATCTTCCTGTTTACAATGCCTGCTTTCGTCGCAGCTCAGCAACGGAAAAGCTTTTGTTGCTGGCTCTCTGCACTAACTGCTGTTGACGGCTGGTGATGGATTGTGGGGTAAACAAAGGAAACGAAATGTAAGTGGGAGGGAGAGAGGAAGGGAGGAGGGAGGGAAGGAGAGAAGTAGGTGGATGGGAGGGAAGGAGAGAAGGAATAAAACTGTGAGAGGATCGGGGAATGAAGTGGGGTGGGAGGTGAGGAAGAAGAGTGGTAGGGACGGGAGGGAGAGATGTGGCAATCTGACCTTCTAACCTCAGTAGGGTGGAGTTGCAACTATCTCCATCCCTCCCACCCACCCTCCACAGCCACCCCTCACCTCTTCCATTCTTCCATCTCAAACTTCTTTTCTATTCCAGCCCTCTCTTCCACCTCTCCTTCCTACTTCATCCACCCCAACCTTTCACCTCTCGATTTTACTTCTTGCACGGCGTCAGTCCGATTGGGGCGTTCTGGCCACTAAACCACCAGATGGCTTCGTTTATAAACCTAGGGTGCAGTCATCCCCATTAAAACTTTCAACCGCATTGAATAAACTTCGGTTCCTTATTTCCGACCAACACCAGACGGTTTTATCCCGCTGAGAGAAATCCCAGCAGCCAATGGCATAATGGAAAGTATTTCCAACCCCATTACTAGTAAAGGTGGCTCATAGGCTGAATAAAATCGCCTGACATTAGCTAAAATAAAAGGAGGTAGTCGTAGTCAAGGGGATAATAGGGACTAAGACTTCAACGAGGAGTTCATCCATTAGCGAAAATGTAATCCTCAGACAGTAGCGAGGGAAGAGCAGATGACTTAATCGTAATGAAGGAATTAACCCCTAGGTCGCGATGAGTTTTTGTGAAAGTAGAATGGCCCATGGTAAGGGGAAATGATGTTCTATATTCGAGGAGAATATGTTCATCGTGATAATTTTGACATACCCGATGCAGTGGGTGTCTCTTGTGCAAAGGAAAATCATCTTGTCAGCCTACTGCAAATACAAAGCAGAGAAAATATTTCGGTGTCAAAGGTTTAATGGATGTTCATACTACTAACCCATTTACTACTGATGTTTTCTCCAAATTAAGTATAGTAATAATGATAATAACGACGACGACGACGACGACAAAAACAACAGCCACAATAACAATAACAAGACACTGACACTCTCAAGGGGCTGCTGGAGATTTGAAGGCTTCCTGAAGCTGAGTAAAATTCGTGTGAAGACAGCATGAATGGCTTTTCGAAGACGTAGAGTGTGTTGCGAGAGATCTTCTCTAGGCTGAATAAAAATTACTTACTGGCCGCAACAGTAGTGACAAAATAAATAGACGTCATTGTAGTGAAAGGGTTAATAAGGGCTACTTCTAACCTCTTCACAATGAGTGCTTATACGAAATCTTAAAGGAAAATAATCGTCTGACTGTCGCAAGTCTAGTTTTATAAGAGGTTACTGTAGTGAAGGGGTGACCTGAAATGGATTCAGTATTCGTTGCAGGACATACTCTCTGTGTCGGTCTTCTTGTCGTCTAGGGCTGGGGTCAAAGGTCACCACACTCAGGGACTGGGTGTGACTGTCTTGGAAAATCCACATCTACACTCCTTACCTCATCCAGACTTCTCTCGCTCTTGCATTCCTCTTCCACAGCTTTATACAAGCATCTATATTCTTCATTAACCGTGTCTTCTCCCCCTACACTTCTTATTCCATACCTCAGTCTTTAACTCATACCTCCTCCACATCCACATCTAGATTCCCTACTTCACACTCCGGTTCCTATCCAATGCTTCACCTATAGCCACATCCAGCCTCCTTACTCACGTCCATGATAGTTATTCCACACTCCAGCCACTCACCTATACTACCTCCACACACACACACACACACACACACACACACACACACACACACACACACACACACACACACACACAAAATGACGCTATATGCTAATGGTCACTATATCATTGTTTGGTGGGACAGCGACAAAAACATTTCTCGATATGCCAGCCTTTTAGAAGTTTTATGAGCTGTAAGTGTCTCGTAAATAACCCAACACCGATACAAAGATTCCCACACAACTCTTCCTCCCTACCATACATACTCCCTCTTGTAAGCATAGATAGAATTGCTTTTAACTTTATCAGCGTCATTGGTATCATCATTTTCGTCATCGTCGTCCCCATCATCATTATTATAGTTATCATAATTATCATCGTAACATCAGTGTCATAATTATCGTCACCATCATCAGAAACATAATCGTCCAACCCCCCCTTTTATTTTTTCACTAAAAAATTTGGTGAGGAGGATTTATCAGTTGAGAAAATTCATAACCAGTTACCTAAGAATTAATTTCTGTCTGTCTGTCTGTCTGTCTGTATCTGTCTCTGTCTCTCTGTCTCTCTCTCTCTCTCTCTTCCCTTTCCTTCTTCTCCTCAAACCACGAGTATGCCACTCTATCTCCTGGATAGTATTTCAGCAACTTTTTTTTTTCTGTTTAATCTCTTGTTGGACGCGTTCTTGGAGGGAGGGAGAGGGGAAGGCCTAGATGGAGGGAGGGAGGGAGGTCTGGAGAGACAAAAGGAGAGAAGAGAGAAGGAGGGCTGAAAAGGGAAGTTTGGAAGGAAAGAGGGAAGGATGAAGGAGGGAAGTATGAAAGAGAGGAAGTATGAAAGAGAGGAAGTAGGCCTGGAGGGAGAGAAGATGGCAGATTTGGAAGGAAGGAAGGAGAAAAGATGGAAGGAGCAAGGGAGTGAGAAAAGAAAATAAGGAAGGCTGGAGGGTGGAAGGTATAAATGGTATGAGGGAAGGAAGGAGAGAAGGAGTTATGGAAGGAAGGAGGGAAGGAAAAGGTAGGGAGGGAAGAATGGAAAGAAATGGGAAATCAAAAGGGGAGAGGGAGGTACAGTTGGGAAAAAGGAGGAAGAAGGAAGGAAAAAGGTATGGAAGGAAGGAAAGGGAAGGAGAAAAGTATGGAAGGTAGGAGAGGGAAGGAGAAAGGTATGGAAGGAAGGAGAGGGCTGGGAGATAAGAAGGGAAAACTGAAAAGAAGAAAGGAAAGAGGAAAAAAGGAAGAGATGCCTGGATGAAAGGTGAAAGGAAGGGAAAATGGAAGCAGGTCTGGATGGAATTAGAATTGACAGGAGAGAGAAGAGAGAGGGATGATTGATGATGCTGGAGGAGGGAAGGAGGGAGGGAGGGAGAGATAGAGGAGGGGAAGATAGATTACAACAGGAGGATGGATTGATGGAAATGGGGAAAAAGACAGGGGCGAGGGAGAGAGAGAAAGGCGGAGAGTGGAGAATGAAAATAGTAAAAAGGGTGAAAGAAAATAATTTGCTGAAGGGAGAAGAAATGGATGGAGGAAGGAGAGAGGAAGGCCAAAAGGTGGAAGGAAGGGAAGGAGAGAGGGATGGAAGAACGGATGAAGAAAGGACACAAGGATAGAATGAAGATGAGAGGATGATGGAAGGAAAAAGGGAAGACGATGGGAAGAACAGAGGGGAAGATGGAAGGAAAACGAGAAAGACTTGGAGAGGAGGATGGAAGGAAGGTAAAAGAAGGATGGAAGGAAGAGGAAACAGGAGGACTGCAGTATTACGGAAGAAACGGGAGGGAGTGAAGAAAATGTGAATCAAGAAAGGAGTAAGGAAAAGTGGAGGTGACTGGAATGAAAATGAGAAACATGAAAAAAAATCAGGAAATCGAAAACGAGGCGAGGAAATAAAAAAAGAATTATATAGAAAGCAAAGCTACCTCACAGATAAGCGATAAAAGAAGCCCGAGTAATACCTGGAAATGAGAACATAAAAAACAATGGCCGTCTTATCGAAAATCAGAAACGAAAATAAAAAGAGGTAGGATAAAGCCTATGTCTGGGGCGCCAGCAGGGGTGAAGGTCATCTGCCGTGCTCACGTCGAATCGAATCCGAATGAAGTGGCAGTTAGTTTTTACTTACCAGGGTTGTGTTCGGGACAGGTGTGGGGACAGAAGTGTGAGACAGGTGCGGGGATATGTGTGACATGTTTTGGGTCAGGTGTGGAGTTTGATGTGGGACATCTGTGGGGACAGGTGTGTATGGTCGGTCTGTGGAACAAATGTGTAGGAGAGAAGTTTGGGACCGGTGTGTGGGACAGGTATGAGGACCTGTGGGAATGGTGTGTGGGACAGGTGTGTAGGACGGGTGAGTAGGCCATCTGTGTGGAACGTTTGTGGCAGTGGTGTGCTGGGCAAGTATGACACATGCTTGTGGGCAGATGTGGAACAATTGTGTGGGATAGGTGTGAAGGCAGGTATAAAAGCACCTGTAAATACATAGTTTGTATGTGGGCAGGTATTGTGATAGGTACCGTACAGAAGCATTAAACGGGTCTTAGGACAGGTTCACAGATAAGTGTAAAGTCAGCTGTGATGATAGGTATTAAGACAGGTATGGAGACAGGTATCCTAACAGGTATGAAGACTGCTTTGTGACAGGTGTGGGGGCAGGCAGGTGTGAGAGAGATATCCCCCAACCCGGATCTAGCAGCACCTGTGTGGGTGTCAACATGAGATCAGATTCCACCCCAAAACCCGTTCAGCACAACCCGACCCGACCCGACCCGACCAACCCCACCTGCCGTCCAACCCACCTGGCACACACCTGGACAACACCTGAGTGCCTGGGGAACACCTGGGGGCTTATGGAATACGTGGGAATCATCTGAGGAATATCTTGGGAACACCTGAAAAACAATAAGGGGTTAGGCCACACTTGGGAACACCTGGTGTGTGGAGCATGTAGGAACACCTTAGTATAAGAAACATCTCGTAAATAACTACGGAACGCCTTTGGAACGCGTAACTGGAACACTTGTGAAACATCTATGAATCATGGAAAGGCGTACTTGAGGTTTGGGGAATACTTAGGAGTCTGCAGAACTCATGCGACAGATAATTATGAACACACCAACACTCCTGTTGTAACTACGGAAAACACACACACACACACACACACACACACACACACACACACACACACACATACAGGATGACTCAAACGCTGCAGCCTGCAAATGATAGTCAAACCATACAAAATCTAACAAGAGAGAATCAGAGTTGCATCCGCGCATTTCGAGATGCCTGGATATATTGCATATTGAAGACTGGAGGCTGTAGGCTGGGGAACGCAGAGAAAGAAAGACTGTTCCAGATCTGACCAGTTACGTACACGAAGAACTAGGAATAACGATTCGTTCTTGCGGTTCAGGCTTAGGCAGAACGGAGTGAGCATGTTCAGCCAGACTGATGCTATGTGTCCACCTTTAAGGAAATAGCATAAAAGCAGAGTTCAGAAAAGCAGTGTCCAGTGGAAGAGAAATGGTAAAGAGAGAGTGATGCTGCACTGGTGCGAAGACGGAGAGAGTGAAGGGGATCAGTGAGAGGAGGGAAGGTGATGAGGCAAAAAGGTTTTGACTCCACCCTGTTTAAAAGTGCCGTGTGTGGCGAATAAAGCTCCTGTACATAGTCAGCAAATGACAGGGTTAAGGAGGTGAATAAACGAGGAGGAACATGTAACCGGATCGATAAAAAGGCGATGAGGTGAACGAACGAACCTGAAGATAATAAGCACATTGAGACAAGGATCCTGCAGCCACACATCAATGTGGCGCCAGCTCACTGTCTGTCGTACTATCTCCTGGAATCTATTTCTACAACACGCTTATGATCAGTTCCCTGTCGTTTTTGCTAGGAATGACAAGGAAACGAGTGCAAAAACCACACATATCTCTGGTTCTTCTTGCAAACATAAGTCGAGGCCACTTTTTTTTTTTTTTAATTCGGGCCCTGGCTAATTTGTTTCCTCCTTAATAGCTGGTCGGTCCAACTGGCAGGCAACAGCAAGATCATTTATTAATGTTTCTTTAAGATCTTGCTGAGAGTTTATTTTTACTTTAGTTTTTAAAATCTTACTAGGACTAAGATAAATGCATCAGTCTTTATAATAATCCTGGAAATGAAGATAACCTTTTATCTTGCTTCAGATGAAGACAAGTATTTCTCTTTTTCGTCAGGGTGAAAGGCAAAATAAATCAAACTTTAATTGCAGCGGGTGTCAAGATCAGCATAACCTTTTTGACTTTTCTGAAAGTCAAAATCGATATAGCACTTTCGATGTAGCTGGGAGCCAAGGCCAGTAAAACTTTAATATTTTGGTGGTAATGATGGTGTGGGACGGGTATAAGGAGGCGTGATAAAGTGAGAGGGCGGGGTATTAGACTTCCCAGAACGATGCACGGACAGATTATTGAGATTACCATCAACCAGTCAGGCCCAAACACAGCCAGCCCGACCACACCTGATCAGATAAAACAGAATGCTTTCCACCATCGTCACTTCATACTTCATCATCATCAGCATCATCATCAGCATCATTATTTTTTGGCTGCCAAAACCGATAGCAAATTTTAAGCTAATAACTTACATGAAATTATACGAGAGGGGGGAAAAAAAATCGTTCGAACCATTTTTTCACGTTAAAAGTTGGCTGAGGACTCGAGAAAAAAAATATCATAATATTTTGTTTGTGGAGTTAATACCATCGTGGTGCAATTATTTTGTGTGTAATTAACTAATTGGGTCTGAAATTAATTACTGCCATGGAGGGAGAGAGAGAGAGAGAGAGAGAGAGAGAGAGAGAGAGTCACTGTTCCCTTTGTCAGTGTGCCCTCAGTCAGTGTACCCTAAGTGTAACCTCTCAGTCAGTGTACCCTCAGTGTAACCCCTCAGTCAGTGTACCCTCAGTGTAGCCCCTCAGTCATTGTACCCTCAGCCATTGTTTCCTCAGTGTAGCCCCTCAGTCAGTGTACCCTCAATGTAGTCTCTCAGTCAGTGTACCCTCAGTGAAGCCCCTCAGTCAATGTACTCTCAGTGTAGTCTCTCAGTCAGTGTACCCTCAGTGTAACCCCCTCAGTCAGTCAGTTCGTTCAGTCATTGTGATTCCGCAGTCAGTGTTCCCTCAGTGTTCCCTCAGCCTGTCCCCTCTCAGCCTCCCCTCAGCATTCCAATTCTGAAAACGTCATATAAAATTATTCCCACGAAGGAATTTCAATTTGCCAGCAATTGCAAAAATATAAATCACTTTTTCCATACCCGCATATTGCACTAATTGGGCAAATAACGCGCACCCCACTGATCCGGCAACCCCCCGCCCCTCTGCGTGCTGGGGAGGGAAGAGAAGGGAGTGGGGATGGGGAAGGAGTGAGGGTAAGGGAGTAGGAATGGGGGAGGAGTGAGGGGGAGGGTCACAGATACCCCACTGATGCGCCAAACCCCCCCATCTCTCTGCGTACTGGGGAAGGGAGGGGGTGGGAATGGGGATGGGAGACGAGTGAGGGAGAGTCACAGATACCCCTCACCCACCACTCGCCTCCGTAGGGGAGTAAGGGGTGGGGGAGGAAAAGGGTTGGCATGCATAAGGGGAGGGAAGGTATAAATGCGTGAATAGGTGGCTGGTGTTTGTAAAGGGAGAATGGACGTGTTACAGCCACCCACTTTAAATGTCCCTCACGGCTATACTCAAGCGTAGTGTCCGAGAGCCACAGATGGGGAGGCGAACAAGATACCCACAGAACCACCGAGGGTCCATACCGTCCGCCTTATGGACTGCATCCAAGGGGGTGACATTCTTGCTGTTACCCAGCTTTTTTTTTTTTCTTTTAAGGTAGAGTAGACTTTTCAAACTGGAGGGGTTAGATATAGACTTGATTAATCTTACCCTACTTTGGGAACTTCCTGTGCAAAATACACCGTCTGACAGTAGCAAGACTAAACAATATGTGTCATCATGCTGAAGTGAATAAAGGCCGTGTCCTCAACAGTTAACCACTTGACTTCAATGGCGCATTTTTCGTTATATTCTTGCTGACACATAACTATTTCATTTCTCCCTGGAGAGACTTTTCGAAGTAGAGGATTTACATCCAACCTCAATCAACCCCTTCATTACTAGAGCCTTTCCTAACCCAATTGAAATTATCTGGAGGTAACACAGGCAAGATATGCTTACACGTTATCATATAAGGAGGTCTTTTAGCGCCTCTTCCTTGGCGATTTATTTTGCTTATTATACCTCATTATTCACTAATCTAATAAAGGCCTTATCTAACCACAGCAGTTCGAGAAGGCTTTTCATAGCTGAACAGAATCGACAGGTAAAGCAAAGAATACAATACACACAAAATATCACCCCACGCTAAAAGCAGCATCGGAGTCAATCACATATCGCTTCAGCTTTTGGGTCTGGAGTCCCCGTGAGTTTTAATTGTATCGGTCAATCCATTATGCCTAGGGATTAGACCAAAATGGTCTGATGGCCAGAACTGGACGGCCCATAAATGAAAAGCACCGATTTCAATTTTTATACACAGAGCGTGGGAATTGTTATTGTGCGTGTGATGGGCAGGAATTCGCGCAGCTGGAGTAAAAGGTAACTGCTGGCGGTTGAAAATGTAAAAAAAAAGAAAAAAGAAAAAGAAAAAAAAAGTGTATATATAGGCACAGATAGAACTTCGGTCAGGAAGAGAGTTTAGAGACAATTTGAGTTCGGTAAACCGAATCTGCCCATCTGCAATGAAAGTCAGTAACTGGTTAAACTGTGTGTGTGTGTGTGTGTGTGTGTGTGTGTGTGTGTGTGTGTGTGTGTGTGTGTGTGAGAGAGAGAGAGAGAGAGAGAGCATCCTCAGTCATATATACTGCACTTGTTCCCCAGGCCATGGAACTCTCTTACCCTTAAGATAATGGAAAAACAGCGAGGGACAAAAGCTGTAGCATTTCACCTTTTTCTCTTCTCATTTCCATATACCAGCTAATATTCCAAAGCAGCGTGACACTTGGTATGTTTCTTGGCCCATAGATGATTCTCTTTGCTGTGATGTATCTGGGAATAAAGTGACGGACATGCCCTGAATGTGAAGAAGACGGAGTGGAATAGTAAGCTCAATTTTGTCTCTTTACTAATAGGACAGAGGGAAGCACTTAGTTAATTGGGTTATTCCTCTTCGTCCGCAGTTAAAGGCCATTAGTATGTACGAGTATTAAGTTCATATGACGGGAAAGTTTTTTTATTTTTATTTATTTTTTTTCATATCTCCTTTCTACCTTAAACAGTAGCTCTTTCACGTCCCTTGTACTTCTGTCTCTCTCTCTCTCTCTGACTCTCTTTTTCTACTCCCATCTCTCAGTCTATCCTATTTCTACGCTATAGCTCTTACTTTCCTTGCTCCTTTCTTCCTCCCTACCTCCTCCTCCCTCCCCCCCCATATATCTTTCCCTTCCTCAATTTTTCTCACCTCCCCCACCGATGACTCACATTTATCCCTTCATTCTCTCTCTCTCTCTCTCTCTCCCCCCAAAGCCCCGTGGGCCTAATGTTTGCATGCGCCTGTTATCCGAATAATCAATTATGAGGTAGCCTTGAGGGGACCATGTTGGAGGGGGGGGGGCGGAGAAGGATGGGGAAGGATGAGGGAGAGATTGGTGAAGGAGAATAGGAGGCAAAAGGAAAGAGAGAGAGAGAGAGAGAGAGAGAACCAGGAAACTAGGAGAAGAGGCAGAAGGATGGCTAAGCTGGATACCTGGAGGGGAGGGTGACGGGAAGATACATGGTAGTACGAGGAGACGGTATCTTGAGAAGTGTGGGAGATTGGAGAAAGAGGGGAAAGAAAGCAAGAGGGAAGGACAAGAGGAGCAAGAGGATAGGGAAGGGAAAAGGGAAGGAAGAGAGAATGATGAAGGGAGAAAACAAGCGAGTGTGAGAAAAGAGGGAACGAGAGAGAGGAAAGGAGAGGGGAAGAGGATGAGGGGAAAGAAAATGGAAGGACGAGAGGAGCAAGAGGATAGGGAGGGGAAAAAGGAATTAGAAACGAGGAGGGGAGAAAACAAGCGAGTAGTAGAAAGAGAGAGGAGGGAAAGAGAAAGGGGAAAGGAGAGGGGAAGAAGGGAGAGAGGAAAAAAAAAAGGAAGATTAAGAAACCAAAGGAAGAGGTGAAGAAAGTAATGTGAAAGGCGGTGCGTTTATACAGAGGAGCAGAGCGAGGAAGGAATAGGAATAGACGGTAAAAGGAAACACTAGTAAAAGTAGTGTGACGGAAGTAATGAGGAAGGGGCGTTTGTGGAAGGACTGGAGGAAGAAATAAAAATATATATAAAAAAGTGGTAAAAATAGAGAGAAGAAAGAAAAAAAAAGGAAGAAAGGGGAATAAAGGAAAAAAAAAGAAAGTTGTTTATGGGGAACTCGAGAGAACAAAAACGAGGGAACGAAGAAGTAAAGGAAATCAATAAGAATGAAGGGAAGAAAGGAGGATGAGAGAGAGAAGAGAGAACAATGAAACAGAAGAACGAAGGGAGGAGAGATGGAAGGAGCATGGGAGGCATGAAGAGAGAGGGAAGAAGGAACGGAGGAAAGAAAGAAGGACGAGAAGGGGAGTACATACATTTGCTGGGAGAGTGGGCTCTGGGGTGCGTTTTTGGAAAGGAAGGAGGGAGGAGGAGAGGAGAGAAGGAAGGGAAAGGAAGTTAAGAGGAAATGAAGGGAGGGTGAGAAAGGGGGTATGAACTGGGGAAGGGTCAGAGGGATATAAACAACACATACAAAAAAAAAAAACTGTGTGTGTGAGAGAGAGAGAGAGAGAGAGAGAGAGAGAGAGAGAGAGAGAGAGAGAGAGAGAGAGTAAACAGCATAAAGCCCGTAAAAAAAAAAGAAAGGCGACAGAAAAGAAGATAAAATGACAAAAATTGAGAGAAAAAGAAAGGCAGAAATAGTGGTAATTACGGAAACGGTCTCCTCTCGTATCGCGTGGATATCTTAAATAAAGATATTAGCCTGCATAAAAAATTTTATGGTCATGCAATCCCAAATGTGTGTGTGTGTGTGTGTGTGTGTGTGTGTGTGTGTGTGTGTGTGTGTGTGTGTGTGTGTGTGTGTGTGTGTCCTCTTTAAATACCCGTCGTGGAATTAAATGTTTCTATGGCGTGTGCGTGTTTTCCCTCGTTAAGACCCCGTGTGTATGTGTGTGAGTGTGTGTGTGTGTGTGTGTGTGTGTGTGTGTGTGTGTGTGTGTGTGTGTGTGTGTGTGTGTGTGTGTGTGTGTGTTTGTTAATGGTGATCAATACTCTCCCCCATAACGCCCTCTGGCGGTCATTCCTACGGTCACCATTCCACCATATCACAACATCCACCACACCCCGCATTACCATACCATAGCACCACCATACCACACCACACCTCATATTACTGTACCACATCACTACACCACCACACCAAATCTCGCGTTACCATACCATATTACACCACCACCACAATATAGGCTGCTCAGTCACACCTTACATTACCATACCATACCACCACACCACACCATTACGCCATGACACTACACTACACCATAGTACTACATTGCAGCCGCGCCACACTACACCCTACACTGCACCTCATCACATCACACGCACCACATTCTATCATTTAACACCTAACATTGCATCATATCACGTAAAATCACTCTACACACAACACTGTACATCATGTCACTGCATCATCACATCACACCTCACACAACACCATTTCGGATCATATCACACACACCACTCCGACTCGCACCACGTACTGCACCACAATACCGCACCACACCACACCATACCATTCTGTTCAGCAGTACACCACACCACACCACCAATTTAACCACATCATACACACACAACCACACCTTACTCCCACTCACCATATCATCAAAACACACTCACCACACCACCATAAACCGCCACACTCAGTTACACAGCACACATCATACCTACACAACACCACCACACTCAACCTTACCATTCACCACACATCATCTTCTCTGCTACATAACAAGATCACACCAAGTCATACCACACTTCCTGACCACACCACACCACATTCATCCCCACTACATTACACCACACCGCGTTCCACCACACACACCACGTTACACCACACCACACCACCAAATCTCATCATTACCACACCGCACAGTCACCCAAAACCTGCAATGACCTTCCATATGACACGAGTCCCTTGAGCTTGATGTTTTAGGGACAATCAGCGTACTAATGATAGGCGTGAGGAGTAATAAGAGAGAGAGAGAGAGAGAGAGAGAGAGAGAGAGAGAGAGAGAGAGAGAGAGATCGGTATTGTGTGACTACGTGTGTGTGTGTATGTGTGTAATCATTGCTCACAGTGACGTTGACGAACATTTTCGTAACAGTTGTACAGATAAAGACATAACTAGCAGGAAAATCTCTCTCTCTCTCTCTCTCTCTCTCTCTCTCTCTCTCTCTCTCTCTCTCTCTCTCTCTCTCTCTCTCTCTGACTACAATAACTAAGCGATTACTACAATAAAGCAGAAAAAAGATCACCTGTGATTAGAGTTCTTACAAAATTTCTAGGCAGTGTAGAGGAACTTATGACCGCTACTGTACGTCGGGGGGAGGGGACAGAGATCAGGTACAGCTTTGCCCGAATAAAGACATGATTAATTTAGTGAAGCAAGGAGGTCGGGATGTCAGGACCGAATGACCCTTGAAAATACTGAAACAGGGAACTAAGGCGTGTGGTAGCTGGTCGATAAAACACACACACACACACACACACACACACACACACACACACACACACACACACACACACACACACACACACACACCCTGATTGACTGAGGCTCAAACCTCACAGCTGGCGAAATGGAAGTGAGGACCTGAGTTATGGCCGGATTAGTGAAGGGGTCACTGAGAAGATTATGAGAGAGAGAGAGAGAGAGAGAGAGAGGGGGGGGGTGAAGGACTTGGTAAAAATTGAAAAATTATAAATGGAATATATTTTAAAAAAAAATGGAAGATTGAATAGACATTTGTTTATATGAAAACAAAAAAAAGCAGAGGAATAAATGGAAATAAAATATGATGAAAATGAATAGGAAAATGACAGAAAAAGACACGAAAAATGAATTAATATGAGAGAAAAAGGAGAAGAATCAGCACGGAAAAGCGAAATTCGAAAAAAAAAACAGGAGATCAGGTAAAATGAACAAAAGACTTAAAAACAAAAATAAAGGCCGGGTCAAGGGATCTGGGCGGATTACCACGAGAGAAAAATATTGAGGGAAAGAGCAGATGCGGAAGATTAGGAGCGGTGACACCACGGAAAAAAAAGGGAGCAAAAGAAAGAAAAGACCTGGAGGGAGAGAGAGAGAGAGAGAGAGAGAGAGAGGAAACTGTGAGAGGTGAAATACACAGAAATAGAAGATTGCTATAAAGGAAAATTAACTTCCTTCCTTCCATCCATCCTTCCTTTCTTCCTTCCTGTACTTGCCTCAGTCCTTCTTTCCTGCACCTTTTTTTTCCTTTTCTCGCGTCCTTTTCCTTTACATGTTCTTCTGCATGTGTCTAATCTTCCCGCGCATCCTCCTCTTTGTCCTCCAAATACCTCCCCTCTCCTTCTGTCCTTCCTTCATTTTCCTTCGTCTTTTTTCTCTCCTTCATGCCTCTCCCTCGTTTCCCTTCCTTCCTTCTTTCTGTCCCCCACTTCCCTCTTCTTTTCCTTCCCTGTTTCCTTTTCTTTCCTATTTCTCTCCTCTCCCCTTTTCATTGCCTCGTTCCTCCTTACCGCTTTCCCTCCTGTACATTTCCTTCCCTTTTCGTCATTTCTTTTCTCTACGCCGCTTCTCTTTCCTTTTCCTTGGCTCTTTTATTCCTGTCTCTTTCCCCTTACTTCACTCTCTCTTTCCTCATCCTCTTCCCCACCACTTCTTTTTCTCCATCTTCTCGCTTTGAAAAGCAATTCCCTCTTCATCCACCATTCTTTCTTTCTTTTCATATTCTTTTTCCTTCCTAACTTCCCATCTCTCTCCTCTCCCCCCTTCCCTCCCCTCCCTCATTCCCTCCTCTCGTCCCATGTTTTTCCTTTCACTTCCTTCCCTCTTCTATTTCCTTCATCTATCTCTTATTCTGTCTTCTTTCTTTCTTCCTCGCTCTCCTCACCCCCACCCCACACACCCACCCACTTTCATCTCACCAGATCAATTCAGCCTCATAGTCATTCCCCTCTTCCTTCCTTTCCCATTCCCTCCCTTCCCTCCATAACCTCTCTCCCCTCCATTATCCTCCGCCTCTCTCTCTCTCTCTCTCTCTCTCTCTCTCTCTCTCTCTCTCTCTCTCTCTCTCTCACTCTCTCTTACCTCATTATCGTTGCTCCAACGCTATAGATGCTCCATCATCCTTGAACCATCAACGTCATAAGTTCCATCACACACACACACACACACACACACACACACACACACACACACACACACACGCACGTCGTTACTCTCGCATCAGTAGAGAATTACAGGAGAATAAGAGGAGGTTTAGAGTTTGACTATCCTTAAGAATGAAAAAATGAGTGACACGGGAGATAGAAGAAATGCAAGGGCAGAGGTGAGGCGTACCGGTATATGAGGAATGATGCCTTGGGGTGGAATGGACGGGGAAGTGCTTGCGTGGAGGGTGGCTTGGGGTAGCATGGAGGCTAGAGTCAGCTGAGAAGTAATAAGCTTTAGTTAGGCATATGAGGGAGGGTGGCATGGATTGGCATTAATGAAGATGGAAACATAGGATGGAGAAATGTGTACGACGAGAGGTAGCCGAGAATGGAAAGGACGCGGAGTCAGAAGAGAACAGGGCTTGGAATATACATGAGGGAGGCTGACTTTAAAGGGAAAAGAGACCAGAAGATGACTCTGAGGGATAGGCCTGAGGAGATGTGGATATCAGGAAGGATGCCGTGGAGTAGAATGAAGGACTACAACTGTATCGAGACGAAGGGGCAAGGATGCAGAATATGAGGGAGGGCGACTTGAAGTGGAAACAAGATCAAGGTTATGTGACAACCCTTGCGTTAGGTTTATGTTTTTTTTAAGTTTGACAGATAGGTAGAATATTTAAAAATTGATCTCTCTCTCTCTCTCTCTCTCTCTCTCTCTCTCTCTCTCTCTCTCTCTCTCTCTCTCTCTCTCTCTCTCTCTCTCTCTCTCTCTCTCTCCCTCGTTACCATCACAACCTCCCCTCCCATTACCATAGCCTCATCAAAGTGGGATAAGGAGAGAGAGAGAGAGAGAGAGAGAGAGAGATGGAAAGAGGTGAATGGAACGAAGACAGGGGTGAGGCGTGACGAATTGACGGAGGGAGGGACTACAGGAATGAGGGAGAGAGAGAGAGAGAGAGGGAAGGGAGGAGGGAAAAGAGAAAGGAGAGAAAATAAAGGAGCAAGAACGGGCGGGAGATTGGGAGAGAGCGATAGAGACAGGGAAGGAAAGGATGGAGAGAGGAATTGAAAGAGTGCATGTGCCTTCCCAAATGAAAGTAAGGGGGTTAGGAAGACAAGAATGAAGGGAGGGGAAAGAAAGAAGACAAGAAGAGGCGTCGAGTGGCAGGAAGCGAAGCAAATAGGGAAAGGAAAGAAAGAAAGAGAGGGAGATAATGAAGAACGGGAAGAAAGAAATCAAGCAAGCGAGAGAGAGAAAGAAGGAAGGAAGGGAGAGAGGCAGGGGTATGGAAGAAAGGGCGATAAAGGTCGGGCTGGGATTACGATCAGGAGGAGAAACGACATTGATGGTTCCGAGTCTGATGGCGTGTTTCTTGGGGCCCTGTTATCGTGGTGACCCTAGGAGGATCCCAGACGTATTTTTGCATCTCGTTTCTTGATCCTTTCAGCTACGGTACCCTTAAAGTGTTATATTCAACTTAGAAGAAATTCCATCATTGTGGATGAATTAATGAAGGCTGCATCTAATGGTTCCAGCATCAAAGGTCATTCGTAAGGTGAATAAAGTCGTCATCCGGTAATTAAAATGATCAGGGTCAAGTTTTTCAAGAAGTTTGAAATCTGGGCAAACAATTTGAGTGTACGGATTTTATTAACACAATATCCAGTGCTGTTCCGAGAGAAACACCGAGGCGTCATACATATCGTTGATAGTACCATACCATACTACCTGTCATTAATGAGATAACCTACATTATAGGCGCCTTGGTTTTAGGGGTCCAAGTTGTGGCATGTGAAAGTCTGTAGCACCTAATCTTAGTGCGTGTAAATATTGCTAGGCTACAGGTAAAAGTTGAGGCTTTCTACAATTACATGTATGCTGTATAATCGGCGGCGTCTCCACCCTGTCTTCGAATTTCCGTTCTGCAGCCACGTAATATATATATATATATTTTTTTCGTAGTCAAAATACCACAGGGAATGGACTGCCTTGTATATACAGGGCAGTCCATATATTACCCATCCCAATTTTCGTGCGTTGTTGAGACGACTCAGTTTGCTGGTGGGAGCAGCCAAAATATTATAACTGCTTCGTGAAATTACTGGTTAAGGATGCAATCAGTGGTCGCAAAATACACAGTGAAGCATTCAAAGGGTTGTGGGAAGAAGCAATACTGTATATGCATAAAGAGTGATAACGCTGACAAAGCCTTCCCGTCAAACCGGAGAAGTGGGATGCTTACTGTACGAACCATCATAGGCCTAAAATCGGACACATAAAAGTGCCAAAAAAATAAAGGCTGAGAGCAAGAAAGGGGATGGACCTGGTATTGGTGGGTGTTAGAGTGTTGGTAACAATTATGGTGCTACGAGGAATGTGATGAAGATGATGGGTGTGCCTGTAGTAATGGTGGTGGAGGGATGATGGCCGCAGTGTGTGGTGATATATGGGGTGTCATGGTGCTGATGGGCCAGAGATTTATTGTATACGGGACTCCTATTTGCTTAATTTGTGATGGTAGGTCAGGATTTAGGCAACAAGATTAATACTGTCAAAATATTAAATGAGTATGATTATAACTGGAATTACTTCTTTGATTTAAAACCTTCAGTCCGAGCTGCCTTTTCTTTCTTTTTTTCTTTCTTTTTTTTTAATCGCAAGATGATTTGACTTGAATTCCGGAGAGACCCCTCTCAGTCTAAATTGGTTAAAAAATGTAAAATGGTAGCCTTTTGACTTTTAAATGTGTGTGTGTGTGTGTGTGTGTGTGTGTGTGTGTGTGTGAGAGAGAGAGAGAGAGAGAGATCCGCGTCAGACTTGAGTTGTGCAACTCGTTATAACTTCACACACCCAAACTCAGCTTTGAGGTCAGGCTAGGCTAAGAAATTAAGCCCAGGGTCTTAGTTAATCCTCTCAACGATCCCCAAGTTAAGCCTTTGATGAATGTTATGCGTGTAGTGTCGTGATTTCAGTGTGCGATAAATGGGTTGTCTAGATAATGAACAACAGTAAGCATATATATTCATCAGTAACAGCACAGAATAACGCTATGCACGTCAAGAATCAAGCCACACTATACTCATCATCATCATCATCATCATCATTATGTTGTTGTTGTTGTTGTCCAGACTCTTCTCGACGCGAACTCGATAGACTGCAGGAGACCTGCCACCTCAGGCAGGTACTGCGAGAATCTTTTGTTGAGGATGTGTCTGTGTTGTGAGAGAGAAGTGCATGAGGTGGTGCAGTGTATAGTGGTCTGAGTGGCCATATTACAATGTCAAAATGTCTGAGAGAGAGAGAGAGAGAGAGAGAGAGAGAGAGAGAGAGAGGTTAAAAAAAGACAAATGAAAAGAAATTCAAGAGAAAAGAAGCAGAAAAGGTATATCCACTTCGCTTTCCCTTCGGAAAAACTCCACGTACATACATACATGCATACATAAATACATACTTACATAAAAGCATACTTACACAAATACATACATGCATACTTACATAGAGGGGGGGGAGGAGGGAGAGAGAGGAGGGGGGAGGAGGGAGAGAGAGGAGGGGGGAGGGGGGAGAGAGAGGAGGGACAGACAGACGAGAAGACAGACGAACAGAGAGTAAGAGAGAACAGATATACATTGAGAAAAACAGGAAATAAAGGCAGATAAGAAAATATATCCACTTCCCTGTGGCGCCTTATACATTTATTCTTCCAAAAAATTTGAATACATTCCCAGTTTTCAAAGTTCAGGGAATAATGGGGCGATTTATATGGACAGAGTTTCCCTCCCCAACCAAAAAATAACACTAAATAGAAGTTCCTATCGCTGGAACGGAGATACTTTGTTAACTGTTATTAGAAAAGTTTATAGACTTTTAGTAACGATAATATCGATTCTCTCTCTGACTAGATTGCCTTTGTGTCAGTCTCTCTCTCTCTCTCTCTTTCTCTCTCTCTCTCTCTCTTTTGCTTCCTGCTTGCACTTTACACTTGCCTGTTAGAAATTAAGCCTCTGGCTGCAGAATGTGTGTGTGTGTGTGTGTGTGTGTGTGTGTGTGTGTGTGTGTGTGTGTGTGTGTGTGTGTGTGTGTGTGTGTGTGTGTGTGTGCTCGCGCGCAAGTATATACCCCATCAAAAACTTATCACAACAAACGATCACAGTAAGTTCCCAACGCCTGTCCCTTCCTTAGCGAAATTAACGACCTTCCTAACAGTTTGGAATAAGAAATCTTAAATCAGACTTAGTGATGTTTCAAGAGGACCCCTCAATACCCAGCCTCTCTCTGTCTTCATTATTCTGCTCTCAGCTGGGAGGAGGGGGAGGAGAGGGAAGAGGCGAGGGAAGAAAAGAAGGGAAAAGGGGAAGGAAGAAAAGAGGGGAAGAGGGGAGGGAAGAAGAAAGGGGAAAAGGGAGGAGAAGAGAAGAATATGGGTGAGAAGGATCTTGGAGGGTAGGGAGGTGGAAAGGAAAGGGAGGGGAAAGGTGGAGAGGGGCTGGGGGCAGGAAAAGAGGGGAGGAATGGTAAGGATGAGCTGAGGGAGGGAAAGGGAGAAAAGAGGAGGGAAAGGAGAGCAGATGGAAAGGGTGAGGAAAGATAGAAGGGGGGGGGGGAGGAAGAAGAAGGGAGATGCCTTCCCCATCAGTATACCATTTTCCCTTTTCTCACAGCAACCCGCAGCACCGCAGTCCTCCTTTTTCCTGATCTGTCTTTCCCTTCATGGTAAGCCACCCTCTCTTATGCTTGTCTGCTTTCCTCACTCCACTTTGCTTATAACCTGCATTCCTCTAACAACTCGATTCGCCCCCTCTTACAACTCCAATAAACACCCTCTCACAAATACCCATCTGTTCTATCCGTTCACTAAGTTCTGGTCCTCCCTCTCCTCCTCCAACCAACCAACCAGTCAGTTCCCTATTACAATTCCAACAATCCCTTCCTTCACAACAACCTATGCACCGATCCAGCCTGCCACCACTCTGTCCCAACGTAGAATGGTGGATTATCGATTTGCCATCAAGGTTGTGTGTGTGTGTGTGTGTGTGTGTGTGTGTGTGTGTGTGATGAATGAGCCTCCCCTTGCGCATGGGTGGGTGGAAAGCTGAGATGGGAGTGGTTTGTGGATGCAGGAGGGAAGGAGGCTGGGGAGAGGGAGGGAAGTATAATAATGGAGGTGTGGATCAAGAAGCGAGATATGAGGGATGAGGGAGGAAGAACTAGTGAGGAAGAGAGTGTAGGTGTGGGAAGGGAGAGATGGATGAGCTTGAAAATGGGGGAGAAGGAAGAAGCTGAAGATTAACTGAGAGAGAAAGGGTGATCCAAGAAAATTTCGTGAGGAAAAACTAACGTAGATGTGGAGAGAGAGGGGGAGTGACAAGGGAGAGAGGCGTGGGAGGCTAATAAAGGGAGATGGAAAGTAAAGTGATTCAAGAGTTCGGTCAGTATGGCACTGACCTCATGTTTGAAGGACCGTGTGACATGGATTCGAGCCCATAGACGGCCACTGGGTTTGTGTGATGAACGATAACGGCTGTACGGCACTATCAGATAACCAGTCCTACACCATACCGTTGTCTACTAACACTGAATTCTGTTTCACCAACTTCAGTCTTGTATGTCGAGGAGATATAAGGAGGATGGTAAAGAAGGAAAGCTGGAAGAACTGTACACTCTGAAACCAGGAAATGAGGCGAAATTTGTTCTGTGAGGTGAAAATGTTGATGTGACAGGGATATATGGAACCATTTTTACAGCGCTTACTGATGGTAAAGGTGAACTCATAAACTGGGAGGGGAGGAGAGAGAATGGAAGGCGTATTTCGAGAATGTAAGAGAAGGGAAGAAAAGCATGGGGAAATGTACGCTTGGTAAGAGAATGGAAGCTGTGTATAGATATTTAAAGAGAGAGAAACGATATGTAAACTTATAAACTAGGAAAGGGAAAGAAAACAAAGGCAGACATCATAAAGCATGAAAAGGGATATGGGAAGTTAGAAATTATGCAGAGCAGATACTGGTAACACTGACCGAGCCGCCCCCGCAACACACGAGTAATTTTCCTGCTAGTGGCAAGTATAGGGTCTCTAGTGGCAAGGAGTCGATGCTTGTATCAGGAAATGATACGTGGAAGGGGAGAATCGAAAGTGCTTAGAGTATTACATGAAGGAATATCAGAAAGCTGTTACTGATGTTCAAACCATGTAGAAGAATGGAAAAAAGAGAACGGAAGTAACCTATACTCGTACGAATATGGAGGATGTTTGAAGGAATGTAAGAAACCCACATGAAAGAATTCGACGCTGAATGGGAAACTAACACACACACACACACACACACACACACACACACACACACACGGGGGGGGAGGGAAGCACAGCCGCTTTTATAGTAAAAATTTTATGTAAAGCACACTTATTCACTGCTTATCTGCCTTCATAATGGCGTAAACAGTGCTTTATATACTGAAGCGAAAAATCTGAGAAGGAAGCTACCTCTCTGATAATGTTAAAACAAAATGAATAAAGAGAGGAAGACAAGAATAAAAATAAAAGCGGGAATGAGAAATAGAGCCATACAGGAAGGGCGTCCCACAGCCTCTCAGCCCCCCTCCCGAGCCGAGCTGATATGTAAATGTACCTCGCCTCCTTCACACACACACACACACACACACTTTCATTTCTTTCTTTTTGTCAGTTCGTTCATTTGTATATAGATTTGGAGTATTACTTGTAGATTAACTTTTTTCATATTTTACTTCAGACAGACGGGCAACCAGAGAGAGAGACATATATTTTTACTGTTCTTGGCCTGTGTACGTGTGGATTGTGTTTGTTTTTTGCCCACACTTCCATAAATTTTCCTCACGTTCTCAGCTGGGATGTTTTATTCCGGCCGTCTCTCAGTTGTCATGGAGATCCCAACCCCTGCCCCTGCTCCCTTTCCTCGATCCCCCTTCTTGCCTCTCCATCCATCCATTTCCTCTTTCCTTTTTCTCTCTCTCTCCTCATTTCTCTTTCCCCTTCCCACCCTCCTCCTTTCATGTCTCATACTCCCGTCATATCCCCTTCTCTCTCTCTCTCTCTCTCTCTCTCTCTCTCTCTCTCTCTCTCTCTCTCTCTCTCTCTCTCTCTTTTTCAAGTAGTTCCTTAAAGCTAGGACATAACGCCTTTGTAAGATCAAAGAAGTATAATAAAAAAGGACAAAGAACACTTTTGATAGTTATACTCACCCCTGAGCTATTGTAAGGAGAAAGAAATAATGGGAGGCGGAGGGACGAACCCCAGGGGTCCCACCCGCTATAAACTCTGATCCAAGTGAAGGTCTACTGCTGCACAAAATTCCATGTGCCTATGTAAAGCTGTGGCGTTGTCCCCCCCCTCCCCCGAGGCATTCCTCCCTTGAGGGGTTGTCATCGGGGGTGCCCACCCTGTCTACAACGTGGCTAGGCTGAACGTCTACTAGTTCGTAAAACATTATTTTGTGTTCTTAGGTTAAAAAACCATGACAATGCATAAAGGCTTTAGCCAGGACTTCCTGACCCTCCCCCTCCCCGTAGGGTGTGACCTTTGGGGGTCTCATTCTGCCTAAACTGTGACCCCAGCGAAGGTTTACCACAGTGCAATTTTTTCTTTTTTTTGCTCTTAAAAAAAAAAAAATGGCTTCAGGCATCATCGCCCCCGGGCTTTGAATCCCCCCCCATCATCCGTGTGGGGTGGTTATCGAGGGACCCACCCAACCTAAATCGTGGCTGAGCTAATCGTTTGTCATGTGCTAAGTTTCGTTTTCCTTGGTTAAAAACTATGTCCGTGCAAAAATAGTTTTGCGGGGACTCCCGAGACCCCTTCCCTTGTGAGGGGCCACCCTTGATGGTTTTACTCTTCGCAAAACGTGGCTGGGGTGAACATATATCAATATGCAAAATATCATATTCTTTGGGTAAAAACTTTGGCCGAGACCACCGGAGGCAGCCCTCGAGAATCCCGCCGTGCATATATCCTGGCACGAATGAGGCTCTAGCACTGTGCACAATTCGTGTTCGTGGGTAAAAAACTGGCCTTGCTTAACGGTTGTGGGTGGAACACACGGGGGCTGCCACTTCCTTGAGCGGTGGCCTTCGGGGGTCCCACCCTACCTAAAACTTGGCCCGGGAGGAAGACGACCATTGTGTAAAGTTTCGTTTTCCTAACTCTCTATCATTAAAGCCAGAAGCTCATTATTCAAGAAAGTACAGTAACTCAGTGAGTGAACGGTGATGGGAGTGACACAAGGACAAGTACTATATTTAGCCAATCATCCATCGTCGCCATTGCCCTCCAGTCTCTCTACCCGCTATAATTCTTCTCTTCTCTCATTTTCCTTTCAGTCTCTCCCTTCCTCACCAGTCTCTCCCTCTTCCTCTTCAGTCACGTAAATCATTTACTCTTTCACTTCACTCTTTCTTCCCAGTCCCCCTCTCTCTCTCTCTCTCTCTCTTCCCAGCCGGCCCTTTCCTGCCTTCTATCACGCATCCCCTACTCTTCACACCTTGTTGGAACACCCAAGTCCCCCTTTTTTCTCAGCATCTGTCCTTTTGTCGTCACACAGTGCCCCCTTCCTTCCCAGTCAAGTCACTCCAGTACTACAGTCTTCCTCTCCGCTTGCCCTCTCCATTTCTCTTTTCTCTTTCAGCAAAGCTTGCTTTCTCTTCTCCTCTTCTTCTTTTCCGTCTGCTTTCACCCAGCTCCCTCCCTTCCTCCCCCAGTCGCTCCCTCCCTGACCTCCCCCCCTACACTTGGTTATAACACCCACCTCCCCTTTCTCCTCAATCTTCCTCCTTCTGTCCTCAAACAATGTCTTTCTCTCGTGCCATTACTGTGTCCCCGTCCCCTCCCAACACAGCTGTTTCCCTCCTTCCCCCTCCATTTATCCCTTTCCCATGTTCATTTCCTCCCTTTCCTTACCTCCCTCTCTTCTCTTTTTTTCGCTTCCTGCCCTCTTTTCTTCCATTTTCCCGTTATTCTTCGATTCTTGCACTCACCTCTCACTCTCCATCCCCCTCTCGCTCCTTCTTCTCATCTTTCCTTTTATCCCCTTCCTTCATTGTCTTCTCTTCATCTATCTCATTTTCATCCTTTTGCCTTCCTTTCTACTCCGGTTCACTTTCTAACATCCTCCATTTTCTCTCGGTCTTTTTCATCACCTCCCTCTTCCCCTCCATGATTTTTTCTTTCTCTTTTTCGTTCTTCCTCTCTCTTTACCGCTCCTTTTCTGTTTCTCTCACTCTGCCTTTCTCTTTCAGTACCTTTCCCTCTCTCTTTTCCTTTCCCATCATTTCTCTCAGTTTCCCCTCCCCCTTTCCCTCTTTTCTTCCCTTCATCTTCCATTCCAGTTCTTTCACTTTTCCTCCTACCGCACGTTCCTCTATATCCTTGATTTTTCTCTCCACTTTCGCCATCGCCTTCTCTGCTTCTTTCTCTGCAATTCTCTCCTTTCCTTTTCCTTCTCTCCCAGTCACTTTACTCTCACCCCCTCTCTATTTCTCCCTCTTCCCCCTCCTTTCACTTTCTCACTCTTACCATTGCTTTTCTTTTTATCCTCGTTCTCTCTTCCTATTCCTCCATTTCCATAGTTCCCTCCATATTTCTTCATCTCTCCAACTCTTCTCTTCTCCTTCTCATCCTTCCCACCCTCCCTCCCCCCATCTCTGCCACCTCCTCTCCCTTTCCCTCTCTCTACCTCATCTCCCTTTCCTTCCCTCAACCTCCTCTCCCTTTCTCTTCCTCTACCTCCCTTCCTCTCCCTTTCTGTCCCTCCCTCCTGCCTCCATCAGCGCCCAGCCAACAGAAACGAGGGTGAAGTGTTTGTCATTCAACTTTCCTGTGTCCCTCCCCGGAGAGTACAGGGCCCCAGGGACACACCGGGACACCCCAGGACACCCCAGGACATATTTGGGACACACCAAGGCACCAGCACAAACCAGGACACATCACGACACTAGAAAACACCAGAACACACCGACAAATCAGGAACAAATCAGAACACATCGAGGCACGAGAACATGCCAGGACACACCAGTGACATCAGGACACATAAGAACACATCACTACTCACCAGGACACACCAGCACACTGGGATACACCACGGCACACCAGGCAACCTCAGGACACACTAGGACACATGAGAACACGCAGTACGCATTGGAACACATCTTAACACACAGTACACATTAGAGAACACCAGGTCACACCAGGGCATAGTAGGACACACCGCGACTTACTGCGACGTACTAGGACAATCAGAACACACCAAGACACACTAGGACATACTAGGACACAACTGGGATACAAACAAGACACACCAAGACCGAGACCACCGAGACAGAAGGCCAGTTCGATGTGACGTCACTGGGCCGTGACATCAGCAACGTAGGGTTAACTAAATTAACCTGTGTAGTGTGAGTGAAGCTGCTTCGTTGATAACTCCCGCGCCAAAAACGCCTGGATTTTTAAACATATGTGCCCAGTGTTCGAATTCAAGAAAACACCATGCCGTTCCAAACTATAAAAAAAAGTTGACCAAAAGTGGCCGTGATTTCGTTTGCAAAACAGGAACAACTGACGAGCACTTGGTTTCAAGAAAATAAAAGGACAAGTTTACACCAAGCAAATACAGCAACGTAAGTACCTCGAATTGTTTTCTTGTTTTAAGGTTATGTTACAAAGCTTGCTGAACTAGTTTATATGCAGACAAAGAGAATTGCACAGTACAGAAGCGAAGTTACGAGCGAAATAATTTAGACATTGTTCTCCCACAAACAAATTTTTGAACACAGTTGACAGCCGAGGTCACTGATGCACTGTTATTCTTTTACAGTACAAGAATACCTCAATCGATGGTCTCGCCAAGACATCCAAGACACAGTATAACATATTTGGACACGCCAGGACACACTTATATACTTGGACACGTCAGGATATACCATTATATACTTGAATACGCCAGGACAAAAAAAAGATACACCAGGATATATCAAGACACCCAGGGATATGCTTCTTCGCTTCCCTACTCTCTCTCTCTCTCTCTCTCTCTCTCTCTCTCTCTCTCTCTCTCTCTCTCTCTCTCTCTCTCACCCCTTTTCTTTATCCTCTCCCCTCACTACCCCTGTTACGAATATCTTTTAATCCTTTAACCTTCTCCCCTCTCCCCTTTCCTCCTGTCTTACTCTGTCTCTTGCCATTCCTCCCCCAAGCATGTTCCCTCTCTTCCATCCACTTTTCCCTCTCCACCTTGTTTTGTTCAGTCTATCTCTCCCCCTTGTTCTTTCCCTTCCTTGCTTTATGATCTTCATCCCTTTCTTCTAATTTTGGATAGCCTGTCCCTTCTCCCTTCCTCTAATTCTTTTTCTCTCTCCTCTTCCTTCTCCCGCCACTCTGCTGATATCTCTCTCCCCTTTTTCCCTCCTCACTCCCCTTCTGTCTCCCCTCCCCTTTTCCTATCTCTCCCATCTTCTTACCATTCCCCTTCTCCTCCATTCCTCTCTTCCTCTCCCTCTCTTGATTGCTGTGTGCATTCTACCGCTTCCCCTTATTCTGTTCACTTTACTTCCTCACCCATTTTCTCATCCATTTTCCTCTTCTCATCCTTTTCCCTCTCTTATATCCCCCTCTTGCTGACCCTCTTTGCTTTATTAACTCTATCCCTTCTCCCCTCTTCCTTGATCCTGCCGTTCCCCTCTCCCTATCCTTTATTCACTCAGTCCCTTCCCCTTGTTTGTTTCAGTCTACCTCCTTTCCCCTTAACCTGTCCCTTTCTTCCCTCTACCCAGCCTTAACCCCTGCCATACCAGAGGCTCCCCCTGAGCTTAACAACATCTCTTTCATTTCATATTTACACACACACACACACACACACACACACACACACACACACACACACACATATATATATATATATATATATATATATATATATATATATATATATATATATATATATATACCGTATATACATACTGTTACTACTGCTACTACTACTACTACAACTACTACTATATTACTACTACTATTACTACTACTACTACTACTACCACCACCACCATCACCACCACCACCATTACTGCTACTACTACTACCACTACAACTACTACTACTGCGAACACTATTACTACTACTACTACTACTACTGCGAACACTGTTACTACTACTACTACTACTACTACTGGAGGTAGCAAGAAGATAACGAAGAAATCTGTCATTGAAATGAAGGGGTATTTTTTTATTTCCACGGCCATCCTAAATCAACTCTGGGATTAGGGGTTTCGTTTTAGATAAACAGATAGCAAGTTTTTTTAACCGTGGTCTTCCAAATTTGTCGTATGCAAATTTGTGAGCCGAGTTAAAACGCTGTATTCGTGTAATTAAGCGGTAATGAAGGAGCTATTAAATATCATTATACTCCTGGCTGATAACACCATCGTGCTTATTTGCGGAGGTATAAATTTGTGGCTTGTGATGTCTGATAAGGGGAGAGAGAGAGAGAGAGAGAGAGAGAGAGAGAGCACCAAAATGTACCCCCTAATTGTTCAGTAAACTCTCCATGTTGATGTGGGTCCTGGTGGGTCCTGGCAAGTGACACCATCAGGGCAGGTCACAAAAGGTTATGGCAGGTCACAGACGAGATCAGATTGCAAGAAGAGATGATCAGGCAGGCCAGATATGGAGATCACATCAAACTAAGAGGACACAGAATATGCCCCTTACTTTCGTGGGCATCTTTGTGTATAATACAGAGATTTAAATAAGAGGCGAGAGAATATTATTGTTTCGGCTCCTATGACTCACTGGGTTGAATACAGTCGTCTGGTGATACTGGAATATAGTACTACGGTTGGGGTGCTATCAGTGGACGTGTAATAGTTGTCACTCTTGATTCGTGTATAGTAGGAATTAAACATAGTGACAGTACTACTAGTCCACGATCCTGACTTAGCAGAATAATAACATCCCATATTAACTAGCGTAATAACTCAAGAAAACTAGTCCACGAGAGGGTTAATATGTAACATAAGAAATAAATCGCAAAGAAAATGGTGCTACAGTCTCCCATGGTAGAAAAATATCACAGCGCATCAGAGGAGCTTCCAAAAAAAAGAATATAAGGCAGACGGCTCGCGTTAATGCAGATCAGAGGGCGCGCACAAACACTTTACACACACACAAACACTTTACACACACACACACACACACACACACACACACACACACACACACACACACACACACACACACACACACACACACACACACACACACACGCACACTCCCTCTCTCTCTCTCCACACAAGCAATTTCATTTTTCGTCTACATTCCCCATCATTGAAATCGGACCCGGTCGCCCATCCCACCGAGACGAATGTGGCAGCGATGGTGACGAGCTGAGGACGGGAGAGAGAGAGAGAGAGAGAGAGAGAGAGTGGAATAAAGGTCTGCTACTTCTTTTACCCATGCAGACCACAAATATTCCTAGAGAAGAAAAGGAAATTCTCTTTCTCTCTCTCTCTCTCTCTCTCTCTCTCACACACACACACACACACACACACACACACACACACACACACGCACACCATTTTAATCTCTCTCCTTCCTTCCTCTCCACTCTTATGCCTCTCCACTCCCCTCTTCCTACTTTCTTCAATTTTCTCCTCTTTGTACACAAGTTTGCCTTCCTCCTCCATTCCCTCTTCTTTCTCCTTTTCTTCCCTCACTTCTCCCGTCCCTTATTTCTCTTCTCCCCTTACTTCTGTTTGTTTCTCCTCCTTTCCCCTCACTCTTCCTCACACCTATCATTTCCTCTCTTCTTTTCTCCTCTCGTCTCTCTTCACCCTTCCTTGGTCCTTCGCCCATTTTATCTTCTTTCAAACTTCCTCACCCTTCGTTTCCCTATCTCTTATTTACGCCTCTACCCTGCTCACCCTTCTTCGGCCATCCTCCTCTTTCATCTTTCCATTCCTCTCTCTCTTCTTTCTTTTTTCCCTCCGTTCCTTATATCTCTCCTTTTATCAATTTCTCTTGACTTCCTCCATCTTCAGTTTTAGCTTCCACCCTTTTTTCGTTTCTTCCCTCTTCCTTTTTCATCTAATTTTTTCCCTTCCACCCACCTTTCCTTCTCCTCCTCATTCGTCTTTACCCCTCGTCATCCTGGCTTAGAGAGAGAGAGAGAGAGAGAGAGAGAGAGAGAGAGGGGGGGGGGAGGAAGGGGAGGGAGGGAGTAAGGTGAAATTAAATTGTGCAGCGAATAATGGAAGGAAGATTTAGATGAATATTAATGGTGTTGACTTCTGAATAAGTAACGAATAGGGGGAGAAAGAAGAGAGAGAGAGAAAGAGAGAGGGGGGGGGAGAGAGGAAAACGAAGAAAGATACCAGTAGCCCCCTAAACCGACTAGATTATAGCTTTTATTTATTATATTCACATCCTCGAATCATTGAATCTAAATAAGAAGTCTCTCGATTTTTCTTCCATATTTTCCCCAACAAGTTCTCCGGGATTTCTACATCTCAGGTACTACCCTAGAGAGAGAGAGAGAGAGAGATCCAAATAATGCGCACGTGGCGAGAACACTACAATCTTCCCTCGTTTCCTCCCAGCCTCACCTTCCCCCCACCCCATCCCCAGCATCCTCTAGCACCCCTCGTTTTATGTTAGATGTCTAGGTACAACAAACAACCTCGATAGGAACATCTCTCTTGGTGTTTGTTTCCCTTTGTATTCTTTCACCGTCTCCCTCTTCGCTCCAATTCCATCTTTCTCCCCGTCCTCCAGCTCTTTCCCCTCCCTCCCCCTCCTCCAACCCCTCTCCCCCCATCCCCTCCTTTCTCTCCAGACAGCCTCTCTCCCCTTTTCTACTCTCTTCCCCATTTAGGTCTCATGGGATATCTTTTCCTTCCCTCTTTCAGTTTCTCCTTGATTTCTATGTGTACTTAACTTTTTCAGTCATCTTAGTGTGTGTGTGTGTGTGTGTGTGTGTGTGTGTGTGTGTGTGTGTGTGTGTGTGTGTGTGTGTGTGTGTATGCTCGCGCGCGCATCATTGTTTTGCATTGTCACTGTTATTGGCTTTTCATATACTTTGATTTGTGTAAACATTTCATTTCTGAGTGCAGTTTGTTAATGATGAACAGAACCTTTGTGCACTGGTTCAGAATTTTGTGAATATCTGTGAGCGATGTTGTTTGAAAATGAATATAAGAATAAAATAATTGTTTCTGGGTGAGAAAGTGACTCAGTTGTTGCTATGGTGAAAAGAGAAAGACTGGATTGGATGCAAGATAGTAACACCTCGGTGCGATATTGGAAAAGAGAGGTAAACGTGTTAAAGTGGAGAGTGTGGCTCAGGGAGGAAAGGTAGCAGATGCCGTGAAGGCACTGATGCAAAATAGTAATAATAATAATAATAATAATAACTGAGTGTGGAGACTAAGAGGATTGATTAAAGGTGTGATAATGCCCACCTCGATTGACTGATGTGAGAGGAGCTGATATGGCACGAGTGCAAAAAGTCAAGAAGTTTGCATAGTGGAAATGGGGCTGAAATGTGTGTGTCTTTACGTAGAGCAGATATGAATTCCTTACCTTACCGCAGCGTCTCCCTTTCCTCACCCCTCCTTACCCTCTCTCTCGCTCTCTCACCCTTCCTTACCCTTCCTCTTTCGGACTTACCATCCTTACTTCAACCCTGTCTCACCTTTTCCTCGGCCCTCCATTTCCCAAACCTTCCCTTTCATTTCCCTCGCCCTCCCTGACTCTGCAGTTCACCCTTCCCCTCAGTACCTACTCTCTCCCTTCCTCACCCATTCCCAACGTCTGCATCCCCAAATATTTCTCTTCCCACTCCCTTATCCTCCCTTATGCTTCCCCTTTCAGCCTCACCTTCCCTGCCTCACACTCACTCCCTCACTTTTCCCTTCCCTAGCTCACTTTCCCTTCCTTACTTGTCTTATCCCCCCATCATAGTCATATGAGCCAGGCAACAACAACAATATCTACATCAATTTCCTAAATCTTCAACCTTTCTCTCCCTCCTTTCCTGCACCCTTCCCTCACCCTTTCTCAGCCCTCCCTCACCCTCACCCTCCCTGCTTTCCGTCCGTTTTCCTCCCCCTCGCCCCGCCCTGTCAGCACCCCATCCAATATCCTCTACACATGTTTTTATCTGCCTCCCCCAGGACACCCAGCAAACACACCCCGGCCCCACACACACACACACACACACACACACACACACACACACACACACACACACACACACTACCACATTTCAACACAAGCCACTGACTATTTCAGCGCGAGTCTCATGGCCGTATGATCAAAACTGTGTGCGCTAAGGTGTAGGAAAGGCCCCTGATTAGCGACAACCAAGGTCCAAAAGCCTGTGACATATGACTGAATTAACAACGAGGTGAAACGTCAGACTTTCATATTTTCCACCATGAGTCTCAATAATAAAATCAGTACCGGTAGGTGAGTTTCCAGAGCATTCCCCTCGCTGTGCCAGTAAATTAGATCCTCTGAAAACGAAATTTAGGCATTAGGTGCCCACACCAAAGTGTGGAACGCGTTCTAGTTCAGTAGCTTTTGTTCAAAATGTTAGGCCCATATGCTGTTCAAAGTCGCCACTTTTCACAGCAGTTTCACCTTCTGCTTTGGTTGAAGTGATGTTCGACCGTTGTTTGCTTTCAGTAAAAACCAATTAAGCACGTCGCGACTCGTGACTCACGCCAGTGCTTTAATTCGCGCGCTTTGCGTATGACGACAGCGGCTTACAGACATCACCAAACAAAATCGGTCGTTATTTCTGAACCAATTTTCATAATTCAAATGGCAAATCCAATGTTTTCAAGGATACCCAGTGAACTAAATTGCCCTCCTCCCCGGAAAAGAAAAAAAATAATCTTAAATTCCGATGAGTTCGGTGCTATGGCAATTTCTGGTATATGTTTTGGCAAATTTTGTAAAATCTTTAGTGAATGGGCATCAGTTTTTCATGGGCGTTTCAAAAAGTTATAATTCATATTTACAAATTCAATATTTCCATAAAATTGCACATTAAAGGCTACCCTAGTATTCACCTCCACCCACCCACTGGTCTGGGGGGGGCAAACTTTCACTGTAAGCTGGTGTTCTCCCTCGCTCCTTTGAACGACAAGCACTAATACCTACGAAAAATTATTTGCGTGTAAGAAAAATGCCTGTAAATACTGAGAGATAAACAGCCATTTGTCTTCCTACGGACGACCTTAGGTGTGTTGTTCAGCCTAATCACAGACTATTCTATTCAGGTTAGGAATATTAGCGTACTCCGTAGCTTACTCGACACAGTTTCTATCGTTTGACTCAGAAATTCTCTCAGAAAAAAAAAATCTTATATTAGCCCGAATAAAGCATATTGATGCATCCACAGAGAGCGAAAGGGTGGAAACAAGTATGCACTAGGCCTTAGGAAAATTGATTAAGATAGGATGTGCACATACAACTTATAAAATATTGGAATTATAGTTTCTTTCCACTTCTTCAGACTTTTCTCTAGGCGAAACTAATCCAGTTTAAGTGTCTCCAGCTTCTCTTGCCTCAAGCCCTAATCCTCTGGAAAAAAGAGGAGAAAATTACTCAGCTCTATAGGAATATGTTTACCTCCCGTTTTTCAGACTTTTCTCTGGCCGAAACTCCCCCAAATGTAGCCTGGGTAGCGTCTTACCCCATCTCGGTGGGTCTAATCCCGCCTATTCACAGACCAGACGATATATCATGGCCCGGGTAGGACAGAGGCAGGGAAGGAAGGAAAGAGGGCTGTTCGGAGGTAGAAGACGGAGAAGGGGAGGGGGGAGGCGTCGGGAGAGGAGAAAGACAGGGACGAAGGGGTATTGTTGGAGGGGAGGAAAGCGAGAGAAAAGGGGAAGGAGAAAAAGAACTTTGATGCAGAGAAGGAGAAAGAAAAAGGCAGTGGGAATGAAGGTTGTTGAGAGAGAGAGAGAGAGAGAGAGAGAGAGAGATGTCAACCAGAAATAGGCAGGGAAGGAGATGAAAGGGGTCCAAAAGACGGGAGGGAGGGCTGGTGAGGGTCAGGGTTGTCCCGTACTTGGCTTGAGAGACTTCCTAACACCTTCTTATCGATTTCCTCTGCACATTACACCTCAGTAACCTTTAGCATTATACTGATCGATCTTGAAGCGGGATAAATAACATTCAGGAAGGACATTAAGGTGAAAAATGTAAAATATTATACTGCAAAGGAAGACGCTCTGCCATACCTCCCATGCTACCTAAAATGCTACCTTTTTTGTTGACTGTGGGGACGGCACCTTGGTACTAACCTGCCAAGCCTAAAATTACCTAATCTAACCAAACCTTGCCCAGCCTAACCGAGGCTATTATACCCCAACCTAATCATATCTAAACCGAGTTATTCTAATCCAGTCTAACCTAATCCGACTGTACTTAATGTGACTGAACCCAACCCAACCTAAAATGACCTAATCCAATCAAACCCTGCCCAAACTAACCTAACCTAACTTAATATCGGCTATTCATTCTTTAATTAAGATTGGTGTGACTGTGAAAGTCTACGGATGTCACACTCAAGAGTTTGGCCCGTTTCGTGGACAAGTGGTTTGTGTGTGTGTGTGTGTGTGTGTGTGTGTGTGTGTGTGTGTGTGTGTGTGCATGTGCGCGCGAGCGAGCGCGGGGTAAAAAATAAATGCATAGTTAATAAGAGGAAGAGAAATGTATTAACAATAGCCAGAGAATGTAGTGGAGAGACTAGTGATGAAAATGGTGCAAGGAGAGCAGTGGTGAATATGGTGACATAAAGTACTGACAGGAAGAGTAGTGAAAATTATGGCAGAGAAGGTAGCTATGGAGTTAAGAGGTTGTGAAAGTAGTGATACGGAATGTATGGTAGTTTAATAGTGGTGATAAATGTGAGAATGGTGGTGAAAATGGTATCAAACAGGAGAGAGTAATAGCGAAAGTGGTGTGAGAGGTAGTAATGGTGAAAATAGTGGTGAGAGTGGTGAGGCAGGGGCTACCTAGTACATCACAGGCTACCGTCAGTAATCCTATCAGCACCATTTTGTCAGCATTAATGGAACCTCCTCAGACCCCACTTTCAGACCCCACACTACCCACACCCACAGAACACACTTGCAGACCCCACACTACCCACACCCACACTACCCACACCCAAACTACCCACACCCACACTACCTGCAACCACACTACCCACACCCACACTACCCACACCCACACTACCCACACCCACACTACCTGCACCCACACTACTCGCACCCACCCACACTAAGGTCAGAGTACATAACCAACTACATCACCAGGCCTCCATTTCGTTAGCCTATATGGGTACCACCCAACGCAGTAAATGTTTTTTTGAGCTTAAAAAAGAGGAGTTTGTAATTCATTTCAGTTACATGAAAGTAGCACATCAAATGGGTGAATGGTGTACACGTCCAAATACCACAGTAGCGCCCATATAGCATACGTAAATATCTCAGTAATTTCTTACTCTATTATAAACATGCTCAGGACCAATAGGTATGTTGCTATTTGCATTCGTTTGTACTCCTTTGTAGTCTGCCTTCACTTCCTCACACACTTTATATCTCCCTTTCCGCTCACATCCCTCACAATCCAGGAAGTATCTCATAGAACCAAAATGGTCTTAATTTCTCACTTCCCCTCACCCCAGCCTTGTCCATTTCCACTTAATCTTCCCATGCACCACTCCCCTTCTCCCCATCAATCTCCCTGGCCTTCACCTTTATCCCATTTGTCTCTCTGCCATCCTACAGTACTGTAAGGACATCTGTTTCTCTCCCAATCATCGTTATCTAATTTATTTTCTCCTCTTCGCTTACTCTCGTTTGAACCTGAGATGCTTATGCCAAATGTTAAAGTCCTGAGATAGCCTAAGATAAATTTTCTAACTTCATTTTTGTATCATCATCATCATCATCATTCCTGCCACTATCATCATCGTCATCGTCATCCTCCTCCTCCTCCTCCTCATCCTCATCCTCATCATCATCATCATCATCATCATCTTCATCATGCTCAACATCATTCCTGCCACTGTCATCCTCTTCCTCATCATCAAGTTTATCTTTTCATCTGGTTAATATCTACCTCTTCCAACTACCCCCACAACCAATCCATCCACTTCCACTTCCAAGTACGCCTTCAGCCTCTTCCATTACCTCGGTGGAAAATGTTTAATCAAGAGTGGAGGGCCGCAGCTGAGGCCAAAGCAACTCTCTCTCTCTCCCCCTTCTCTTGAATTAGATAGTCTGTGTGGTCGTGTGGTTGCGAGAATGTGGTGAGGGAGCGTGGTAAAGGAGTGTGGTAAAGAAGTATTGTGAGAGAGCGTGGTGAAGGAGTGTGGTGAAGAGTGTGGTGAGGGAGCGTGGTGAAGGAGTGTGGTAAAGAAGCGTGGTGAAGGTAGCGGTGAAGAGTGTGGTGAGAAAGCTTAGTGAGGGAGTGTGGTAAGGGAGTGTAGTAAAGAAGTGTGATGAGGGAGCGTAATGAGGGAGCGTGGTGAGGGAGCGTAATGAGAGAGTGTGGTGAGCGAGCATAGTGAGTTAGTGTGGTGAGGGTGCGTAGTGAGAGAGTGTGGTAAGGGAATGTAGTGAGTGAGTGTGATGCGAGAGTATGGTAAATAAGTGTGTTGAGGGATGTGATGAGGAAGTGTGGTGAAGTGAGGCGATGAGGTGGGGTTAAAAGACTTCCTTGTAATGCTTTTTTATCAGAAAGATCCTTTTTTAAGCTAGATAAGATCGGCCGGTGGTAATCTGAATTATATAAAAGAGCTTCATCTTATTAAACCCAGACATCCATGAGAATCGACAAAATTAGTTCTGTTATTCCAATCAAATTTGTAGAAACTGAAGTGAATGGTAGGATGAGTAAATGAATATGTAGGAGAGAGAGAGAGAGAGAGAGAGAGAGAGAGAGAGAAAGGGAGGGAGAGAGGGGTGTGAGTGAAGATTATGACTTGTCATGGGTGGTGAATAATGATCTTGAGGTGTTGATAAGGGAGGTCGAAAATAGATAGATAGATAGATAGATAGATAGGAAAATAAATAGATAGATAGACAGATAAAGAAAGAGATAAACAGACAGACAGATAGACAAGCAGACAGAAGGTGGTTAAGTGGTTAAGGATGTGGCTTAGTGTCTGATATGTCGAGAGTTCAATCCTGCTCTCATTCGGGAAACATTTTGATTATTTGAATTTCTTTAAAATAGACATCTGGTCGCCCACAAGCCCCACCCCCAGAAATGTAAAAAAAAAAAAAAAATCACCCCACTAATTCAGTCACACCATTCCTGTATGAAATAGCTGTAGCATGCATTCAATATGGAAGGTGGGTATTAGTGCCGAAGTATAGCATTTGAAGGTGCAACGAACTGTTAATGTTCACTGGGCCTGTGAAATAGTGGTAGACAGACCGGTTCCAGAGAAGCAAATACATGACTGTATAGACTAGAAAAATAAAACATTGTTAAAACAAACCTGTTGTTAAAGGTATTCAATGTCGCACGGCAGATAAGAAGCAACACAGATAAATACGTCTGTCTTATGACATACATATTTGGAGCAACCCTTTTCCTCATGATTTTACATAAGCATACCTTTAGAACAGCAAGAGTTAAGTTCACTTTGTTTAGTGCTTTCACTGAGAGAGGCCCCTCCTGGGTTGCATATAACCGTCTGGAGGTGGCATGAATAAGAAATAAATGTCAGTAAATTCTTAGCCAAGCACAAAAATAAATAAATAAACAAACGGAGAGAACAGTGTTAAGAGGGAAGACAAGCCTCCCCCACCCTTCAGGAATTGTTCGCTGAGCCTTGTCAGTTGAGTTAACGAGCAGGCAATTAGAAGGCAAACTGCTTGACCTCCATGGACTGGCTATGCTAATGAGGGGCAAGGAGACGGGGGTGGAGGCTTTAGAGTGAAGGGAAATACAGGGAGAAGTAATATCGTTTTATTTTTGGTGGGTAGCGCTGTGATTTTTTTTATTTACTTCATCTCAGTTTTAATTCTTATATATGTCTTTTCCACGTTCTTTCTCTTTGTTTTCTTTCTCCTTTCTCATGTCTTATCCCCTCGCTGTTTTCTACCGGTCCCCTCCTCACCTCTTCCTCTCTGTCTCTCATAATTTTCCTTACCTTGGTTAATCTCCATTCCCGTATTTTACAACCACATTTCTCTGCTCTTAACCACAGTTTACTAGACTATTACATTGTTTCAATTGGGCTGCCAATCCTGCCATTCCTGCCCCACCACATTTCCCCTACCACACCTCCCATACCACACTAAACTCCCCTGCCACACCTGCCATACCATACTACCCTGTCTACTTCATCCTTGTGTACCATACCCATCTCCCTGTCATCCTCTGTCTAACCTAACCTCTGTACCCTCGTATCTTTCTCCTACTACTCTCTGCTCCACTTTATTCTTCCTCACTTCTGTCCGAGCTACCCCTGTCTACACTACCTTACCTTACCCTACCCTACCTTACCCTTCCCAGCTCCATCACTTACCCGGCCTCTTTGTACTCGTCTCCCTCCCTAACTCTGGTTTCTATTTTTTTTTTTTTATCCAACCCTATCCTGCCCTTTCCTACACCAGTCAGTCCTACCTATTCCATTCTGCCCCACCCTACTTTACCTTACCAGGCCATACACACCCCACCCTGTCTATCCCACCTCCCTCCCACTTTACCCTACCCCTCCCTTACCCTACCCCTCCCCGTCTACTCTCTCTACCCTACCCCCTCCTGCCGTATCCGTTCGGTACTCTGCCTTTCCCTACTCTACCTTGTTTACCCAACACCTCCCCTTTACTCTACACTGCTGTGCTATACTCTGTTGCTGTGCTCTTTACTCTTGTCTACTCTTTGCTTCCTTTCTTTTTTCTCTCTTCTCTGTCCTGTCGTCTCTTACCCTACCCTTACCCCTCCCCTCTACCCCATCTACCTCTGCCCTCCGCCTCTGCCCTCTGCCTGCTCGGTATGGACGCGCGTGTACCTGAGTAACATTAGCAAGTTAAGGCTTCCCGCTCCACCATTGTCTGCGTCTCCACCGCCACGTTATACCTGTGCCTGGGTGTCGGCTTGGGGACCTGTCTGCCTCACCCTCCCTGTCCTTCTGTCTTTATTTTGTGCCGCCTCCCTGCCTCACGTTCCCTCTCTCTCGTTTTTGCTGCCTCCTTGTTTCACTCTGTTTCCCTGCCTCCCCGCTCGTTTCTGTCGCCCACCTGCATCCTCGCTTGCCTCCTTTCTTGCCTATCGTACAATTTCCTGCCACTTTTCTGCCCCAAATATACCTGTATGCATTCCTCATTAGAGCCGCTTGCCAATCCTTCCACCCACCTCTCTACCTCAGAATTGCCCGTCTGCCTTTCTTGTTGATGTCGCCGCCGCTCTGCCACCCATCTGCCCTACAACTACGAGTACCTGCCACCTACCTCTCTTATAAGTGTCTGCCTCTTTCATATTTATCCCTCTGCCTTCCTGTTACTTGACCTTGCCTGTTCCTCACTTACCTCAAAACTGCCTCCCTCCTGTCTCAAAACTTTCTGCCTCCTCTGTATCTGCCCGTCTTCTGCCACTTTGCTACCTGGGTGTACCTATATTTCTGCCTGTGTGTTACATTCCTGTCTACCTTCTGCCTCACATCTGCCTCAAAACCGTTTCCCTCCTGCTTCAAAATGCTCTGCATCCTCTGTATCTGCCTACCAGAAGCTGCCTGCCTCCTGTCTCACATCGTTCTACAGCTTCTTCATCATCTACCTACACTCTACCTCTCTGCTGTTGGCCGACTACCCCTTCCTGTCTCTCATTTCCCTGCCACCTGCCTCGAAACTGCCGACTTCCTACCTCAGAAATACCTGCCAGCTTATCCATCTGCCACATTCAGTCCTGCTACGACCTGCTGCCCACCCCTGCTTGTCCTTTATCTTTCTGCCACTGCCTCAAGACTACTTTCCATCTGAGTCCCATCGCTCTGCAAGTGTCTTAAAATTGACTACCTCCTGCCTCACACCTGCCTAAAAACTATCTCCTTCCTACCTAAAAGTTATATGACTATCTCTGTTTCTGCCTACGCTTTACCTACTACCTGCCACGTAACGCATGCCTGTCTTTCACCTCCCTTTCACTTGCCTGAGAACTGTCTGCCTCTCTAACTAAAAATTCTCAAATCCCCTTCATCATCTGCCTGCATCCTGCCTCTTTTCTACCTGCCTTTTACCTGTGCCTGTGTCACCTTGTTGCTTGCCTCAGTGCTGCCTGCCTCCTGCTTCGCACAGTTCTACACGTTCCTCTATATTTGCATTTATTCTGCCTTTCTTCCACCTCCCACTAACAACTGCCTGTCTTTTTACTCCCTGTTACGTGCCTCAGAACCGCCTGCTTCTTGCCCGAGAATTTTATGCCTACCTATTGACCTGCCTATATTCTACCAGTCTACTACCTGCCACCTTCCCCTGCCTGTCTCTCACCTCCCTGCTGCCTGCCTCATCAGACTGCCATCGAAAATTCATGACTTGTATAATTTCTACCATCTAAATTTCTATCGAGTAAAATTACTGCAATCTATAATTCCTATCATTTAAAATTTCAACCATTCTAAATTCCCGCCATTTAGATTCCTGCTATCTATAATTCCTACCATCTGTTATTCCTGCCATCTAAAATTCCTGCCAACTGTAATTCCTGCCATCTCTAATTTCTGCCCCAGGAATTAAACAGGCTATCTCCATTACAAAGGGATCGCCCCTAAGATGAATAATAACACCAGGATACATGAACAGCTCGAGAGGAAGAATATATTTAAAAAGACGTCACTCTTTCGATGCGGTGAATTGTGTGTGTGTGTGTGTGTGTGTGTGTGTGTGTGTGTAGGTCCTCGTGTTTGGGTTAAGTTTATGCATGTGTGCGCTTGTGTATCCGTGTGTACGTGCATATATTACAGTGCGGAGCGGCAGAGTACACACAAACAACGTACAAGTGTTTACTAAGTACAGGACAACAGGTGTAGCACCACAACAAAGGTACCGCTCACTTGTACACCAGACAGTACTAAGGTGTTCCTACAAAGGGTTAAAGAAGCAGGTGTTCCGCAGGTGTGGGGTGTATGTGGTGATGGCAGGTGTAATGTGGCACTTATGTGGTAGATGTGGTGTGGAAGGTGTGCTGTAGTTTAGCAGATATAATTGTGTAGATTAGTAGGTAAAACTGCAGATGTATAACAAATGTAGTATAACTGAGCAAGTGCATATTAGCGTTGAGGTGTGTGGGACATGTTGTAAGAGAAGTATAACAGGAGTAATGATGCTGATAATAAAACAGGTGTAGTGTGGCAGGGATAGTGTAGTTTAGGAGGTGTGTTGTCGCGCATGAGTGTGGGGCAGATGTTGGAAGAGCTTAGTATAACAGGATAGTGAGGAAGATGTGTAGCAAGTGTTGTAATGCATGTGAATAATAGGCGTTGTGTGACAGGTGTATATCAGGTGTAGTTTGGTAGGTATGCGTATATAGCAGGTGTATCTGTAGCTGTGTATGGGTGCAGCAGGTGTATCGTACAGGTGTGGATAGCCTGGGACCTTTACAGAACACCGCATCTGCAACTTCATCTGCATATGCATTAGTCTCCTCTTTACCTTTCCTTCCTCTTCCTCTTCTCTCTCTCCTTCTTCTCCCGTCCTCATCTTCCGTGCTTCTCTTTCACTTCCTCTTCTCCCTTCTTCATCATCATCCTTCTCCCTTTCCCTTCCCTCCTCCTTATTCCTCCTTCCTTCCATTTCTTCTCTATCATTTTTCTTCCCTCCCCTTCTTTCTTACACTCATCCTCTCCTTTACCCTCATTTCTCCCCATATCTTCGTCCTCTTTGGTCCTTCCTTCTCTCTCTCTCTCTCTCTCTCTCTCTGTACATCCCTTCATCTTCCTTTCTACCTCCTCCCTCCCCCCCTCTCATCTTCTTCCCTCTCTTCTTCATAAATTCCCTCTCTTTCTCTTCCCCTCCTATCCACTTTACCTGCCTCTCATTTATCCACCACTTCCACCTATTATCTTCTCATTTCATATCTGCTTCCCCTCTTTTTCTTTCCCATCCTCTTCTACCTGTCTTTCCGTTTCATTTCATGTAAAGATATCCCTGCCCATCTGTCCTCCCCATTCCCCCTTCCCTTTCCATTCGCCTTGTTCCTACACTCTTACACCCTTTCCGGTCACACCCCTCCCCTCCCCTGCCTTTATTTCCTTTCCTTTCCTTCCCTTCCCTTTCCGTCTCTTCTGTCTCTCCCTAGCATCATTCTCCTTCCCTCTTCACTTTTCGTCTTTCCTCTCCCCTTCTGTTCACTCACCCTCTCCCCTCTTCCCTTCCCTCTCCTCTCTTCCCCCTCCCTATCCCCTTCTCCCTCTCCCGTCAACCCCTCTCCCTTTCCTACTCTTTTGTACATCATCCCTTTCTCATAAGGATTCATAATCTCCTGCCACTTTACACACACACACACACACACACACACAGCCTGGGGATTCTGTACTTAAGTTAGGATGTTGTTAAGGGCAATTGGATCATGTATTTCAGTTAATATGCAAATGTTTATTGATGTTTTCAGAGAGAGAGAGAGAGAGAGGGATAGGTAAATGAAGGAGAGAAAGAAGGGCAGTGGAGAGGAGGGTGAAAGAGGAATGAGGGAGGAAGCGAAAAAGGTAAGAGGGATAGGAACTGAAGGACAAAGAGAAGAAAAGAGAAAGAAAGGAAATGGAGAGAAATTGAAAGAAAGAAGTAAAATGAAATAAGGCTATGAAGGAGAAGCGAACGGGACTGAAAGAGAAGGGGGGAGGAGAGAGAAAGAGAGGAAAAGAAAAGAGTAAGAGAGGGAAGAGGGACAAGCTGAAGAAAGAAGAAAAGGAGAAAGGAAATAATTGGGGGCGGAAGGTAGCAAAGAAAGGATAAATAAATAAAGATGAAGGGAAGCGAGGGAGAAAAGGGTGAGGGAAAAAGAGAGGGAGAGAGATGGGAGGGGCTGAGGGAAGGAGAGAGGAAAAGTTGCTTGCTTCATGTGAAACGATGAAAGCTAATTACGTGATCACTATTGTTAAATTTACTCCAAGATGCAGCCACGTTTATGCTCTAGTCAATACATAGAACAAGTCTGTTATATATAGAAAAACTAATTATATATCGAGAGGGGCCGGCAATTGCCTACCTGCTGGAAAATGCTGACTGTAATTAATGGGAAGTCAGATGCTTTTTGTTTTAAAATTTTTGTAATCAGTTGCCATTTGTTAACGGATCCCTCAGAGGTATGCTGCTGTGTACACGGGAAATAGGGTTTGGTTAACAATATTAATAACCTTATGTAATATGAGTTGTCAATAATATGAACAAAATTAAATGTTATAAAAGGTCCTGTTATCTAAACCTTCATCGTCTCAGTTTCAGGTTTATTAACTTCATATTTTTACGATCGAGGAAACTTTTACGTAGAGGATCCCGTTTCGTAAACAGGCCCAACCTTCAGCAAAAGTTCGTGATTCGCCAACACCTGTTACTTGCACACTTAATCAACTCACTGGGCCACACCTTGCCCATATGTTTAGGCGGCAAAATATATAATATTATCATAATGGGCCGTTTTATCCACAACATCGGACTTCTATTACTCTACTGAGATATTGCGCCATGCTGAAAGGTTCTCAAGATTTACATACTTAAAGTTCCGTGAATTATATGCTGATAGAAAATTACTTATTGTTTTCAGTCATAGAATATTGTTTATAAAATGTTGTTGATCAGCCTCAGTCTGTTTGTCCGAGCAGACCCATCAACCACAGGCAAGCTACCACCACTTCAGACGGTCCCGTATAGCGAACTGACGTTCCCTTGCGGTCAACAGCGCCTCGCCACAGTGAGGCGTGAGGAAAACTGTGGAGGCTTGGTTCCTGGATGGTCGCCGCATTTGCGTCTTTCCACCCAGTTTACAGCGGCAGTATAGGAGACTAGCCATCAGCCCGTTATTTGTTTATATGGTTACCACTAAGCGTTGCAAATGGTTCTCTGGGTTACAACAGAGCGACGGATAGCGAGAGAGGGGGAGAGGGTGGGGGAGTAGCAGGAGAGGGAAAGGGAAGGAGAGGAAGAGAGAGGGAGAACAATAAAGGGAGTAACTGAAGGAGTGGGAGAGGGAAAGGGAGGGAGGCGGAGGGGGAAGGAAACAACAGAGTGATAGAGGTAAGGAGTGGGCGAGGTGAAGAGGGAGGAAAGTATATAATGAGGAAAGGAGAGTTAAAGGGAGGAAACGATAGAGGGAGGAAGGGAAAGAGGGAAATAAAGAGGGAGAGTGGATGAAGTGTAAGAAGGAAAGAGGGAAAGAGAAATGGAAGTAGGAGAAGACACGAAGAAGTAAAAGACAGACAGACAGACAGGGAGATAGCGAAAGAGAGGAAAGAGAGAAGAAAGGGGAATATTCACCTGTCCTATCCGTCTCCACGTCCGCTTCCTCTAATCGTTCTTGTTAATGGCTCTCTCTGATGTCCCTGTGATGTTTGTGGAGCTCCAATTAATTCCTCGTGTTCTGAAGGCCTAAATTGCTACCCAGAACATCCAAGGCTGCACCTGGAGCTGTCCGAGTCCTGTTTGACGAACAGGAAATGCAAGTATTGACGGAATCTGGAAATGAATGTTTGTGTGGAGGCCGATGTGATGAGAAATACAGAGATTATTCAGATGCGAAGACTTCGAATGTGTCCAGAAGTTTGAGAAAAAGAAGGTACAGATGTTACTGGACATTGAAGAATGCTGTGTGCAGGTTGATGCAAAATGAAAGTCAGTGAGAAATAAAGATATAATATAGATATGGAGATTGCGGGGATGTTCAGAATGTTAAACTGAGGGAAGTACAAGGGTTTGCAGATGGTGGTAATGAATTAAATATATAGGTATATGTGGTGGGAAATACAGTGGGAAATACAGAGAGAGCAGAAGGATGGAGAACTGGTGCTCATATTTTCAGGAAGTGTTGTGAGCAAAGATGGAAAAAACTGAAGATGAACTGAACGACAAGGTGGGAGGGTATATGAGGGTGGTTGGTGTGTCTTGGTAGGCAAGTATGAAGGAGGGTGGTGTGTCTTGATAGGAGTGTATGAGGGAAGGTGGTGTGTCTTGGTAGGAAAGTATGAGGGAGGACGGTGTGTAGATAGGAAAGTATGAGGGTGGGTGGTGTGTCTTGGTAGGAAAGTATACGAGAGCGGGTGGTGTGTCCTGGTACTTTGGCTACCACATTTCATGAATTCTAACTACACCACTGCTTTTGCATAACTAATATCTTGAAAATTATCCTTGTATATTTTTGTCTACGAAAAGGAACAAAAATCGCCCGCCTGAGTTATGTACTTATAAAAATTATGGGATGAGTGGTAATAGAAAATACTTATATGGCCTGAGTAGAACAGAAACTGTCCACACCCAGTATTAATCTTTATACCCTATGTCAGTGGTGTGAATGAAAAGAAGACGTTAACATCACCGACTCCAGTTTATTTATGATCTGTAAAAAATAAGGAAAAAATAGCATCAACTACTGTACTCCCTTATGCCTCTGAGCCGTATATTTGTGGTTAGAAAGAAAAAAAAAGCCCTTATGTATTTCTATGCTAAGTAAAACAATCTCGCAACACTATGCACAAGTATATCTATAATCGAAGTAAGAATAGTAGCTCCTCCCAAGTCACTATATTCGTGATATGAGTATAAACAGAATGATAACACTACGGAAGAGGAATGACACCACTAACTCCGCTCATTTCCTTCTTCCCCTTCCCCCTCCCTCCTTTCCCTTTCCACCTAGTTTTCCATTCCCCTGTCTCCTTTCCTTCCCTTTCCTGTCCTTTCTTTAGTCCTTCCCTTCCTTCTTCCTTCACACCGTGAGTAATGCGCCTCTCAGGTTCCGTTCCGCTGCGACACATCTGGCAGGAAGTTCATGCATCGAAATAAATTTAGGGAGCGAGCCAAGTGTCACCCTATATGAACACCTCCATGTCTCTGCCTCCCCCCCCCACCCCCTCTCTCTCTCTCTCTCTCTCTCTCTCTCTCTCTCTCTCTCACACACACACACACACACACACACACACACACACACGTCAAGATTTATTTTGAAGGTAGACCCATATATTACACAGTACAGTTCAGCACTACTCGTTTGTCATCTTGCAGTCCTTGAATATGCTTAAGCGTAAACGGCATCTGCCCAGAACATCCGTGCGCTAAATAAAATCGTTTATTGGTAGGCAGAATAATATTTGTCATTGCCCAGGGTAGTGCTAAAATGAATTACTTGTAGGAATGGGCAGCTGTTTATTTAAAAGAGAGCATAGACGAGCTGGCAGCATCGAAGAATACTTTTCGTAGACCAGAATGATAAAAATATATCGAAAACAACTTCGGCCATGGTGTGAAATACTACAGTATATGAACCGATTTAATGCACATCACGAAGCGAGAAGAGATACTGTATTAGGAGAAAAATCCATATGTTGAAAGTCAAAAGCCAGCCCGGAAATGATAAAGTGACGTTTGAAGTTGAAAGTAACCTTCGAAATAGAAGAAAAAAATGTAAGAACTTAAAAAGTAATATGTTGAAAGCTCAAAATAAAACCTGTTTGAGCTCCACCCCTCTGGCATACAGCATTGACACAGGCGGCAGAGCCAAGGATGACTCAAGGTATGAATATTCAGGTGTAGCGCCGCGGCTACCGACTGACCCAAGCCTCACTCACACCGCCTTGTTCTCCTCAGAGTACCAGGATTTGGTGCGTCTCTTCCTTAATGATTTATTTTCCGTATCACAGTGTTTATTTTGCCTCATGTGTTATTCATATTTCTTTATCCTAATAGATTATTGTAGACTATTGAATTTAATACTCTATTTTATTTACGTGCCATATACAGAAACAGGCTGGTGAGGAATTACTATATCAAGGCTAGTACCGTATATTTTGCATCCCTCACCTCAGGTACAGAAACCCAAGGAAAGTAACTGAGTCTTTAACTGGGTAGTAAATTATATCAGATCGTTTAGTTAGTGGCAAGAATTTAAAAAAAAAAAAAGGCATCCTGTACCTTACATGTAAACTGTCTGATCTGTTATCGAGAGGAACCCATAAGCTCAAGATTCTCTATCTTTCTGTCTGTCTGTCTGTCTCTGTCTCTGTCCGTCTGTCTCTCTCTCTCTCTCTCCACACACATACACACACACACACACACACACACACACACACACACACACACACACACACACACACACACACACACACTACCCCCACACGGCCCCGTCAGAGTGGATTAATGACAGCCCCCGCCACCATCCATCCCAGCCCCCTCTTTTGGCCCCACCCCCCACCCACTATCCTCCACACTCATCCCTCACCGTCCGTTTGCGTTCGTCCTTGTTTCGTTGGCGTTCAGCGTCTTGGGACAGGTGGCTTGGATTGGATTTGCTATTTCTTCCGGCTTCGTCTACATCCGTCTGTCCTTGTACTGTGCGTCCATGTCTCATATTCGTTTGTAGTTTCATCTGTTTTCGTTCGTCTTCATCCGTGTTTGTCTTCCCTCGTTCGTTTGCGTTTTTCTCTTTCAAAGTCTTGCTGGGTTTGTGCTGTTCCATACATCTTCTTCCGGAGTCATTCGTCTCCGTCCGTCATCACGTGGCCTCGTTTCACATTCGTCAGGCATCTTTGGGGGTACCGGCCTGCCTAAAACATCTCCCACCGATCTCATTCCGTTCTTTTTCGTTCTTGTTTCATATATTTTCAGTGGCTTGAAGATCGTAAGGTTTCGTCCAGCCTCATCGGTCCTTGTCCGACAGTGTTTCATTTTTCTTCGGCGCCTTGGGTGGTTCGATTTTCTTTTTTTTCTCTGCTTCATCTGTTTCCATCCGACGTTGTTCATCATCATCAGTGTCATCCACTCTGTCTAGTTTACCCCTACTCGCTCCACCCATTTTCATCGACAGTTAGCTATTCTTATCTCCCTCTTTCCCATCATCGCCTCTTGCTTGGCTGTTCCTTTACCCACTTATCTATCTGATCATTCATACACTGTATATCTCTGTGAATCCAATCTTATCTGACTCCTTTATTCACTCCTATCTATTAGTTCCTTCGTCCATGCGTATCTGTCTCCTCTTCATCGATACTCTCCTGTCTGTCTTCTTCATCAGGCTGCCATCCTTATTTGTCAGTCATTCCTGTGCCATGATCCCACAGATGATGTTATAGTGAGGCAATGACCACTTTTTCTTCCACTTTTCTTTCTTCATTCTTAGTCTCTTATATTTTATCCATCCTTACTTGGCATTCCGTATTCTTATACTCTTGTGATCTTTCTTTTGTTTCACTTGTTTACCCTTCTTCGCTTTTATATTTTTCTTCTTCTCATCCTCTTCCACCTCCTCCTCATCCTCCTTTTTCTTCTTCGCTTCACCATTTACGTCTTCTCCATTTCTTTTTCCTCTCCTTGCCAGAACTTCCCAGCAGGAAATAGGCAAAGTTTGACAAGACGGCCAGAGGAGAATACAGAGAGAGAGAGAGAGAGAGAGAGAGAGAGAGAGAGAGAGAGACTTCATTTCGACCTACCTGGAAAACATAATACGCTGAAAAGCACTGTCAGTCTCGAACTCCATATGAAAACTTACTTGAATTGCTAGAATCTAATCATGAATTTCTGACCGAACTAACGAGTAACTGTTTTTGTTTTTACACTGCATAGCCAACACGACCTGGGGTGCAATTTAAGTTCTTCTGTCATACGACGTCTTTTATCTCTCTAAGTAATTTCCATATCCAGACAATTTTCTTTTAGGTTGAGAGAGACTTTTCCTATTAAGAAGGACTGAATATTATAACCTTCATTAATCCATTCAGTAACAGAGGACCTTTCCTAACCAGAAGAATATCACCTCATACAGGGAGTGTGTGTCAGAGTGATGAAGAGGTTAATGGGGGTAAATGCATCCCAAAAGAAGATTGTAGTGGTGAAGAAGTTAATGAGTCGAGTGTTTAAATCTGAAAGAAGGGAGTGAGTGAGGTTTAGGAACTGCGGGTAGTTGTAGTGTGCGTGTTGTGTGCTTGCTTTCTCTCTCTGCCTGCCTGTCACATCTGCTGCTTACTGTGTGTTTGCGTGTGTCGCCCCTCTTACCCAGCTTGCTTTCTCTCTTTGTCTGCGTGCGTGTGTGCGTGTGTGTGTGTGTGTGTGTGTGTGTGTGTGTGTGTGTCTCTCTCTCTCTCTCTCTCTCTCTCTCTTTCGAATCACACCTGTCTTGTAGTTGCCTATATTGTTCTGTTGGTAGTCCCTGCCTCGCTGTGTCACTGTCTCTCCCTTTCACTCTGTTTCTACACCATTTTCAGTGTGCCTGTCTTTATTTTTATCTTATTGCACGAACCCCCTTTTTTCACATGTCTGATCTTTTTTCATATTCATCTCCTAATCTGTCACTCAGCCTGTCTTTTTCTTCCCTTTATTTGTGTGTCTGTCAGTTTGTATCTTGCAAGTCTGTCTATCTGTACAGGTATATCTTACTGTCATATACCTGCCTTCATGTTAACCTTTCCCTCCAACTGTCTCTCTGTCCAGCTGCCTCACCTTCATCTCACCTGTCTGCCTACCTTCCCATCTCTCTACCCTCCCTGCCCACTTACCTACGTGCCTGCCCACGTTGGGATAGTCCTTCTCACCCGCCCTCCTAACTACCCATTTGTATTCCTACCGACCCACATACCCTACTGTCTCACAACCTTCCTGCTTACCTTTCCGGATTCATGCATACCCACCTACATTCCTTTTTGCCCAGCTGACTTCTTTCCTGTCGATGTTCTTCCCACCAGAAATTCTACATACCTACTTTCCTACCTGCTTATCTTCCTGGCAAGGCTACCTCTTACTTTCTTGCCTGTCGTCCTGTCTGCCTACTTGCGTATCTTCTTCCCTACTTTTCCATCCACTTGCCTACCTGTTTACTTGCCTACCTACTGTACACCTATCCACACCTATCCACCCGCCTGCTTACCCACCTTCTTATCTGCCTGCCTGACTCCCTCTCTGCTGGCTTCCTGTTCTCCAACCTTCCGACGTTTCCTCCTCTTCTACCTATTTTCCTACCCACCCTCCTATTTACTTTCCTGTCTACCTATCCACCTTTCTCCCGACCCATATGCCTTCCTACCTATCCAAGTTCCTAACTTCCCACCCACCCACTTACCTACCTACCTGCCTATCTGCCCTCCTACCTACCTACCCACCCGCATACCTCCTTCTTTATCTTTTCACACACCTGCCTGCTTCCTTGCCAGCTTGTTTGCTTACCTTTCCACCCACCTGTCTACCTCTCCTCCTACCTGCCCACCCTCCTGCCAGGTTGTTTGCTTACCTGTACACTCACCTACCTACTTCCCTGCCAACCTCTCTGTTGACTTGTCTATCCAGCCTGCCTCTCCACCTCCCTGCTTACCTCCCCACCCATATGCCTGCTTCCCTACCCTAATCTCTTTCCCACTAATTTGCTCTCGTGTTGATCTTATTGTCTAATTAATGATCTGCCTCCTCTCCCTTCTGTCTCTTTCGTTGTCTCCTTTTCTCTCTCTACCACCCTCATATCTCCTAGCCTACTCCTAGTGCCTCCTCCTCCCCCTTCCTGTGCATGTTTCCCTTACCTCTCCTGCCTATATCCTGTTCCTCTCTCTATTGTTTTTCCTCACTCAGCATGCCTACTCCATACCTCCCTGTAGGCTTCCTTATCCTGTCTCCCCCCCCATTGTTCCTCCGTTTTCCCTACCCCAGCCTCTCCACTCTGCCTCTTCCACCTCCTTTCTCACATAGTGTTCATGCCTATCCCATACCTCCGTTCTTCCCACCCACCCCGACCTCTCCCTGTCCATCCTTCATCTCCCTTCGTCTTCTTTCTGCTTCCTCTCCCTGCCAACCCCCTGCCTTGCTCATCGCCCTCTTGGTGGTCCTCCTCTACCGCTGTGATCAATATTCATACTTACCTGTCTGTCGGCCTGTCTGTCTTCTGCCTGCCTGCCTGCCTTCCTGACTCCCTTTGGATCAAGCCTTTATGACCACCTACCTTCCTGCAGACCCCACTTCTCTCTCTGCTAACCTGCCTGCCTACCTTACTTCCTCTTTCCGTGCTTACCTTCCTGCTCATCTTGCTTCCTCTCTCTCTACTTATCCTCCTGCCCAATCTCCTCCCTCTCTCTCTGCTTATCTTCTTGCCTGCCATGCTTCCTCTCTCTCTCTCTCTCTACATACCTTCCTACCCACCTTGTTTCCCCTCTCTGTTTACCTTCCTGCCCACCCCGTTTCCCCTCTCTCTACTTACCTTCCAGCCGACCCTGTTTCGCTTTTCTCTCCCTACCTTCCTGAATGGTGTTCTGTGTGCCTCTCTGCCTACCCATTGCCTCTCTCACCCACTACCACTGCTGTTTGACTAGCTTCTTGCTCACTCTGCCGCAATCTCTATCCCTACGCCTGCCTTCCGTCCTCCTCTTTGACTAATTCCTTCCTCCCTCCTTCCTCTCTTCTTACCCTCATCCCAGCCTTTCTTCATATCCTGCCTCTTTTTCTCTGCCTACTCACTTGTTTGTTTTATTTTCTTTCTCTCCGTCTACTTTCCATCTTGCTTCTCTATCTGTCCTCAATGGCTGCCTCTCTGACTTCCTCCCTGCCTTCCCTGCTGCTTTTCTCTTTCTTACATTCCTGCCTCCCTCTGACTTTTAACCTATCCTGCTGCCTGCTTTCTCTCTGTCTACCTTCCTTCCTCTTCTCTGCCATCCTTCCTGTCTATCTCTCTGTCTGCATTCCCGCCTACCTCCCTTCCGACATCTCTGCCTGCCTTCCTGCCTTGATTTCCTTTCTGCCTACCTTTCCGCCTGTCTTTCTGCCGCTGTGCTTGCCCGTACAGTGTGTTTGCTTGTCTCTATACCTGTCTCTGTCTATCTTCAATTCACCCTTTCATTATCAGCACCCACGTAACCCAAGTGTTTTGTGAAAGGCAGTTTGTTTGTCTACCTGCCTAAGTGATAATCTTCCTACGTTACTGCGTATCTCTCTTCCTACTCTTCTTTCTGTCTTCCGTCCTTCCAGCCTCTCTGCCCACCTTCCGGCCTGCCAGCTTGTCTCAATTATATTCCCTCATGCTGCATTCCTCTCTGATTACCTTCCTACCTTCCTGACTGATTTATATAGTCTTGCCTGTGTTCCTGTCTCCCTTCTTCCCTGCTTGTGTTTGTGATCACATGCCTTCTTGCTTCCTTTTGTGTCTGTCTCCTTCCCTACCTACTCTCCTGCTTGCTTATCAGATTACATGCGTTTCTGCTTACCGTCCTGCATACCTTTCCTCTTAACTTCCTGCCTGCCTTCATGCCTGCCTTTCTTCCTACGTCTTGCCTGTATCTGCCAGCCAGTCTTCCTCCCTTCATCCATACTTTTCCTTCTCCTGCCTGCCTCCATTCCAGCCCTCATGCTTCACCGTCTTCATCTCTGCCTGCTGCCAGTGCCTTTGCCTGTCCGTCTGCATTCCAACACCCCTCCCCCTTGAGCTGGGTCACAAAAGGTTACGGGGGTCAAGCGGTGGATGGAGGTCAACACACGCACACACACACACACACACACACACACACACACACACACACAGCTGCTTTTCCACTTTCCTTCTCCACAGAAAAGCACCCTTTTCTCTCTGTTCCCACACCCCAACCTTTTCCCACATACACATTCTCCTACACATGGCCACTCTCACCCCCCTTCCTCACACATCAGTATACTACCACGCACAAATACATCCACTCACACTCTTACCGTTACTATCTCACACTTCCATTCTCACCTTTCTCATCACTCTCCCATACTCGCTCCCACCCTTTTCATTCACTCTTATTATTAACTCCGCACGCTCAACCCTTCCCACACTCTTAGCCCCGCTCATTCTCACTACCCATTCTTACTCTTCAGCATTTCACTCGCTAGCACTTTCATCGCTGTCCCACACCCTTGAACACTCACACGCTCACCACTCTTCCACACTGTCACCCTTGAATACTCTTACTCTCTTACATATCCTCCCCACACCTCTTCTTCCTTCTTATGCTCCCACACTCTCACCACTCTCCAAGGCTATCACAGCAAAACACTCTCCATCCTCATATAGATACACTGTCCTGCAAACTCACACCTACACATTCTCACTTTCCTACACATTCTCACCCAACACATTCCCATTCACTCATACCAGCACACTCCACTCTTCCACATGATTACATCCCAACACACACCTTTCCGCACTCTCTTTCTTTAACGCATCCACACTCTTCCACACTCTCACTCCTTTATTCTTACACTCCCACATTCTCATTATTCCGAAGCACTCTTGCACACCCACGGTCTCACTCTCCCACACTCACACATTCCACCAGACACTACTCATTGTCTCCCAGTACACTCGCACACCCTCACACTTCCACACACACACACACACACACACACACACACACACACACACACACACACACACACTACCATATTCTCATCTATTCCATGCCACTACTCCCTTCTACCACTCTTTCATGCCCTGACCATCATACTCACCCCTACCCCCTCACGGTACTCCCTTCACATTCTTCCACCCTCTCACAACCACATCCCCAACCCCCTCCCTCCCCCACACTCTCCCAGCCTTTCATTATATCAGGCATTGTATTTAGCCTTTTTCTGCCTTCTTACTAATACTCATATTTAAGCCCATAACCTTTGCTGAAAAATCGTGTGGTATATTCCTGGGTTTTGCAGTCGTGTGTGTGTGTGTGTGTGTGTGTGTGTGTGTGTGTGTGTGTGTGTGTGTGTGTGTGTGTGTGTGTATTATCTTGCAGGTATTCTTATCTTACATTGAGTATGTGTGTACTTTTTTTTTGTTTTTATCTTAGCGAAGTCCAGTGTGCGTAAATTTTTTCAGCTTTGTGTCCGTTGCTTGTTTGTTCGTTGTTTTTGTGTGTGTGTACCTTCCAGTGTGTCGGCATTTTTCTTTCATCTTTTAATATGTGGTTGTAGATGGGGAGCTCGCACACAAAAGTTGTACTCCACATAATGGCAAGTAAGAAGCCTGTACAAAGTCAACAACTGTGCGAGAGTATGGAATACGCTGAGACGGCTTAGCACACCCAATTTCTTGGAGGCGGATTTTACAAGGAAAGTAATGCATTCTATTCTCGATGGGCCCAGAGAATGAAACACCAAGGATACTGATAGAAGCTGAAGGCCTGAGCTGGCGGTGGAAGCAGAATAATTCCAAGATGCCATCATAATGACTGACTTGATGGAGATCTCTTATACCTCTTTTACAACGAGGGATCTCCCCTAATCTCAATAAAATCGCCTGGCAAAAGTTAAATATCCATATGTGTATCAGATCAGTTGCGTGACATGATCTCCTCAGAGGAAGAGGTACTTTTATAGTGGGAACAATATGTATGAAATGAAAGTGCTGTAATTTCTGTATCTGTACATATCAAAGTTGTCACACGTCATCAGTAATAACAGGTTGCAGACATGCCAGATTACGACAGGACATTATCATCACCACACACTTTGTCCGTCAGCATCGGGCCACCGCAGATTAGAAGAACGTGAAAATAGCTGAGGTATCATGGTTCCATTACTGTCTTATTTCTTACTTTGAAAAATGGGGAAAAAATATTGCTATCATCCCACTTAAAAAAAAAAAAAAAATCCCTTGTAATCTGCAGTTGCCTTTCCAAGCATGATGGACGGAGTGTGTGAATAAGGGAGGCCTGATAGGAACCTCGCCCAGGTCCAAGTGGGTATCTCCTATTACGCTTATCCTCCTCGTCAACTCGTCATGACCCGACACAGAGAGACATGACCGAACCCTTCCCTCTTAGTGGAGACACCTGACATCGTACTCATGTGCCTTTAGAAAGCTCTCAACCCCTTCAGCCTGAGGGCGACATTTTCATCTTTGTATTTTGTTTTGTTTTGTTTGCTAGTACTGGAATTTATCGGATAAAGGCATTACGTGACCGCTTCAGTTCAAGAAGTCTTTCCTGAGCTGAGGAAACTCGTCCGAATATACAAAGCTTATTATAAACTGAGTCCTCGGGTTGAACAGATTCATCACCTCTTCCTCAGTGATAGGAAGGGTAGATATACTAAACAGTAGGGTGACAGGGATTTGGGGAGGAGAGTTGAGGCGGGGAATGGTGGGCAGGGAAAATCAGGGGGAGAGGGATGGCAGAGAATTACAGTAAGGGAGAGAAAAATGAGAGACAAGGAATAAGGGGGAGGGGACGAGGAGTGGGGATTTTGGGTGAGGTGGGAGGAGAGCGAATTGGAAGGGGAATGAAGAGAGAGATATATAGTAGGGCGAGCAAATTGGGAGCAAGGGATGGGGAGAGGGGTGCGGAGAAGAGCTGCCGTCAATGACATAGACCGGTACGAACATACTGGTTCGTCCAAGGAAAATAGAGGGGGGAGACACGCAAGGTGGGTCGGTAGTCTCACACGCACGAAGGGTGGAGATTGGGAGTGATTGGGGAAATGAGGGGAAGGTGAAGGATGGGGAGATTAGGAATAATGAGTGATCAAATGATAAATACTGTTGTAGGATGGTATGAAATATAATGAGGAGCAAAGGGCAGAGGGTAGTTAGGGAAGTAAATGGGAGAGAAGAATGGGGAAGACAAAAACTAAGGAGATTAGAAATGGGGAAGAGCTGTGATAAGGAAATGCAGCAAGAAGGGGAATTAAGGATGGAAATGACTGTGAGTGAAGGGAAGGGAAGGGCAGAGGAGTAAGTAGGGAATGGTACTGGGAAGTGAAAAGGAGAATAATGGAAGATAGGAGTTGACGAATTGTGGTTCGGGGGAAATGTTGAAGGCCAGCAAGAATGATGTAAAAATGGAGTGAAACTTAAAATCTAGTGAACTTTGCCAGTCCTCTTGTCCTGAAGGGGTCACTGAAGGCTACACCAACCCTCCCAGTTCAGAAACTCTAAGTGAGGTTGAAATAAAAAAGCTACCGTCGTACTGAAGGGGTTGACAGGATCTTTGGACCCCTCTGACGCCACAGGTTCGTCTAAATTAATTAACGCTTCCGGGAACACTTTTGACGGCCCAAAGAAATCTTAGTTTACGTCTTGCTTGTTAGCAGTTGGGGTTCTGGGAAGACAGGGGAGAGTGTGGAGGAAGGGAGAGAGTGGTAATGAGTGAGTGAAGGGAGGAGAGTGAGGAGGAGGGGAAAGAGCGAAAGGAGTGAGTGAGAGTGGAGATAGAGTGAGTGAAGGAAGGAGAGTGAGGGAAGAGTAAAGGGAGGAATAGGAAGAGAGACGTTGGGAGAGGGAATGGAATGAAAATCGGAGGGAAAGAGCAGGAAACGACTTTAGGGAAAGACAGTCAGTGTAGAATGGCAAGTGACGGAGAGAAGAAGGAGAGTGAAAAAGGGCAATGAGAAAATGAAAGAGAGAGATAGGCGGAAAATGGGGAGTATAGGAAGGGAAAGAAGAGAAGAAGAGTGAGGGTGGGAGAGTAGTAAGAAGAAAGAGGAAAGGAAAAGAAGGGGAAAGAGTGTACGGAAGTGTATGGGGATGGAATAATGGGGAAGGTGAGTGAGTGTGGAAGAGTTAAGAAGAGAGTGTGATTATCAGTGTGCATGGGAGAAAGGTGGTGTGGAATACAAAGGGAAGAATGAAAACGGTAAGGAACAGAGGGAAGGATAATGTGGAAAAACATAGTAAAGTGAGTTTAGAATTAAACAAAATTGAAGAACGCAAGTTGGACTGCCTACGTAGAGGTGTGCAGATTAAAAAGCATATATGATAAAACAATAGAAATAATGAAAGAATCCCGATGAAAGGAGTATCTGTGGAAGAACTGAGGTGGAACAGAGTGTGTCTGACACTAGATATCAGAGGAATTATATGAAAATACAGATCAGAATGCAAATGGAGAAAGTGTGAATAAGCTATACGACGGAAGAGTATAAAAGAACTCTGATGAAAGAAATGGAGAATGATTATAAAAACAAAGACATGTAGGAGGGAAGCGACTGAGTGCAGACAGCAGAGCACTTATGGAAAGACTGCAAACTGGATATATATGAAAGCCTGTTAACCCCTTCACTACCAGGACATCAGACCGATTTTGTTCGCACTAGCTCCTAACGATAGAGAGGAAAATGTCAAGAAATATATGAGTAGAAGAAATTCGATAAAGAATAGGGTGATAAAAAGAAAGAACGAAGGGATATAAAATTGTGGACTGCAGAGTACGGATGTAAGGGGTGCGAGTGCGATGTATTAGTGAAAGAGTAAAAGAAAGTCCCATTGAAAAATAGTATTAATGGAAGATTGAGAGAGAGAGAGAGAGAGAGAGAGAGAGAGAGTAGGTAGGTAGGTAGGTGGGGGAAAGAGAAGACAAGATAGCATACATTACATGGAAACAAGGTATAGTTGAGGAGGGGGAGGGAAGGTAAGGGTGACATAGATCCACCGTGCCCCCACCCCCCACTGGCAGTAATTGGTGTCGGTGGGCCATCACGTTAATTGGGTGGCTGTCTGTTTGCATGTATCCACTCCACTGCCTCCATCACCGCCCCTCTACATACATGCCGCCCGCCCCTTTCCCACCTCCCAACCCTTTCCTCCCCCACGACTCCCCTCTCCTCACTCTACCGCCACCACCCACCCCCTTCCTCCTTCTTCGTGCTCACCCTCGCCGCTTCTTTGTCGTTCTAACTAATGAGTCCTACATTTTATCTCCGTGACGAAACTAAAGGAAGAAAAATGATTGTGCTTTCCCCCTTTCCGTTGCATTTTATGAATATGCTTCAGTAAGATAAAAGATGAGAAAATAAATGAATAATAACCCGCATATCCAAATAGTTTTTACTGTAAGGCCAAATCATCCATTTAAATATTTACAGAATGATAGAAAAAATAGCTAGCAGAAACTCACTAAATCCCATATACTAATACACCTACCATGGAGAGAGGTAGATAGATAGATAGACAGATAGACAGAATACATATCCGTAC
>NC_137039.1:36795160-36865160 GCF_032717465.1 Coenobita brevimanus
GTGCTCCAAATCTCTTATAGCATTCCCTTAAATTCACAGTCTATACCCTTTTGAAACGGTGATAAAGGCCTGTGTAGAGTGTGCACATCATATGTGATGCTGTGGTGTTACCTATAAATTGTAAGTTAGTGAAATACACCACTCTGTAGTAAACAGTGTGGTTGTAAAGTCTCCACGAGATTGATAGATTATATTTGCAGTTACGAACACAATTGTCCATACCAAATTTCCATGAGAAAGAGATGATTAAAAGTCACGCCTACTGTTTGCTTGGTCGATAGTAGTGAATAATTTCTTTAAATATACGCATATTACCAACTCTGTGTCGAAAAAGGCGATTAAGAGGGGCAGGAGTGGGCTCAAAATCCTTCCCGAGTCAACCCCTCTGCCAGTCCTTTGTGCTACACGCTCCTACACCCAGCTTCATTGCTTCTGCTCGTATGACACTGGCTATGTGAGTAAGAAAGAGGGAAGTGGGGCTTTGTACTGTACCTGGGACCAACAGGTCGGTTGCTGTTTGCTTTCCTTTGTACTCCTTTGCCTCTTTTCAAAACGGGTCATACAGTTGTGCTTTAAATTTCCCGTCCCTTCTGGGAAAAAGTGGACAATCGGATGATATACATTGAAATATCCTCATCGCTACATAGCTCTACAGTAGCAATGAAATTATCCATAATGGATACATGCTCTTTCAATTAGGACCTGTGTGGTGGAATGGTAAAAGATAGATGTAAGGCAGGTGTGAAACAGGTGTAAAAAGGAAGTGTGTGACAGGTTTAAGCCGTGTACAGGAGCGAGAGAGAGAGAGAGAGAGAGAGAGAGAGAGAGAGAGAGGAGGGGGGGAAGGGGGACAAGGCAGTTGTGTGAGAAATAAATAGGAGAGAGAGTGAAGTAAAACAAGACAGATTTGAGGAGTGTTAAGATGGAACCACAAGATGAAGCCTCCCACACCTGCCTAGATAATACCTGTTGATTGCATACCCCCTGTCGCCTCCATTCTGACCCCAACATGATCCCACGCTGACCATAGCCCACACGTGACCCCCACATGACACCAAGTTAACAATTTCTCTTTACAGTAGGCAACATGGAAATTCATCTCTTTTCCTCCCTTGGATGACCCTGCCTGACCCCACTCTTCTCCCTTACCTAATCTTTCTTCTTGACCCCAGATTGACCACATCCTGACCCCCTCTAACCTTTTACCACCCTGACACCCCCTTTTCTTCCCATTTCCTGAGTCTCTACCCAAATACTTACCTTATACCTTCATTCTGTTTCCAGTTTGAACCCCACCAAACCCCACCTGATCTCCCTCATCCTGACCTACTTCGCCAAGACCAGATCCTCTTCCTTTAATTTTCCCTACTACCTCCTCTCCTTATACCTTACACTCACCTCAGCATCGTCTTACTTCTGCATGATCCCACCCTAACCCCCTTATACCCTTCCACTATTGTGACACCTTCTTTCCCTACCCCTAACCCTGCTGTAGGCAGTCCTCCACTAACCCAAACTTTCTCACTCACCCGATCTCTCATCCTGACCTGACCCTAACCCCAGCTTATACCGTTTTTATTCGTTACCCAGATCCCACCTCTCAATTAGCGCCGAAGTGGTGACATGTAGAGGTGTGCGGTACGTAGGAGTACTACTGGGCCTTGAAAGCAGGCTGTGAAGCCTATGCCCAGAGTCGGTCACATAAAAAAAAAAAATTGTCCTTATCCCACTCATTTGAACTTCACATGTCCCCACCCTGACCCCTCTGGCCCTGTCGTGATCCCTTTTTACCCTACTGCTGCCATGATAACCCTTTTCCGTCCCTCTGATGCTCCAACAGTTCACCTCACACTAACTTCAACCTTCACAGTTATATACCTTTACCTTTCATCGTGACTCCACTTCGGACACAGTCATTCTATACCCCAAGTATATATGAAACCCCAAGTATATTTAAGGATTGTGGTTGTGGTTTACTAGACACAATGCCTCTTAAAGGCGTCACTTGTCACTACTGGCTTAAATGCTTAGACTAACTATCGTGACCATCGGTCCCTGTGTGCCTTAAGCGGCTGCGGGATCGGAAGATGGATCGATGGATGGACGAGTCAGTTTTACCATGTATACTCGTATGTATATTTTTGCTGCATGTCAGTGTTGTCACGTGTATTTTATTGTGCATATGTGTTAGTCGTCTGTGCATATGTGTGTTTTCTTGTGTATGTGTGGCCTATGTATGTGTGCATGTGTATTTCTGTTGTATTGTTCAGGTTGCTATGTGTATTTTTGTGTGTGCATGTATGTATACGTGTGAGTGTGTTTTATTGAGTTTTATTCATCAGTGTATTCATGTGGCTCCATGCTTTTATGTTTGAATATTCTTGTATATATGATTGTATATGCTCGTTACATGTTTATGCAGTCATATGTATTTTTGTGTGCATTTCGTGCTATTTGCCTCTGTGTTTGTGTACGTTTCTATATTTTAACATTGGTGTGTGTTTTGCATGTCTCTCTGTAAACAACTCCAAAGTGCTCTCGCAGTCCCGTGTTTTAATTCCCCTGTCCAAACGAAGAAGCTTAGTCGACAGTTTTCAGCTTATTTGTATTTTAGGGAATAGAGTGTGTTTTTACTGTGACGTGTGGTTTTTTGGGAGAGTGAGTTGGTGGTGTTGTGGTTGGATGTGGATGTAGTTTATGTGCGATTGTGGTATGGTGATGTTGTGGTATATGGTGTAGTGTGGTGGAGGGAGTGGTGGTGTGGTGTTGTGTGATATGGTGGATTTCCAGAGAGATTACTGTGTGACTTTAAGGAATGCTTTAGCAGTGACAGTGGTGGTGATGAAGTGGTGTGTGGTGTTGCTTTGTGGCGAAGAGGGTTGTGGTATTGTGTGGTGTGATGTGGTGTTGTTGTATAGTAGAAAGAGTGTTGTGTGGGTTTGAGGGAAGGGAGTTGATAGATGCTTTGGGAGAGTGGCGGTGGTGGTGTGAAATGGGTTATGTTGTGACTGGGTGGTGTGTGGTGGTAATGGGGTGTGGCATATTGGTGTGGATAGTGATGTGGCTGGGTGATATATAATGGGTTTGTGTAATGTTATGGTAATGTGGTGGGGTGGTGAAATGGATGGATGCTGTGTGGCGGTAATCATGGTGATAGTGTGGTGTGGTGGTGTGATGGAAAGGTGGTGATGTGGTATGGATTTGGGTGGTGTTTTTTGGTAGTGATGTAACTGGACTGTATATGGTGCGGTGGTATTTTGTGGTGCTGTGTGGTGTGGTGTGAAGTGTGTGGTACTGTGTGGTGTGATGTAATGGAGGAGTTGTTTGTAGTGGTGGTGGTGGTTTGGTGGTGTGGTTTGATGGCGTTTTGTGAAGCTGTATGATGGTAGTGGGATACTGTGTAGCGTTTTACTGGAGGATGGTGTGTGGTTGTGATGGTAGTGTTTTGTGGCGTGGGGTGGTGCGATGCTGGTGTTTTGTGTTTTGTATGGTGGTGACTGATGCTGTATGATGCTGTGGTTGTTTGCTGTAGTGTCGTGGTGGTGTAACATTATGGTATGGTGGTAATTAAAGTGATGGTGTCGTGGTAATGTGCTGCTGCTGATGTGATGCTTGCTGAGGAGATAAACCCCAGGTGGTGACTTTATTGTGAGTTCGTGTGGCCTAGCTCTGTTGATGATGATGATGATGATGATGATGATGATGATGATGATGGTGGTTATATTTGGCTTACAAAGTCTTAGGCTGCAATGATTAATGTAGTGATGAGATGATGTGTTAACTTGAGTGTTTTGTATTCGTAATGTTGACGAGAGAAATGCGGTAGTGATGCTTTGTTTTACTGACATTGGTGGTCATAAAGAGTTGGTGGTGGTGGTTATGATGATGATGATGATGATGATGATAATAATGATGATGTGGTATTGGTGGTGGTGATGATGACAGAGGTGATGATGAGAGAGATGTGGTGGTGGTGGTGGTAGGGGTGGTGATAGTGTAGGTTGAGACCGAGTGACGAGTTGTTGTGACAGATGTTTACTCTCTGACACCAGATGAGAGAGAGAGAGAGAGAGGGGGGGGGATCCTTCACCCTTTTTCTCGACTCTCGTCCTCTTCTTTTCTTCTTCCCTTATCTGTTTGTTATGCCTCTTCGTTGTTTCCAAATGACCACTACCTTCATTTCTGCCCTGTTTTCCTCTCTCTGTTCTCTCATTTTCTCTCATTATTCTTCTTGCAGTTTCATATATTCATTTGTTTTATCCTTTCAGTAAAATGTGTATGACTCATATTCACCCTTATCTTCCATTCCCTCTTTTTCTTCGCTTTTTCTGCCTTCTTTCATGCGTGGTTGGTTCTCACTTCGTTTGTTTCTTTTTTTTTTTATTAACCCATCCTTCTTTCCTGTTTGTGCTGTCTGTCATTTCGTTTTTCTTGCACTTTCACATTCACTCCCCCCCCCCTCTCTCTCTCTCTTTCTTCCATCTTTCATTATATTTCATCATGTCTTATCATTCCTTCATTTTTCCCCTTTCTGCCTCCCTCATTCGTCCCAAATCCCCGTCACTCTTCTCCTTCCTTCCCTAGACACCTGCCGCACAATCATCGGGTCTGTGAGGGCAGCTTCTCATCCCTTACATAATACCCTTCTTCACCCTCACCCTACCCCCTTCCCTCTCCATCTCACCTCTACTCTCCTTGTCCTCCTGTACTCTACCTTCCCCCCATCCTCTCACCTTCATCTTATTCTTTTTCATGCTGTTCTTTCTCCTTCCCCTCCTCGTATCTCCCTTTGTTAGTCCTCTCTCGGTCTCCTCCCCCTCTTCTTCTCCCCATATATATATTACCCCCTCCTCTTTCTTCTCTTCATCTCTTCTCCCACTCTCCTACCCCCACACCCCTTGCCTCTCCCTCCTCTTTCCATTCCCTCCCCCTCCCCTGCCCTGCCCTGCCCTATCCTTATGCCCTTGGGTGAGGTGTTGTCTGTCTCACTCTTGCGTCACCCTTGCCTGGAACCCCTCTCTACTGTACATTTCAGAACCCCACCCTTGTTGCGACTCCTCACCCTGCCTGTTAACTTACACACACACACACACACACACACACACACACACACACACACAGTTGCAGTAGCCTCTGAAGGGATAAAAGTCGTCTCAAAGGCTTGTTCGCAAACATTCAGCAAGATGCCCCTGTAGTGAGTCTCCGCATTGTGAGTCAGAGAGAGGGGGGGGTAGTTCAAGGAGTACAAAGACAAACAGTATCCTGCCTCTAAAGATCGTACAAGCCATAATGATGTGGGAAAGTTAATGAAGTTACCTGGTACACGTTGCTACTCCACTAGAGAGAGGAAATACAGTAAAGATAAAACCTCTCCCCACCCACCTCTCACCCGTAAAACGGAGACGGAAACTAAAGTACACATAACCCGGAGGAAAAACGTCGGGCAAGGACCTTTTACAGGAAAGGAGGAAACATTTAATCTGCCACTAAGTTAAGCATATCAGACTGTGTCTAACCTAGCTCTGAATTTGTCTGTCTAGGAACTGTCAGCTACGTCATGCCGGTAACGATTCCAGGTATTGCAGATCTTGTATGAGAAGTTACCTAGTGTGTCATGATGGAAACTTTCTCTGTACATTATCTAAATCACCTGGAGTTAATGAGGGGGAATAACTAGGTATGATTATTCCATTGAAAATGTTAGCATCTCATCAAAACCTCAGTCTCTCCTACCTGAGTCAGAAGAAAACTTGGATTAATGCTTACTCATTACACGAGCATCGTTAAGGCAGACATTCATATTTTAGTAACTCTCAGTCTGCGCCATGTAACCATCGAATTCACAGTCCAGGTCCCTACTGGTTGAACAGGAACAAGGAGAAAGAACTGATTTTAGTTTGTCCGGCCCGGGAATCAAACTCCAGTTTTGCCGGGTGTGAGGTCGACGTGCTAACCGGTACACCTCCGACTTCCCTGTAGTGAGTCGTTAAGATGTGGAATGTATGTTTTGTAAGGCAATGTAAATAGCATGGTGCTCTTCATCTTTAGTGTGTTTGTGTGTGTGTGTGTGTGTGTGTGTGTGTGTGTGTGTGTGTGTGTGTGTGTGTGTGTGTGTGTGTGCGTAAGACTAGCAGACAGACAGACAGAGGCATACAGAAAAAAAACAGACTGGCAAACAGCAAAACACGCAGACGGAAAGACAGAGAATATTAGTTACGGTAAAAAGAATGAAAAAATATCTGAAAGAAGGAGTAAAAAGGGTAGAAGATTACGAAACGAAGCAATAAAACGAGAGAGAGAGAGAGAGAGAGAGAGAGAGAGAGAGAGAGAGAGAGAGAGAGAGAGAGAGAGAGAGAGAGAGGTGAAAACAGGAAGGGGAAGAGACTGAACAGCCAGTGAACAAACAGAAAGAGGGGAGAAGAAATTAGCGAGGATATACACGAAGGAAGTGGGAGGGAGTGCAAGGGTAATAAAGTAGGGCATAGAGGAAGGAAAGAAGTACTCTTAAACCCAATTGCATTATTCTTGCTTTGTCCAGAGATGTTTGATCAAGCTTGAGCAGACTCTATATACTCTGTGAAAGCATTAATGAAGATTCTCTCTCTCTCTCTCTCTCTCTCTCTCTCTCTCTCTCTCTCTCTCTCTCTCTCTCTCTCTCTCTCTCTCTCTCTCTCATTACCTTCCCTTTTCTTCTTTCCACATAAGGCCCCAACCAAGCCATATATCCCACCCTTCTCACAAGCACACACACCACTCACAAACCCACAATACAATAATTTCCACCAGTCCCATAAACAGCCTCCTTTTTGGTGGCCTCAAACAGCTGATTGTCTTATAGTGAATATTGCCCTAATTAACGATCCTATAAAATCTCCCACAAAAGGTAGAGACCAGAAATGTTGCTCTTAAAATCCTGGCTACATTTTTTTTCTTTTCATGACATTTAACAGTACCACAACGCACGTTAATAAACTGTATCAGAATTCATCACATGATATTTCGAAACGTTAGCCACTGAAAAACTAAGTACTTGTAGTTCTCGCGAATTGCGGACTGTTTTTTCTTTGTTTCCCTGCGCTTAACCGTTTATCTGGCTTATTCTTTTAACTTAACTTTATCTGCCGCAGTATTTTACCCTACCTCACATTGGTGTAAATTATTTTCACTTCAGATAATAGTTGCGATACTATTACTGGCAGTCTCTACCTGTCAGTTGATTCAAAGCATCATCACTTTTTCAGCAGAGTAGTGCACATTGATCCTGTGCCTTCCTCCTCTGCCTGAGTCTAATTCCCTTCTGTCTGTGTTCATTCTTCAGTGTCATTAGGGACCTGGCTGGAACATCAGCTATTTCGGATCGTGCTGTAAAGGAAGATTTGGATTTAGTAAAGACTGATATGACTGCCTTAATAAGTCATGCAGTTGATAGGTATTATTCAGAACTTCCTTCTACGTTGTTTCTCTGAGATCACCCCACATTCCCCTCTGAACCACCTCCCCTCCTCCTTGCCACCCGACAACCCCTCCGAGAAGCATAAAGAAGTGAAAAGTCGCCCTCGTGTCGCGCTGGGATTGTCGTGGGTTTATGGCTGGGCTGTATTTTTTGTCTGTTTGTGTGGGGTAATGGTTTATGTGGAGTGCTAGCGTGTGTGTGTGTGTGTGTGTGTGTGTGTGTGAGAGAGAGAGAGAGAGAGAGAGAGAGAGAGAGAGAGAGAGGTTTTGGTGTCTGTGTGAGAGGAAGTTTTGTGTGTGTGTGTGTGTGTGTGTGTGTGTGTGTGTGTGTGTGTGTGTGTGTGTGTGTGTTGGTGTGTGTTTTGAAGTTTCTTTGTACGGCCCTTGTAAGGTGGTCTGTATAGTGAGCTTCTTTTTTCTTTTTTTTTTTTTGTTCTTTTCTCTCACTTTCTGCCTTCCTTCTTAGAGAGTTCTTCATTGTTCCTTGAGTTTAGGAGCCTCGTCTCTCGTGCCTGTGTTCCGAGACCGTCATTGCCTCTTTGTAGCGAGGATATTCACTGCCGCAACAAATAGTGCTCCCCAGCCCCCCTGTCCCCCCGTGTCCCATAACTCCCCGCCAGACCTTCCCAGAGACGTGTACTGCCCCCACTACCGCCAACCACCGTCTCGGAATTGCCTACGCCTGCACCCTCGGAGGAGCTGAACTGCTGTGGGCTAAAAACTGATTTACTTGGTCTGAACTGAGGAAGAGTAAAATAAGTAACTGCTTTTGTTCGCTTTTTCCACCGGGAAGTGGAAAATGCGAGTGCCTTCACATATTTAGTACGATGGACAAGGATAATAGTTTAGAGGATGAAATGGGAGAAAGAATACAGCATGGCGTTGGCTGGAATATGATAGAGTTCTTAGGTATCAGCTAAAACGACTGTCATGTTCATGTTGCTTTTTAGGTGCGATAGTTACCGTGAACTGAGTGAAATCATCTGACTTTGGTGGCATTAAAATAGTGTTTTGATAATGTTTAGCGTCCACGAGCATACACTTCACAACACATACCAGTGATGACAGTGGCCGTGTGAGTGACAGGAGCATCACAGCGGTACAAGTTGTATAGTCTCTTTTGATATGGGGGAGTCGGTGGTGCAGTGGTAGCATAGCCAGATCACTGCTGGAAGTCTTGAGTTCGAGTCTTGAACCGATCAGACTGTTGGGCAACGTTTATCTCCCCCTTGTCCCTGTTCACCCAGCACCACAGTTGGGGACCTGGATGTAAATCTGATTGCTGCGTTTCGTATTCTAGGGGAAGATTAAATCTTTGTGAAGATTGAATTTCAGATAAAACTGAGCCTTAGCAAAAACTGATGAGCTATCTTAATAGCCCTCATGTTGTCAATAGTCACTATCCTAAGCCTTCTTCATCTCTGTGGACAAGGTCTCTCTCGGTACGGAGTCGGTATTATCCCCAGTCTCTGCCAGCCTCGATGCCTGTTTCAGCAGGCCTGGATGCTCAACTGGTCGGCCACACATTATTGACCCCGTCGTTAGGGGAGAAGAATAGCGTTGGCGTCCCTTTTGAAGTGTAAGGTAAATGCTTGGTTTGGGGGGCTCCACACGCGGCCCGGCTTCGCTTTGATGCGTGTGTAGCGAACCTTCAGCATAATAAAGCTTTGTGGGTATAATGAAGCTGCAGGCCTGGTCACTGTTAAGCTTCGGTCGTGGTAGTAATTAAAAATCGGTCACTATTATAATGTTGCTTTTAATGGATTTACGTCTTGGTCAAGGTCAGTGAGTCTCCACATGGGTCACCATTAAGCTTCGATCTTGGTCGCAACTAAGTCTCGATCCTAGTCCCTAATAACTTTTCATGCTCACTGCAAAGCTTTGGTCCCATTTTTAATGAAGTTTCATTTGCCAGTATTTGAGACTGAACTAACTTAAATCGTGATCCAAACAGAAGGGTTATGGAGCTTTTTTGTATTGCCTTCCGTCCTTCCTGGAGTGAATGAAATCATCTGGCTGTAACAGGAACAAAACAAAGAAACCGTCATCAGGGTGTTAAGGTTTATTATTATTATTATTATAATTATTATTATTATTATTATCATCATCATCCGGACCTCATTTCCCATCCTAGGGCAGGGTGAGGAGTAGCAACGTCCAGACAGCCCAACTTTGCCGAATCCACTGGGCCACGCTTCCATTCACTCATCATTCAAGCCCCCCAGAATCCTGGCTGTATCTGATACGCCAAAAACTTTCACCACATTCTGTACCTTCTCATAAACGTATCCGATAGAGTCGAACCGAACGCCGTCACGTTAATAAGGGATGCCATATTCCTGATCATGCATTTCTTCTCACAGCATTCATCCAACCAGCTCGATCTCTTGTCAGTCCCATAGCCTCATCGACTAATTATTATTATTATTATTTTATTACCATCATTGTTAATTTGCGCCAGTGGTACTCTTGGGACAGCTATCAGTTAGATGATTATTCTTTTCAGTCACCAAAGTCCTTCTAGAACTTTGTGAAATAATCTGGTGGCAGAAAGTTAAAATAAAAGTGGGTCTTAATGAAGCTTTGTGTGTGTTTTCAGTGTGTGACCACTCCCACCTCCCGTCGGCAGTTGCAAGCACGCTCATTTGTCAGGGGATAAAAGGCGAGTCCTCGGCCAGACAGGCAGGGGGATGACTCGCCTCACCCCCTCCACACCCTTAAAGGTATTGCAGCGGGGCCTTAGTTGTTGTTTCCAGTCAGTTTTATTTAGTCCAGGAGGGCTCCCATAAAGTGAGAGATAATGGAGGCTGTACCTAACTCCTCCCGTTTCAAAAACGTCTACTGTGCTGAGTAAATCGTCTGTAAGTAGGAAGACTAAAGTGTTAGGCTCCTGGGAAAAATTGTTTCCAACCTATCCCTGTTCAACTTTGCAGTACAGCTGGGGGACCTGGATTTTAACGACTGCTGCGTCTCGTAATCTAGAAGCTTGTTTCTACGTAAAAATTGATTTTCTTCCTTAATGACTTTCATGCAGTCGACAAGCATTACTTCAGAAATTTCTTTTTATTGCATCCTCATCCCCGACCGTATCATCTATTGTGTTATACAATACATCATCGATATACGCGGTGTTCCGTTAAAGAAAAAAGCAACGAGATGTGTGTATATATATATATATATATATATATATATATATATATATATATATATATATATATATATATATATATATATATATATATATATAAATATATATATATATCAATAAAGTCATCGACCGATAGCAAGACTGAAAAAGAAGAAACGTCATGGTAGTCTCGTTGGCTAAGTAGGCTCCTTAGCACTTCTTTATTACCAATTTATTACTATTACCGTTACGACTTAGAAGTAAATAAAGTAAATCGCCAAGGAAAAAATGCCACAAGACCTTCCAGTTCCACAGTAATTTGACCCTATAACTGTTACAGCCCACGCTGAAAGTACAGACACTGCACCTTACCTCAGACACCCCATAAACTTCTCTGACTACTCCCTACATCTCACTATCAACTCCTACTGCATCTCACTGACACCGCACTGCACTTCTCTGACACCTCCCCACACCTCCCAGACACTCTCGGCACCCTAACTACCCGCCATGTCAGACCTAACATCCTTACCGTCGGGGTATGAATGCGTCTGACACCAAGCACCGTTTACCTGACACCCGGCTCCGCCCAAACCCGCATTAACCTGCCCTGACCCACTGAACCCTGCCCTAACCTAACCTGCCCTGATCCACTCCAACCTGCCAAACCATACCGTACCCTAACCTGTCCTGATCCCCCCTATTGTACCCTAAACTGATCTTGGCAGCTACCTCGTCCTTACTTTCCACATTAAGCACCGCCCGTCTTGAAGTTTTCTGTTTTGTACTTCTCAGTTCTGCTCTGCTTTGCATTAGTCTGTTTTCCATTAGTATGGAATGCTCTGGTGTGTCCTTCCCCTCCATATCTTGTCTTATCTTACCCTGCCCTTCATTGCTTTGTCTAGCTTTGTATTGTCTTGCCCTGCCTACCTAAAGCTGTCCTGCCCTACCCTGAACTGCCCTGCTTTACCTTGCCATGCCATGCCCTTCCACGCTTTGTCCTGTCCTGTCCCGTCTTTCACTGTCTTGTCTTACACTGTTCTGCCCTGCCCTGCCCTGCCCTGCCCTGCCCGCCCTGCCTTGCCAGTCCGTACCCTGACCTTCCCTGATATGCCCTGACCTTTCCTGCCATGGCTCACCCCTTCCAGCCCTCCCCTGCCCTACCGTGCCTTACCCTACCACACTCGTCCCAGCACTGATTCTCCCTGTCCTGCTCTGCCTCACCTAAACAAACCATCTCCATCTTACCCCACCTTCCCCTCCCCATGACACTGTTCTTTGCCCTGTCCTATTTTACTTTCTTCTGTTCTGCTCATCCCAACTCAGTCTCCACTCCACCCTGCAACGCCCTGCCTCACACACCTCTTTAGGATTCCCAGCTCGATTCCCAGCCCTGCTCCACCCAACCCGACCCACTTGCTATACCCCAGCCCACCTCACCATACTCTGCTCTGCTCTACCACACTCCTGTCCTGCCTGAGCCTCTCCCACCTAATCCTAACCCAAGCAGCACAGTGATGTCATTTATTTCATTCTTACTGCCACTAGACCGATTTATGCAGCATATACGAGACGCTTCGTTTTGGGGGAGTTAGATATAGCCTTCACTGATCCTGTTGACTACATTACTAGACGCTCTCCCAAAGAGTAACTCATTGAACTGGAATGGATAGGTATACTGTAGCCGTCATTAACACCCTTTACAGGTAGGGGCCCGTCCTGAGGGAGGTTTTGGGAATCTGATGGGATATATTCAGCTTTCATTAACCCCTTTCATTATTAAGAGTCAGTCTTTATTAAAACCGTCTGTTGGTAAGAAGAAAATAACAGAGTTATGATTCCAGTGAGAGGATTGATGTTCCACTATTCTACCCCATTCACTTGGCCTTATCCCCCTCTCGTCCTGCCCCCCTAACATCCCAGTTTCCCCCTCCCGACCACCCAACCTTGCCTGTGAATTGCCCCCTTGATGGTGGAGTAACGTGGACCACTTAAGGAGACTAAGTTGTCAATAGGTTATCGCAATTACAGTGATACTCCCTGCCCTCTCCTTGCATGCACCCCTTCCCTTCCTGGTTACCTTTCTTGGCACCGCACACACACACACACACACACACACACACACACACACACACACACACACACACACACACACACACACACACACACACACACACACACACACACACACACACACACACACACACACACACACACACACACACACACACACACACACACACACACACACACACACACACACACACACACACACACACACACACACACACACACACACACACACACACACACACACACACACACACACACACACACACACACACACACACACACACACACACACACACACACACACACACACAGCATAGAATACAAACACTTCGCACAGTAATATTATTCTAAAACCACCTCCACAACCACAAAGTCCCAAAATTACTCTCAGCTCCAGCTCATCCTTTGTTAGGCAGAGAGAGAGAGAGAGAGAGAGAGAGAGAAACGGTTCTTACTTCGACGGCACCTCACATCACAAACGCCACTTATAATTCCACAACCACCAGGGCCAAAGTTACTTTCTCTTAGTGCCAGCCTCCCTTTGCTACACATTTCGCCCACGTTTGCCAACTAATATCGTGTCCGTATATTACTTCACCGTGATGCTGGGAATTAATTCTGGAACAATGCATTTCCTCTTCTGACGGTGGCTATATGTGTGAGTATAATTTGGTGAGAAGGGAGGGAGGTTGATGCAGGGATTTGGTGTAAGGGGAGAGGATGGATAAGAGAAAGAAGGGAAGGAGAGAGAACTCTATAGATTTTCAGGCCACACAGACTTTACGGTTCCAGCGAGGTAGTTCGACATTAATGGTATTAAATAATTTTAATCTGAACAAAGAAGGAGAAAAGCTTCAAGCATGGAGAGAGAGAGAAAGAGAGAGAGAGAGAGAGAGGCTGAAAAGCTTAGTGTAATATCATGTCCCTGTAAATACTCATACTTAACTGTACTCATATAACCCAAATATGTCCATAACCTTTGATGCTGCTTACCTACTGTAATTGGAAAACTGACCGTCTTCCTTACGCTGGCATTGTCTTGAATACCCTCTACCCAGGGAGGTCTTTCTTATTCTAATTTTTGTATCTCTAGGCGATTTTATTCAGCTTAGGAAATACATTGAGAACTTCTGTGGTTACGTACAATATTCAGTGCACTTAAACTACCGAGAGCCACTTGTAAGCTGACTCAAATATTTTGGTTGCAACAAGGATGCGCTACAAATAGTCGCCGTCGTACTGAAGGGGATTAGAAATATTCATCTGTACCTTCCGTGCGATTTCTTCTTATTTTTTTTTATTTCCCTCCTCGTGTTGTCAAATTATTTTATTCACCGATTGTGGCACCTCATAAAGAGATATACTTTTGTGTTGTAATCTTTCCATCCCTGATTTTTGTTTTCCGCTAATAGTGTCCCTTTTTGGATATTGTAAAGGATTTCCGAATGAATTTTATAGCTTATAATTACATACTGTAGACAGTAATATATAGGGTTTTATTTACTACAAGCATTATCTTTCACTGGCACACGCGCACATATACTCTTCGCCATACAAATAACACCCCCCAAAAGTGCAACTCTGAATACGCACACACACACACACACACACACACACACACACACACACACACACACACACGAGTATGCGCGTGCGCACACAAACTCCCCTTTCCATCTCCCAAACACACAAGTCTATACTTTTGCAACTCTCCCACAACTTGCCCGCATCCATATTACTGCATGGTCAACACACACACACACACACACACACACACACACACACACACACACACACACACACACACACACACACACACACACACACACACACACACACACACACACACACACACACTTTATAGTCACATCTCATTCTCCCAGACACAACTCATAGCCATATCACACACTCTCACACCTCGCACTGTCTCACACACACACACACACACACACACACACACACACATACGCAGGACGTAGTGTAATATATACACATAGCTTGCATGTTTCTTAGTCACAGTTTCATCGATTACCCGTCGAGTTAAAAGAGGCGGAGGGCAGGGAGGAAGGACAAAGGTAGGGAGAGAATGACGGAAGAGAAGGGAAAGGAGCCATGGACAGTGGAGAGAACAGAAAGAAGTGGGAGGACGGAAAGGAATGAAGAATGCTGGAGAATAGAGAAGGTACTTAAGAGGAAGGCTGAAAAGAGAAAGATGGTAAGGGATGGGAATGAGAGGGAATGGAGATGAAAAGAAGAGAACGAAATTGTAGGGATGAGATGGCATGAATGAAGGGGAAAAGAAACAAACGAAAGGAAGAAGAGAGGAGAGAAGAAAATGGAAAGAAGAAAAAGAAAGGGAAGGAATCGAAAACGAAGGGAATTGAAGATGGATAAGGAAAGGAAGAGAATGAGGGTGCAGCGGGAAGAAAGAAAGGGTATGACTGAAAGGAATGAAAAAGAAGGGAAAGAAGAAAGGGGTGAAAGAGAATGGAAAGGAAAGGGAAGACAAGATAAAAATGGTGAAAGAAAAATAGTGAACGTGGATGGAAGGGTGAAAGATTACTTGTTGGACTTTCTTTAGGGAAGGAAAGATAGAGAGCAGAATTTTGTAGTTTATTTAATCACCTTTGTTCCTCTTTTTATTTCAGTATGCCATTACTTTTAACCCTTTCACTACGATATCGCTCTGATACTGAATAGGTTATTCTAGGTTATAACTTAGTCCTCCACTTCGAAAAAAATTATTCTAAGAAGAATGTAGTCGTCTGAATAAAAATAGCTAGAATAAAAGTAAATGACGATCTTGTGATACAATGTAGTGCCAACATGAACACACACACACACACACACACACACACACACACACACACACACACACACACACACACACACACACACACACACACACACACACACACACACACACACACACACACACACACACATGGCTAAACCCTGTATCGAAATATTTTTCCCCTGTCGTGTACCCCAAGCCATTCTTTACCCCAGACCGGCACAATTAAGGACGCCAGCGCCACCGTACATTACAGTAAGGTGTTCTCTATGTAAACGAAGCCTAAAGTGAAGGGGGACAGAGAAAATACGGCTGATTACAGTATCGACATCGTTCCATGTTTCCGTGTGAAGGTAGGCCCGAATAATTATCTCTTTCGTGCGCAGGTTTAATCAGAAGTCTCGATTCTTCCTGGCTTTAATTTAGATTACGGTGTGAATGGGTAGGATAATTTAAGTCTGGATTGAAAATGATAATTCTGAATCGTCTGTTTCGTCATAGCGGAGGACATATTTGCGGACACCAAATGGTGACAGAGGCGGTTATTCAATGCTATCTATAAAATAAACCTATAGACCTAAACGCTGAGGGACTGCAGAGTTTGTCAGCTCTAAAGAAAATTGAACAAATGAAGTCAAAATCAGCATCCATTCATATCGAGGTACCTGGTCAGGCTAAGTTTGGAAGGCTGGAGGTCATAGGCTGTGTGAAAAGCATGCTGAGGAAGACATTTTGAGAGCTGAACAACTGTTTACAGGAAAGACTTAGAGTATCGGTTAAAATCTGCATTAAATGGCTGAACTGAAAAGGAGTGAGATTGTGTAGCAAGATGGGTGCTGCGTGCCCACTAGAATGAAAGAATGCAATCTGAAAGTAACAAAGAGGAGTGACCAAACTATCAGCGAGAGAGAGAGAGAGAGAGAGAGAGAGAGAGAGAGAGAGAGAGAGAGAGAGAGAGAGAGAGAGAGAGAGAGAGAGAGAGAGAGAGAGAGAGAGAGAGAGAGAGAGAGAGAGAGAGAGAGAGAGAAAGTGTGTGTGTGTGTGTGTGTGTGTGTGTGTGTGTGTGTGTGTGTGTGTGTGTGTGTGTGTTTAGGGAGGAAGGGGGGATTGGTAGGTTTAAGTGCCTAGCCGGGGGAAGGATGGGAGGGGGGGCAGTAGAAGGGAGAGGGAAGGTTGAGATTTGGGATGGTGTGGGGGGGAGTTATAGGGTAATGGAAGGTGTGCGGGAAGGAAGACTAATAAAAAGAAGAATATTTTTCATTATTGAGAAGTGGGCAAAGGAAGGTAACTGTACAGTATAGGAGAGGAAAAAGTACTGGAAGGAAAATGCTTAGAGAGGGAAAAAAATACTTAATGAAAAAAAAAAAAAATCTTTGTGGGGAAGGGAAGACGATGTACGAGAATGAGGGATGTAAATGTACCGAAGAAGAAACTGATTAAGCTACAAAATATGTGTAGGAAATATATATATATATATATATATATATATATATATATATATATATATATATATATATATATATATATATATATATATATTCTGGAGAGGAAGAAATCGAAGAAGAAAGAGAAAGTACATATGGAAGGGAAAAAAAATCATTAGGAGATAAATTTACGGGGAAAAGGAGGGAAATGTGAGAAAGACGAGTTCTGACGGGGAAGGAAAGAGTGTGGCTGGAAAAAGTGGAGGGAAAAACGCGTGAAAGAGGGAGTGTACTGTATAAAGGTTGACAGAAATCAGAGAGAGAGAGAGAGAGAGAGAGAGAGTATACGGAGGAAATGATGAGCTTATGTGGAAGAGCCAGACGTATGTGGAAAAAGTTTTATGGGGATGGATAAAGACGTATGACCGCAATGTTTCCATTCACATTTTCCAGCTCAAACCGAAAAATAAAAAAATGTCGAAATCGTTTTCAGGATTTAGTGTTGCAGTGATTTCTGTAAAATCCTTATTGCTCTCTCTCTCTCTCTCTCTCTCTCTCTCTCTCTCTCTCTCTCTCTCTCTCTCTCTCTCTCTCTCTCTCTCTCCCTCTCTCTCTCTCTCTCCCTCCCTCTGACATTCCAGTTTGACATTAAAAGAAGTTATCTCAAAAAATATCATGGACTGATAAACAGCGGACAGTTTTTTATATTTGTTGTGGCTGCCGTCAGATGATTTATTGGTCCCTGGGGAAGGTCTTCCGTAGAATATGGCTAACTTATAACCCACCTAAGTCTTTTGTGGAAGTGTAGATGACGATGATACGAAGCAAATTACAATCCTGCCATCATAATAATTCGTCATAAAGCATTATTTTCCCTTTTGCTGATTTCTTTGTACCAGTTGCGAGTTATCAGGGAAATGAAAAGTTTAGGAGTTATGGAGAGAAACTGACCCAGCAGTACGAGAGTGAGAGGGTAAAAGATGTAAGTAATGTGATGAATATATACGAGTATGTAGATAGAAAAAGAGATAAAGTGTATGACATGATAAGAACTGGGGTATGAGGCAGTAGTATTTATGAGTACTACAGTGATTCAGATGACGGAAGAAGGTATAAGGAATGCATTTAATGTAGATACAGAGGTCGGCAATTTGTGATCAGTAGTAAAGAAAGTATGATACGATTATAAAATTCCCAGGTTAATGCAATATGTAGTGCTTGTGAGTGATGAAGGTAGTGAGTAAAGTAGGGAGGAATAACACTGTAGATTTAATACAAACTTACATACACACATACACAGACATACAGACAGATAGGGTTAGATAAAGTGTGAGTGACACGAGAAAAGACGCATGAAAGCCAAATTAATAGAGCAATATGAGCGCTAGAGGCAGTGGGTAATGGAATGAGTGAGACGGGACTGAGGTGTGGGTGACTGGGAAGAAATGTAGTTTTATCCCAAATGTAGAGCGAGAGAATTAATCAGTCAGCGATAGTTAGGGAGAGACGCGAGGGGAAGGAGTGAGAATGAACGGACGGCAAATTGATAAAGCGAAAGCGAGGAATGTGTAGGAGCGGAGAAGGGAAGGGAAAGCGAGGGAGAGAGCCGAAAAAATGGGAGAGAGAGAGACAAGGGGAAGGGTGGCTGTGTGTGTTGTTGAGAGAGAGAGAGAGAGAGAGAGAGAGAGAGAGAGAGAGAGAGAGAGGTTCAAGTTTCAAGTATTTAGGTTCTTGTTCAGGCTTCTCCGATCTTTATGAATAAAAAATAATAATGAAAAATGCATAAAATAGGTTAAAATTAGAATTAATATATGTCTCTATGCTCAGCCTTTCCATTTCTATTGTATTCTACTTTTTACCGATCCTGTGAAATGTCCTTCAGGCTTTTAAACCCTGCAAGGTGTTACTCATAATTTTTTTTTTTTCCTGTACAAGAAATGCCGGAGGGTCGGGAGGGTGAGGGAGAGAACCTTCTGCTCTGCTATCTTTTTTCTGCTTTTGTAACTTGAGTGCTGTTTTAGTGGTTGAGGCCGGACAGCCTCGAGGGTCTGTGTGGCCTGTGTATCTGTGTAACTCTGTCTGTCTGTCTCTCTCTCTCTCTCTCTCTCTCTCTCTCTCTCTCTCTCTCTCTTCACACCTTCACATCTACCTTGCTACCCACACTTGATCTTTCACCCTTCACCCAAAATGCCTTCCTCTACCCTAATCCATGGTAAACTTACCTCATTTATACACTTGTCTTACTCACACACTTACCTCATCCGAACACCTGCCTCTCCCGCAATCGTACGTCACCCACACATCTGCTTTACACACACACCTCCTGCATCCATAGACTTGCCTCACCACACCTGGCTCACTCACATCTCTCTCACCAACACCTGCCTCATCCCCACTTGTCATAGTGGCGTTATTAAGACTGAAGATCCTGAGTGTTTGGGGTCACTAGATCTGTTAATTGGGTAACGGCGGGGGACATGGCTGTCTGAAGGGCCTTGTCACCTCACACACCCGCCTCGCCTACACCCATGTCTCACATCATCATCATCATCATCATCATCCACACTCTTGCACACTCTTGCATCCAACACTTGTCTTCTCATTCGCTCATCCACACACACGTAGTCTATCATTGCCTTTCGTTCAACAAGTTCACCATCCATCCTCCTCATTACTCTCCATGTATACCGGTGGATCATCTTACGCCGAAAGTAGGTGCCAACCCGTTACCAGCACAGATGTCCACCAAAGCACTCCCATTCCCATCTACTTCAGCTGGCACACCCCACTGACCAACTACTTCATCCACTCGTACATTCCCAACGTTGCCATTCATGTCTCCAATCAAAAGTACTCTCTAGCTCCTCTCAGATTTGTCCATACATGCTTCTACTCTCGCCCAGAACTCATCGTTCACTCTTGCCACTCGGTCCTCTGTCGGAGCATACACACATACAATCGCCCACGTTTGTATACCTACTTTCATCCTCACCCATACAATCCTTGCACCCACTGTTCCATACGCTCTTATATTCTCCTTCCACTTCTTGCTTATCATCAGACATACTCCCTCTCTTGCCCTCTCATTCTCATTAACTCCCGCACATATACCTAAACCATATTCTCATTCTCTCACCCTTTCACCTTTCCAATTTAGTTTCAGTCAATCCACATATATCCACTCTTGCATCCTCAAGCACCTGAACAATCTCTCCCTCTTTCATTTCATCATTCACTCCTCTCACATTCCACGATCCCACCCTCAGAAAGTCCTTTGTCCGTTGCTTAGTCGTCAACGTATGGTCCGTCCTGGTCCGAGGCGCTTTATTCGCTTGTTTAGTTAGTTCTTTTTATGGGGTGGGGCACTAACCCACCACCAACCCTTTTAGTCTCCTCGTACGACAAGCGGGGATACACCTTTCTCTCTCTTGCACCTCTCTACTCCATCTCTCCATCTCATCCTCGATCTCCCCCTCCTCTCCCCTCCTCCACCCCACTCACATACACTCTTTAATCGTGCAGGGATTGGCCGATGAGTGTAGTAGCTACGTGGTTAGTTTCTCTTTATTATTTGTTATGTGTGGATAAACTTACGTCTTTATGTTGCTTATTTCGTTACATATCCGGATTTACTGAAGATTTATTTTGATGTATTAATCATTTAACTTCATTGCAGACCAATCAGAATATGTTTTAATTCATAATTCATACTTACGCCTGCTAGACTCATAATACACGAGTATACCATAATATTTGTAACAAAATTACGTTTTCTATCATTGTGTCACCAGAGAGAACGTGTAAATGAGACGGGAAACTAATGAATTTTACGTTAACGCTGAGCTAAATAAGGAAGTAAGGGAGCGTTGTGGTGTTGATGTGGATGTGGAGTTACGTGGAGAGACAGATAGACAAATGAGGAAGTAAAGGAGCGTTGTGGTGTTGATGCGGATGTGGAGTTACGTGGAGAGACAGACAAACAAATGAGGAAGTAACGAAACGCTGTGGTGTTGATGTGGATGTGGAGTTACGTGGAGAGACAGACAGACAAATGAGGAAGTAAAAGGGCGTTGTGATGTTGGTGTGGATTGGAGTTGCGTGGAGAGACAGACAGACAATGAGGAAGTGAAGGAGCATTGTGGTGTTGATGTAGATGTGGAGTTACGTGGAGAGACAGACAGACAAATGAGGAAGTAAAGGAGCGTTATGGTGTTGAAATGGATGTGGAGTTGCGTGGAGAGACAGGCAGACAAATGAGGAGGCAAAGGAGCGTGGTGATGTTGATGTGGATGTGGAGTTACGTGGAGAGACAGACAGACAAATGAGAAAGTGAAGGAGCGTTGTGGTGTTGATGTGGATGTGAACGAAAGTGTGGGAGAAGTGCCCTGAGATGATGTAGCCATGTGGAAATAATGGAAAATGAGAGACTGATTAGGAGAGTGTATGTGAGCGAGGTGCAGCGTGAGAGAGGGAGAGGGAGGCCGAGGAAGAGGTGGAGGGATGTGGTGGAGAGAAGAATGAGGAAAGTGTGAGCAGGAGGGAAGACAGACAGATGCTGGAGGACAAGATGACATGGAAGCTGTATGTGGCAAAGCACTTCTTCATGACTAGCATCATATTAAAGTTTATTTCACGTAGCTCAGTGGCAGAATAAGATAATACCGCGGCTCCACGTCCATAGCACTTCTTCGTGACTAGCATCGTATTCCAGCGTTAATCTATTGTTATATCTCAGCAATGATGATGGAGAAAGGGCAATAATAATAATTTTGTTTCGTTTTTTCTTTTCGTTTCGTTTTGTTCATAAAGACCCCAACCAGCTTACATGAGTCGGCCTTGGTCACCTACTGTAATGGCCGCTGTCCATGCTGCTCGATCTCTAGCAGCCTCCATGTTCACTCCCTTATCCCTGAGGTCACACTCCATGATCTCGTCCCGGGTCTTTTTCGGTCTGCTTCTCGCAACCCTAGCCCCAAAGTTAACACTTTTCGCTTTCTGTACCCAATTGTGATCCTCCATCCTCTCCACATGCCCAAAGCAATCCAATCTACCCCTCCTCGTCACAACATCAATACACTGCAGTCCCATCCTTCTTCCCAAACCATCTCAATCTACCCCTCCTCATCACAACACCAATACACTCCAGTCACATTCTTCCTCCCAAACCACCTCAATCTACCCCTCCTCATCACAGCACCAATACACTCCAGTCCCATCCTATCTCCCAAACCACCTCAATCTACCCCTCCTCATCACAGCACCAATACACTCCAGTCTCATCCTTCCTCTCAACTCATCCATCATAAACCTAGCCCCCCCCCTCCCCCAGGCCTCACGCTCAGGGACGCACTGCACATCCACCTAATCACTGTCATTTCTGTACGTTTGAGCCTGCGAATATCCTCTCTCTTTACTGCCCAGGTCTCACTACCATACAGCATTACACTTCTAACACATGCTGCATACAAAGATCCCTTAGCACTGAGGGAGAGCCCTCTCAATGTCAGGAGAGACAACAGCTCCCTGAACTTCTTCCAAACACTCCTCACTCTAGCCACAGAGCTGCTCCAGCCCCACCTCTAGTATATAACATGTCTCCCAAATAACAGAACTCTTGCACACACTCCAGAGACTCACCAGAAAATTCAATCCTTTCACGCCTCACAAACTCCACGTAATAATAATAATAATAGTAATAATAATCATAATCATCATTATCATCATCATCATAATCATCCGGACCTCCTTTCCCACCCTAGGGCAGGGTGAGAAGTAGCAACGTCCAGAGAACCTAAGTTTGCCCAGTTCAATGGACCACGCTTCCATTCACTCATCATTCAAGCCCACGGAAGCGTGACTCTATCTGATAGGCCAGAAAAACTTTCACCACGTTCTGTAGCTTCACATATACCTATCTGATAGTCAGTCCGAACGCTGTCACGTTAAAAAGAGGTGCCAAATCCCTGATCATACACTTCTCACAACATTCATCCAGCCAGCTCCGTCTCTTGTCAGTCCCTTAGCCTCACCGACTTCCAAATCTCTTCTCGCACACTCATCCACCATATCCCTCCATCTTCTCCTTGGCCTACCTTGCCTCCTTCCTCCTTCAAATTCGCTCAGATATACTGTACCATTTTTACCACTCCATTGTTATCCATTCTCTCCACATGACCATACCATCTCAGTACACTCTCGATTCTGGTGACCACAGACTTTCTCACTCCACATCTTTCACGAATATTATTTCGTTTCTTATCCACTCTCTGTACTCCACATACATTCCTCAGCAGTCCCATCTCCACTGCTCTCACGCTTGACTTTTCATTTTCATGGATGCCACACCTTAGTCTCACACCCATATGCTAAAGTTAGCACTAACACTCCTTCATGCATGCCTCGTGCAGCTGCAACACTCAAGCCTCTATTTCTTATTAAGGCCTTCATAGCACCAGCTACTTTCCTTCTTTGTGTCACTCTACTTTCAACTTCTTTTGCACATTTTCCTCTCTTTCCTATCACTGTATCCAGGTATTTGAACTCTCTCACCAATTCAGTCTCTCTCCATTCACTGTAACATCACACTGGGAGTCACTTTCTCTCCCATTAACCATCATTTTACTCTTTCCTACATTTGCTCTCAAGGCACGACGCTCACAGACATCAGCAAAACTACGAAGTTGTCCGGTATTTGCAAGCAGTACTGCATCATCAGCATACAACAAGTTTGAGATATTCCATCCATCACCATTCATTACCAACGCCATCCCTCTATCCATTGCTCGTGTTTTTACTTCTCTCATCACCTCATCCATATATATATATTGAACAACCATGGGGACATCACACAACCTTGTCGCACGCCCACACCAATCGTGAACCATTCGCTTAGATACCCATTTACCCTTACACATGCTTCACTACCATCAAAAAAATAATAATAACAATAATAATAACAATAATAATGATGATGATGATGATGATGATGATGTGTTTTGTCGACAGACAGACGTAAGGAACTGAAGGAATTCCACAGCAAGCCATGAGGAAAGCCAGAGGAAAGCCAGTCAGCCAGCCAGTCAACCAGCCAGTCAGTAAGCCAGTCAGCTAGCCAGTCAGCCATCACTTCCCTGTGTTAAAAGCTAAGTAATGTTTCTCCTGATAGATTAAGTAGATGGATAGATGAATCGACAGATGGATGGATAGATGGATGGATAGATTGATAGGTAGATGGATAAACAGATAAATGGATGGAGGGATGGAGGGATGGGTGGATAGATAGAATGAGATATAGATATATAGATAGATGGATGGATATATGGATGGATAGATAAATAGATAGGTAACTTCACACTGCCACACTTCACTCTATCACAATACTACACTTCACACACACACACACACACACACACACACACACACACACACACACACACACACACACACACACACACACACACACACACATCAACTAAACCATGCCTGCCTTACTTAATGAATGTGAGATTAACTAGGAGAGTGATGTGGGTGAGGTGGAGGAGGGGAGAGGGAAGGGGAGTCCGAGGATGAGATGGAGGGGTGGAGCAGAGAGGCATATGAGAGAGAGGAGTGCAAGCTGGGGGGAAGACAGTGAAATAGCAGGGGACAGGGCGACATGAAGGTGATTTGTTTGTGGCCACCCCTTACGGGATTAAGGCGTCTGGAGAGAGAGAGAGAGAGAGAGAGAGAGAGAAGCCAAAAGACCTGTGTGTATCAGAGTTCATAATCAAAATATCATTCACATCTATCTGTAAACTTACCTAAATCTACCATACCAAAACTAATCTACTTTTACTGACTACCCTACCCTACATTACCCTACGCTACCCTAACCTACCCTACCCTACACTTCCCTGCCCTACCCTACCCTAAACTACCCTACCTAACCCTACCATACACTACCCTACCCTACACTACACTGCCCTACACACTCCTACCCTACCCTACCTTACCTTACCTTACCTTATCCTACCCTACCCTGCCCTACCCTACCTTATCCTACCCTACCCTACCCTACTACCCTACAGTACTCCACCCTGGCCTACCCTACCCTGCCCTACCCTACCTTACCTTATCCTACCCAACGCTTCCCTACCCTACCCTACAGTACTCCACCCTGCCCTACCCCAAGGTCTAGTGACGTCAAGCGGCACATGAGCCCACCACTCCAGCAGGGTTAAGATTTATGTCCCCGGGTGAAACGTCCAATAGATCGGGGTCTCATTTACTAAGTGCAACCTGGGGGTGGGATAGGTAGAATAGAACTGACAAACAACAGCTTGCAAACTGCATCCGTTTTTGGTTACTACACACACACACACACACACACACACACACACACACACACACACACACACACACACACACACACACACACACACACACACACACTAATTCTGTTATGGGTCTTAGTGCAGGGAAATGTGTGTATGTCTGCGATGGTGTGGTGAGGTGGGGGGGTTGCCATGGTAACACAGACTCCCTGCACCAGCCAAGCTAAAACCATGAGTATTGCCCACATGACCTGTACTGAAAGGCTTCATTACGTCTGTTCTCTAGCGAAGTATCCTGCATTCCGTATTTTATTTTTTGAGTGAGTGAGAGAGAGAGAGAGAGAGAGAGAGAGAGAGAGAGAGAGAGAGAGAGAGAGAGAGAGAAGAGAAACAGCCATAAAAGCCTAATTAAAATATAGAGTCCCAGACTGGAATAGGGCAATCTGACTTAAGTTTATTTTTCCTACGCAGTCTGACGAAAGTTTATTTTTCCTACGCAATCTGACGAAAGTGTATTATTCCGACGCAAACTGACGTATTTCTCCGACGAAATCTGACGTAAGTGTATTTTTCCGTCGCAACCTGATGTAAGAATTTTTCCTACCCAATCTGACGTAAGCGTATTTCTGACGCAATCAGACGAAGGCATTTTGACATATATATCGTATGTACTCAGACAATCATCAATTTTTATACATGTAGATAAAGCGATATACATACAGTACATACATAGTCATACATACATAGTCATTCATTCATACTTCCATACACGAAGATAGGCTTCATGAAAACACACACACACACACACACACACACACACACACACACACACAACTATATCTATCTATCTATCTATCTATCTATCTATACACACACACACACACACACACGTAGCCAGTCTAGCATTCACACACAGTCACATATCCACACACCCAGCCACACTAATACACCCCCGTCCCACACACACAGCCACATCGCCACGAAGTTTCCAAAGTCACATGCAGTGGCGTGCGACACAGAAGACCCTACTTGTGTTATGGGTTTGTGTGGGCTCAGTTTGGGGTGTGTTTGGGGGGTTGTGTGGGTTCTGTTTGGGGTGTGTTTGGGGGGGTTGTGTGGGTTTGTTTTGGGGTGTGTTTGGGGGGTTGTGTAGGTTCTGTTTAGAGTATGTTTGGCGTGTGTTTGGGGGGTTGTGCGGGCTCCTTTTATGGTGTGTTTTAGGGGTTGTGTGGGTTCTGTTTTTTTTTGTGTGTGGGGAGATTGTGTGGGTTCTGTTTGGGGTGTGTTTGGGGGGTTGTGTGAGTTCGTTTTATGGTGTGTTTAGGGGGTTGTGGGTTCTGTTTGGGGTGTGTTTGGGGTGTATTTCAGGTATATTTTGAGTGTTGTGGGGGTGTATTTTGGGTGTATTTTTGGTGTGTTTCAGATGTGTTTGCAATGTGTTTGGGATGTGCTTGGGGTGTTTGGGGGTGTATTTGAGGTTTATATGGGATGTACTCTATACATCCCAGATACACTCCATAGACACTCCAAAAATACCCCCCAAACACAACCCAGATACACTCCATACACGCCCCAAACACACACACCAAACACACGCCAGATACACTCCATACATACACCTAATACACCTAATAAACAGCCCAATACCCCCCCCCCTCTCCCGAGTCCGACACACCCCTTTGAATAAAAATTCGGTAGTGAAACTTGGGTCGCTTTATCCGTAGACTTTTCTCCTGAACCTTAGCTGGGATGTCCGTATGCTTTTACCACGAACACTGTTGGCACGCCTTCACGTGGTGGCACTGATAAGAGAGAGAGAGAGAGAGAGAGAGAGAGAGAGAGAGAGAGAGAGAGAGAGGTGGGGGGAGAGTTATTTAGGTGGAGTGGCGGTTTGCACGAGGCGGATGAGGGTGTTGAGTGGGGTTTGTCTAATTGGGGCAGCTCCTGCAGCATCTAGGACATGAAGGGGGGGAGGGTGGCTGAGCGTTCGGTGGGTGGGATGTCTGGGTTGGGGTAGATTCTGCCGCTCTGAGTAGTTCGGTTGCAGGGCATTTTAGTAGATAATGTAGTAGGGGAAAATGAGAGTTTGCGTTGCAGTGTTTGCAGTTTTGGTATTGTTCGTCGATTATATTGGGAAGGGGGCGATGTCTTAGCCGTAACCTTCGCATCAGTGAATGAGTGTAGTTGTTTTCTTGTCTGGGATATGCTTGGTTGAGGGCTGATGCTTTGTTTAATATTTTCTTTTTTATTTATGAGTGGCTAAGTGTGACTTCGAAATCGATGTGGGGGCAGTTTGTGGATTGTTTGGCGGCGTTGTCTGCTTTTTCATTTCCGCTTATGCCTACGTGGCTGGGGATCCAGTGTATGATTATAGTTTTTCTTGCTGATATCTGGTATGCCGTGTTGACAATGGTGCTGCAGATGTTGATATTGTCGTAGCGGTCTGGTTGGCGTAGTACTTGTATTGCAGAGAGGGAGTCAGTGTGTATAATGATGGCTGGCGATACAGTGGTGTTTTTGGCATCTATTAGGGCTTCAGGGATAGCTACGAGTTCAATGAGGAGGGTTGATGCTCCGTCTGTGATGCGCCAGGCTGCTGTCTTGTTCTTCTGATGGTCGTGGTGGTGAGGGTGGGCGTCGGCGGTGATGGTGGTTGGGCACGTGGGGAGTTGGTGGGTGATGTGTTGCGTGGGGCGGTGCGTGGTGGGGTGCGGGTGGGGTGTGGTGGGAGTTGTGGTGGTACGGTGGTGGTGGTTGTTTCCGCGGCGGTGAAGGTGGGAGTTGGTGTTGGGTGGTGTGGTGCGGTGTTGGTGGTGGGCGTAGCGGGCGGTGATTGGGAGTGGTGGGTTGGAGGAGGTGGGGTAGCCGGAGGAGATGCAGGCGGAGGTGAGGCTGAGGGGGGGGATGGTGTGATAGGGAAGGCGAATGAGTTGGCTGTGTTGGCGGGAAAAATGAGTGGCGGGGAAGTGATGGTGGCGGGTGGTGTGGGGTGGTGGTGGGAGGGAGTAGACAGGAGGAGGCGGTTTTGGGAAGTAGGTTAGGGGAAGATGAGGTAAGGGTTCTAGGAGGTCTGTGAAGGGGGAGGCAGGCTTTGTGTTGGGGAGGAATAGGCAGGGGGGAGGCGGTAGTAGTGGAGAAAGTGGTGTTTGAGGTGGGAAGGTTAGGAATAGGGGTAGGAATAGGGGAGGGCAAAATAGAAGAGGCAGTGAGAGGAGAGGAAAAGGAAAGATGATGTTTTTCCCTGTCGTAGACTGGGAGAGATGTGAGGTGGCCCCCGTCATTACGGCGGGTCGCGGGGGCAGTGGGAAGGCGCCTTCTGTGGTTTCTTCGTCCCGTTTTCCTGCTTCGAGGCTTGGGGCAATCGGCGCATGGTGGGGAGGCCTGTAGGCGCTCTTGTGTCGCTCTGCTGCGCCGAGCAGCTTTTAGCTGTTCACGAATGTTGTGGATTGGGCACTCAGGGCAGCAGGGAGAAAATTTCCACAGATTTACGGGGATGAGATCCGTGGGGAATTGCTTAATGTCGCCCATGCGTTTGGGGGAAGAGTGGACGGCTAGAAGGCGCCTTATTAGGTTGATTTCTTTATCCAGGTCTCCCGTCGGTTCATGTATTATGAAGTGGTCTTTAATGAAACCGGGGAGGGTCCTGAGGAGTTTGTGGAATATGAGTTGTTCCCAGGTTTTTCTGTCTGTGCCCGGGTACGCAGCGGTGACGAGCCGCCTAGCCTGGATGATTGTGTCATCAAGGTTTCCGTCGTATGTGAGGTCGTCTAGTTGCGATAAGGTTACAACTGTGCCCAGAGATGGCGTCACTGCCTGTTTCACAATTTGCGTGAACTGGTCCCATGTCAGTTCTGGGACTACTTTTGGTGCGACATTGGTGATTATTTTTTCCAGGTTAGGTAGTGTGACGGCAATTTTCTCCTTTTCCGAGTCAAACCCTATGTCTAAGAGGGGTTTGATCATATCCAAATATACATCAATGTCACATTGGTCCAGGCTGAATTTTGGTAATTGAATGTGCGGTTTGGCTGCCATTGTGCAAGTTTCCTTTTCTTTTGTTCCTCCGTGCTTTTACTCGGATCCAGAACCACCGCTGCCACCAGTGTTATGCTGAGTTTTTTTAGGTCGACTCCTCGCCCTAAAAACACTAGCGACTGAGCGGGGTCCTCTTTCCGGACCTGAAGTAAAGCACCAACAAAGGAACAGGACATAAAAACTAGGCAGTATACCTTAACACATCTATTACCTTAATTCTAAAACCGTTACAATATGATACAGAGTGATATTTAGGATATAGGATACAGAGACACAGAGTTACGTTAGGATGACACGGGATACTCAACACACAATATGATCACATATAACGATGGCTTGTGGTTCTATAAGTGGGGGTGATTGTCTTTCATCAAAGCCCAAAATATCCATACTCACAGTACTAAAAGGAATACACAAGATTAAGAGTCTGGGGGAGGAGTATTACTATAAGAAAGGCAGGGTGCGGATCGTGACAATCGACTTGGTTAGCTAGGCGCGGCGACACTCTCCTTGGGGTTTCAGGTTTCCCGCGCACCCGATTGCCGTTCACACTGACGGGGGAACTCCTCCATTCTGGGAGGGGCACAACACTTGACTTACTATTATTGAATTACTTTCTTTTAAGGGGGCATGTGAGTTTATTGGGATTACTAACACTTATCTGTTGACTTCCTCTGGATCGCACTGTCACTCTGTCACTGTTCCTGTTCCACTTTCTCGGGTATCTTTAGGTCGAAGGGGCGTCACTGATCTACCCATTTTTCCTGGGTTAATTCACTCTGTCACTATAGTCGGGGGGGGGGGGACCTCCGGGGACTCTACCCGTGGCGGGCGATGCACTACCCGCAGGGTGAGTCACTACCCGGGTCCGTTCCGTTGGTGAGTTGCAGGGAGGCCCTCCTATCTGGGGGCCTCGACCTGGGGGTAGACCCTCAGCTCAGGGTCTCGTCGGTGCGGTGCAGGGAGGCCCGCCTGTCTGGGGCCTCGACCTGGAGTGGTGGCCCTCGGGACTGGGGCCAAACAGTTGGAGGAGGCGGGTCTGGCGTCGGAGGCTCCGTGGTGTGAGGAGATCAGCGTTACTCACGCTGGTAGGCTGCTGGGCTCGCCTGGGGGTCCTGGGGCTGCGGAGGTCTGCCAGGGGATGTGCCGTCAGGTTTGGGCTGTGGCCTCGTCTCCTGCTGGTGCCTGGAGAAGACAAGAATTTCCCAGAAGTAGGAGGCAGGCCCGGACTGGGACTTTGCCTCCGCTCCGGTGACACCTTCGGGGCAACTCTCCCGAGTGGTGTCCAGCTATTCCCACAGGGGAACGCTGAAGGTAGAGGGCACACAGAGACCGTGTTCTCTCTTATATACAGGGAGGGTAGCATGGAGGCGACTCTCTCTCCTGTCTCCGTCACAGCCGTGGCTCCAGGTTGCTTTACCCTGGGACCCACTTTTGGCTTTCTACTAGGGACTCTTACCCTTGGGGTGGCAGAGGGTACTGGCCCCTCGTAGCTCACTATTGGGCCTCCTGCCCTGTATGTGGCAGAGGGTATTTCTCTCTCGTGGCTCACTGTGGCAGAGGGTACTGGCCCCTCGTGGCTCACTATTGGGTGTGTGGCAGAGGGTGGTGTTCCCTCGTGGCTCACTGTGGCAGAGGGTACTGGCCCCTCGTGGCTCACCAAAGGTGTGGCAGAGGGTGGTGTTCCCTCGTGGCTCACTGTGGCAGAGGTGGGGACACCTCGTGGCTCACCAAAGGCCTCCTGCTCTTGAGGGGTGTAACTATGGCCGTCGCCAAAAAGCTAATAGGGACTGATTTTTTATCAGTCCCACCCCACTGCTGTCGATGGTTAGCCCGCCGGTGAGGTTGTCTCCGATCCAGGCTCACCTGGTGTCGGGGAAGTTGCGGGGAGAAGGGGCACAGGTCAGTGGTGGTTGGGTGACCCTCTTGCCCTGGGTCATTAGCCCCCCCGTTGTCCCTTCCTGGGGTGGGGGGGGTGGCGGGGTGGATGGTCCGGCGGCGGGCATTTTATATATATTAATATCTTGAGACTCGGTGGCAGATATAATTAAAAAGGCGCATCTTACGTAGAGGTTAATGGATGATGATGCTATAAGCGATCATTTTCGACAGGTTTTACTCTAGATAATTAAAATCGTCTGACAGTAATATGAACAGAGGCAAAGAGACGTTCTCAAAGTGAAGTGGTTAATGTAAAGATAATGATAATGTTTAAGTATATAACACATAAGTGAAAAGAGTATAGTTAAAATGAAATATACAGTAAAGCAAATGTTACCGAGCATGATTGAAATGAGTCTTCTGTCTCGAACTGGAACTCTGTGAACCCTTGAAGCTCCGAATCCCATCAGTCACCCTCTAACCGAGAAAGGGGGAGGACGCAGGTGCTATGTGTATATTAACTCGGTGATAGAATTATAGTGTGTAAACAGCTTCCCCATCTTCTTGAGGTACAGAAGGGTAAGCGAGGATACTGTTCATTCGTTCTTTGATAGCTACGAGTTCTCTCTGCTGCGCCAAATCGTCTGTATTAATCTGAAAAAGTAAAGATGCGCTGTGGTGTTGATGTGGATGCGCTGGAGGGTGTTGGGAGAGGTACCTTGAGATGGTTTGGCCATGTGGAATGAAGACTGAGAGATTACCTATAGTTCTTCCACCTTAACTTGGCCCAGGTTTTCGTCCCTTTGTAGCTTATTTCATGTAGCTCAGTGGCAGGAAAATATAATACAGTACTACGGTTCTACGTACGTTCTTACCATGATGCTTGTTATTTATTTATTTATTTTACACGTCATATTCTGGTATTCGTATTGCTACAGCTCAGAACTGAAGACAGAGAAAGTAATATTAGGACAAGTTAGAGTGAATGGAGTATAAGAGAGTGTATGTGAGTTAGGTGGAGAGACGAGTAGTGGGAGACCGAGAATAATGAGATGGAGGGATGCGGTGGAGAGGTATATGAACGATGCTGCTGTGAGTTGAAGGAGAGGCAGCCTGATGATGCATGACAGGGTAACATGGAGGCAGTTTGTTTGTGGTCACCCCTCCAGAGATTAGTTTTAGATATAAGAAAGAGCACCGAGATATAAATACATCCATAGTAGCGAGTCAATTGATTTTTCTTTTCTGTTGCTCTGTAAGGTCTTCTCTCAGCTTAACATAATCCTGGAGTTTTTGCTTGAATATATATCTTTATTAATCTATGCTCCGTTCAGTGTAGGGTCGGACCTTACAGTCGGAGGGAGAGTGATAGCCAGAATTAACTACCATGCTGACGAGGTGCCAGTGGGAGATGGGTGTCAATAGGAGGGATGATGCATATGAAAGTGGAGAAATATGAGGGAGAGTGAAAGGCAGAATTAACTACCACATGCTGGCAAAGTACATCTGGGAATAGGATGGGTGTGTAGGGAGTGTGATGTTTGGTGCTGGCGTTCCCCAACGTCTCCCTGTTGGTGCTGGCGTTCGCCAACGTCTCGCTGTTGGTGCTGGCGTTCTCCAACGATCTTGCTGTGGGTGTTGGCGTTCGCCAACGTCTCCCTGTTGGTGCTGGCGTTCGCCAACGTCTCCCTGTTGGTGCTGGCGTTCGCCAACGATCTTGCTGCGGGTGTTGGCGTTCGCCAACGATCTTGCTGCGGGTGTTGGCGTTCGCCAACGATCATGCTGCGGGTGTTGGCGTTCGCCAACGATCTTGCTGCGGGTGGTGGGGTTCGCCAGCGATCTTGGCGCGGGTGGTGGGGTTCGCCAGCGGTCTTGGCGCGGGTGGTGGGGTTCGCCAGCGGTCTTGGCGCGGGTGGTGGGGTTCGCCAGCGGTCTTGGCGCGGGTGGTGGGGTTCGCCAGCGGTCTTGGCGCGGGTGGTGGGGTTCACCAGCGGTCTTGGCGCGGGTGGTGGGGTTCGTCAGCGGTCTTGGCGCGGGTGGTGGGGTTCGCCAGCGGTCTTGGCCCGGGTGGTGGGGTTCGCCAGAGGTCTTGGCCCGCGTGGTGGGGTTCGCCAGCGGTCTTGGCGCGGGTGGTGGGGTTCGCCAGCGGTCTTGGCACGGGTGGTGGGGTTCGCCAGCGGTCTTGGCCCGGGTGGTGGGGTTCGCCAGCGTTCTTCGCCCGGGTGGTGGGGTTCGCCAGCGGTCTTGGCGCGGGTGGTGGGGTTCGCCAGCGGTCTTCGCCCGGGTGGTGGGGTTCGCCAGCGGTCTTCGCCCGGGTGGTGGGGTTCGCCAGCGGTCTTGGCGCGGGTGGTGGGGTTCGCCAGCGGTCTTGGCGCGGGTGGTGGGGTTCGCCAGCGGTCTTGGCGCGGGTGGTGGGGTTCGCCAGCGGTCTTGGACCGGGTGGTGGGGTTCGCCAGCGGTCTTGGCGCGGGTGGTGGGGTTCGCCAGCGGTCTTGGCCCGGGTGGTGGGGTTCGCCAGCGGTCTTGGCCTGGGTGGTGGGGTTCGCCAGCGGTCTTGGCACGGGTGGTGGGGTTCGCCAACGGTCTTGGCCCGGGTGGTGGGGTTCGCCAGCGGTCTTCGCCCGGGTGGTGGGGTTCGCCAGCGGTCTTGGCGCGGGTGGTGGGGTTCGCCAGCGGTCTTCGCCCGGGTGGTGGGGTTCGCCAGCGGTCTTGGCGCGGGTGGTGGGGTTCGCCAGCGGTCTTGGCGCGGGTGGTGGGGTTCGCCAGCGGTCTTGGCCCGGGTGGTGGGGTTCGCCAGCGGTCTTGGCCCGGGTGGTGGGGTTCGCCAGCGGTCTTGGCCCGGGTGGTGGGGTTCGCCAGCGGTCATGGCGCGGGTGGTGGGGTTCGCCAGCGGTCTTGGCCCGGGTGGTGGGGTTCGCCAGCGGTCTGGGCCCGGGTGGTGGGGTTCGCCAGCGGTCTTGGCCCGGGAGGTGGGGTTCGCCAGCGGTCTGGGCCCGGGTGGTGGGGTTCGCCAGCGGTCTTGGCGCTGGTGGTGGGGTTCGCCAGCGGTCTTGGCGCGGGTGGTGGGGTTCGCCAGCGGTCTTGGCGCGGGTGGTGGGGTTCGCCAGCGGTCTTGGCCCGGGTGGTGGGGTTCGCCAGCGGTCTTGGCCCGGGTGGTGGGGTTCGCCAGCGGTCATGGCGCGGGTGGTGGGGTTCGCCAGCGGTCTTGGCGCGGGTGGTGGGGTTCGCCAGCGGTCTGGGCCCGGGTGGTGGGGTTCACCAGCGGTCTTGGCCCGGGTGGTGGGGTTCGGCAGCGGTCTTTGCGCGGGTGGTGGGGTTCGCCAGCGGTCTTGGCGCGGGTGGTGGGGTTCGCCAGCGGTCTTGGCGCGGGTGGTGGGGTTCGCCAGCGGTCTTGGCCCGGGTGGTGGGGTTCGCCAGAGGTCTTGGCCCGGGTGGTGGGGTTCGCCAGCGGTCTTGGCCCGGGTGGAGGGGTTCGCCAGAGGTCTTGGCCCGGGTGGTGGGGTTCGCCAGCGGTCTTGGCCCGGGTGGTGGGGTTCGCCAGCGGTCTTGGCGCGGGTGGTGGGGTTCGCCAGCGGTCTTGGCGCGGGTGGTGGGGTTCGCCAGCGGTCTTGGCGCGGGTGGTGGGGTTCGCCAGCGGTCTTGGCGCGGGTGGTGGGGTTCGCCAGCGGTCTTGGCCCGGGTGGTGGGATTCGCCAGAGGTCTTGGCCCGGGTGGTGGGGTTCGCCAGCGGTCTTGGCCCGGGTGGTGGGGTTCGGCAGCGGTCTTGGCCCGGGTGGTGGGGTTCGCCAGCGGTCTAGGCCCGGGTGGTGGGGTTCGCCAGAGGTCTTGGCCCGGGTGGTGGGGTTCGCCAGCGGTCTTGGCCCGGGTGGTGGGGTTCGCCAGCGGTCTTGGCCCGGGTGGTGGGGTTTGACAGCGGTCTTAGCGCGGGTGGTGGGGTTCGCCAGCGGTCTTGGCGCGGGTGGTGTGGTTCGCCAGCGGTCTTGGCGCGGGTGGTGGGGTTCGCCAGCGGTCTTGGCGCGGGTGGTGGGGTTCGACAGCGGTCTTGGCCCGGGTGGTGGGGTTCGCCAGAGGTCTTGGCCCGGGTGGTGGGGTTTGCCAGCGGTCTTGGCGCGGGTGGTGGGGTTCGCCAGCGGTCTTGGCGCGGGTGGTGGGGTTCGCCAGCGGTCTTGGCCGGGTGGTGGGGTTCACCAGAGGTCTTGGCCCGGGTGGTGGGGTTCGCCAGCGGTCTTGGCCCGGGTGGTGGGGTTCGCCAGCGGTCTTGGCCCGGGTGGTGGGGTTCGCCAGCGGTCTTGGCGCGGGTGGTGGGGTTCGCCAGCGGTCTTGGCGTGGGTGGTGGGGTTCGCCAGCGGTCTTGGCGCGGGTGGTGGGGTTCGCCAGCGGTCTTGGCGCGGGTGGTGGGGTTCGCCAGCGGTCTTGGCGCGGGTGGTGGGGTTCGCCAGCGGTCTTGGGCCGGGTGGTGGGGTTCGCCAGTGTTCTTGGGCAGGGTGGTGGGGTTCACCAGCGGTCTTGGGCCGGGTGGTGGGGTTCGCCAGCGGTCTTGGCGCGGGTGGTGGGGTTCGCCAGCGGTCTTGGCGCGGGTGGTGGGGTTCGCCAGTGGTCTTGGCCCGGGTGGTGGGGTTCGCCAGCGGTCTTGGCGCGGGTGGTGGGGTTCGCCAGCGGTCTTGGCCCGGGTGGTGGGGTTCGCCAGCGGTCTTGGCGCGGGTGGTGGGGTTCGGCAGCGGTCTTGGCGCGGGTGGTGGGGTTCGCCAGCGGTCTTGGCGCGGGTGGTGGGGTTCGCCAGCGGTCTTGGCGCGGGTGGTGGGGTTCGCCAGCGGTCTTGGCGCGGGTGGTGGGGTTCGCCAGCGGTCTTGGCGCGGGTGATGGGGTTCGCCAGCGGTCTTGGCGCGGGTGGTGGGGTTCGCCAGCGGTCTTGGCGCGGGTGGTGGGGTTCGCCAGCGGTCTTGGGCCGGGTGGTGGGGTTCGCCAGTGTTCTTGGGCCGGGTGGTGGGGTTCGCCAGCGGTCTTGGCGCGGGTGGTGGGGTTCGCCAGCGGTCTTGGCCCGGGTGGTGGGGTTCGCCAGCGGTCTTGGCCCGGGTGGTGGGGTTCGCCAGCGGTCTTGGCCCGGGTGGTGGGGTTCGCCAGCGGTCTTGGCACGGGTGGTGGGGTTCGCCAGCGGTCTTGGCCCGGGTGGTGGGGTTCGCCAGCGGTCTTCGCCCGGGTGGTGGGGTTCGCCAGCGGTCTTGGCGCGGGTGGTGGGGTTCGCCAGCGGTCTTGGCGCGGGTGGTGGGGTTCGCCAGCGGTCTTGGCGCGGGTGGTGGGGTTCGCCAGCGGTCTTGGCGCGGGTGGTGGGGTTCGCCAGCGGTCTTGGCCCGGGTGGTGGGGTTCGCCAGCGGTCTTGGCCCGGGTGGTGGGGTTCGCCAGCGGTCTTGGCCCGGGTGGTGGGGTTCGCCAGAGGTCATAGCGCGGGTGGTGGGGTTCGCCAGCGGTCTTGGCGCGGGTGGTGGGGTTCGCCAGCGGTCTTGGCCCGGGTGGTGGGGTTCGCCAGCGGTCTTGGCCCGGGTGGTGGGGTTCGCCAGCGGTCTTTGCGCGGGTGGTGGGGTTCGCCAGCGGTCTTGGCGCGGGTGGTGGGGTTCGTCAGCGGTCTTGGCGCGGGTGGTGGGGTTCGCCAGCGGTCTTGGCCCGGGTGGTGGGGTTCGCCAGAGGTCTTGGCCCGGGTGGTGGGGTTCGCCAGCGGTCTTGGCGCGGGTGGTGGGATTCGCCAGCGGTCTTGGCGCGGGTGGTGGGGTTCGCCAGCGGTCTTGGCGCGGGTGGTGGGGTTCGCCAGCGGTCTTGGCCCGGGTGGTGGGGTTCGCCAGCGGTCTTCGCCCGGGTGGTGGGGTTCGCCAGCGGTCTTGGCACGGGTGGTGGGGTTCGCCAGCGGTCTTCGCCCGGGTGGTGGGGTTCGCCAGCGGTCTTGGCGCAGGTGGTGGGGTTCGCCAGCGGTCTTGGCGCGGGTGGTGGGGTTCGCCAGCGGTCTTGGCGCGGGTGGTGGGGTTCGCCAGCGGTCTTGGCGCGGGTGGTGGGGTTCGCCAGCGGTCTTGGGCCGGGTGGTGGGGTTCGCCAGCGGTCTTGGCGCGGGTGGTGGGGATCGCCAGCGGTCTTGGTGCGGGTGGTGGGGTTCGCCAGCGGTCTTGGCCCGGGTGGTGGGGTTCGCCAGCGGTCTTGGCCCGGGTGGTGGGGTTCGCCAGAGGTCTTGGCCTGGGTGGTGGGGTTCGCCAGCGGTCTTGGCACGGGTGGTGGGGTTCGCCAACGGTCTTGGCCCGGGTGGTGGGGTTCGCCAGCGGTCTTCGCCCGGGTGGTGGGGTTCGCCAGCGGTCTTGGCGCGGGTGGTGGGGTTCGCCAGCGGTCTTCGCCCGGGTGGTGGGGTTCGCCAGCGGTCTTGGCGCGGGTGGTGGGGTTCGCCAGCGGTCTTGGCGCGGGTGGTGGGGTTCGCCAGCGGTCTTGGCCCGGGTGGTGGGGTTCGCCAGCGGTCTTGGCCCGGGTGGTGGGGTTCGCCAGCGGTCTTGGCCCGGGTGGTGGGGTTCGCCAGCGGTCATGGCGCGGGTGGTGGGGTTCGCCAGCGGTCTTGGCCCGGGTGGTGGGGTTCGCCAGCGGTCTGGGCCCGGGTGGTGGGGTTCGCCAGCGGTCTTGGCCCGGGAGGTGGGGTTCGCCAGCGGTCTTCGGCCCGGGTGGTGGGGTTCGCCAGCGGTCTTGGCGCTGGTGGTGGGGTTCGCCAGCGGTCTTGGCGCGGGTGGTGGGGTTCGCCAGCGGTCTTGGCGCGGGTGGTGGGGTTCGCCAGCGGTCTTGGCCCGGGTGGTGGGGTTCGCCAGCGGTCTTGGCCCGGGTGGTGGGGTTCGCCAGCGGTCATGGCGCGGGTGGTGGGGTTCGCCAGCGGTCTTGGCGCGGGTGGTGGGGTTCGCCAGCGGTCTGGGCCCGGGTGGTGGGGTTCACCAGCGGTCTTGGCCCGGGTGGTGTGGTTCGGCAGCGGTCTTTGCGTGGGTGGTGGGGTTCGCCAGCGGTCTTGGCGCGGGTGGTGGGGTTCGCCAGCGGTCTTGGCGCGGGTGGTGGGGTTCGCCAGCGGTCTTGGCCCGGGTGGTGGGGTTCGCCAGCGGTCTTGGCCCGGGTGGTGGGGTTCGCCAGCGGTGTTGGCCCGGGTGGTGGGGTTCGCCAGCGGTCTTGGCCCGGGTGGTGGGGTTCGCCAGCGGTCTTGGCCCGGGTGGTGGGGTTCGCCAGCGGTCTTGGCGCGGGTGGTGGGGTTCGCCAGCGGTCTTGGCGCGGGTGGTGGGGTTCGCCAGCGGTCTTGGCGCGGGTGGTGGGGTTCGCCAGCGGTCTTGGCGCGGGTGGTGGGGTTCGCCAGCGGTCTTGGCCCGGGTGGTGGGATTCGCCAGAGGTCTTGGCCCGGGTGGTGGGGTTCGCCAGCGGTCTTGGCCCGGGTGGTGGGGTTCGCCAGCGGTCTTGGCCCGGGTGGTGGGGTTCGCCAGCGGTCTTGGCCCGGGTGGTGGGGTTCGCCAGAGGTCTTGGCCCGGGTGGTGGGGTTCGCCAGCGGTCTTGGCCCGGGTGGTGGGGTTCGCCAGCGGTCTTGGCCCGGGTGGTGGGGTTCGCCAGCGGTCTTGGCCCGGGTGGTGGGGTTCGCCAGCGGTCTTGGCGCGGGTGGTGGGGTTCGCCAGCGGTCTTGGCGCGGGTGGTGGGGTTCGCCAGCGGTCTTGGCGCGGGTGGTGGGGTTCGCCAGCGGTCTTGGCGCGGGTGGTGGGGTTCGCCAGCGGTCTTGGCGCGGGTGGTGGGGTTCGCCAGCGGTCTTGGCCCGGGTGGTGGGGTTCGCCAGCGGTCTTGGCGCGGGTGGTGGGGTTCGCCAGCGGTCTTGGCGCGGGTGGTGGGGTTCGCCAGCGGTCTTGGCGCGGGTGGTGGGGTTCGCCAGCGGTCTTGGCCCGGGTGGTGGGGTTCGCCAGAGGTCTTGGCCCGGGTGGTGGGGTTCGCCAGCGGTCTTGGCCCGGGTGGTGGGGTTCGCCAGCGGTCTTGGCCAGGGTGGTGGGGTTCGCCAGCGGTCTTGGCGCGGGTGGTGGGGTTCGCCAGCGGTCTTGGCGGGATTGGTGGGGTTCGCCAGCGGTCTTGGCGCGGGTGGTGGGGTTCGCCAGCGGTCTTGGCGCGGGTGGTGGGGTTCGCCAGCGGTCTTGGCGCGGGTGGTGGGGTTCGCCAGCGGTCTTGGCGCGGGTGGTGGGGTTCGCCAGCGGTCTTGGCGCGGGTGGTGGGGTTCGCCAGCGGTCTTGGCGCGGGTGGTGGGGTTCGCCAGCGGTCTTGGCCCGGGTGGTGGGGTTCGCCAGCGGTCTTGGCCCGGGTGGTGGGGTTCGCCAGCGGTCTTGGCCCGGGTGGTGGGGTTCGCCAGCGGTCTTGGCGGGGGGTGGGGTTCGCCAGCGGTCTTGGCGCGGGTGGTGGGGTTCGCCAGCGGTCTTGGCGCGGGTGGTGGGGTTCGCCAGCGGTCTTGGCGCGGGTGGTGGGGTTCGCCAGCGGTCTTGGGCCGGGTGGTGGGGTTCGCCAGCGGTCTTGGCGCGGGTGGTGGGGTTCGCCAGCGGTCTTGGCGTGGGTGGTGGGGTTCGCCAGCGGTCTTGGCGCGGGTGGTGGGGTTCGCCAGCGGTCTTGGCGCGGGTGGTGGGGTTCGCCAGCGGTCTTGGCGCGGGTGGTGGGGTTCGCCAGCGGTCTTGGGCCGGGTGGTGGGGTTCGCCAGTGTTCTTGGGCAGGGTGGTGGGGTTCACCAGCGGTCTTGGGCCGGGTGGTGGGGTTCGCCAGCGGTCTTGGCGCGGGTGGTGGGGTTCGCCAGCGGTCTTGGCGTGGGTGGTGGGGTTCGCCAGTGGTCTTCGCGCGGGTGGTGGGGTTCGCCAGCGGTCTTGGCGCGGGTGGTGGGGTACGCCAGCGGTCTTGGCCCGGGTGGTGGGGTTCGGCAGCGGTCTTGGCGCGGGTGGTGGGGTTCGGCAGCGGTCTTGGCGCGGGTGGTGGGGTTCGCCAGCGGTCTTGGCGCGGGTGGTGGGGTTCGCCAGCGGTCTTGGCGCGGGTGGTGGGGTTCGCCAGCGGTCTTGGCGCGGGTGATGGGGTTCGCCAGCGGTCTTGGCGCTGGTGGTGGGGTTCGCCAGCGGTTTTGGCGCGGGTGGTTTGGTTCGCCAGCGGTCTTGGCGCGGGTGGTGGGGTGCGCCAGCGGTCTTGGCGCGGTTGGTGGGGTTCGTCAGCGGTCGTGGCCCATGTGGTGGGGTTCGCCAGCGGTCTTGGCGCGGGTGGTGGGGTTCGTCAGCGGTCTTGGGCCGGGTGGTGGGGTTCGCCAGCGGTCTTGGCACGGGTGGTGGGGTTCGCCAGCTGTCTTGGCGCGGGTGGTGGGGTACGCCAGCGGTCTTGGCGCGGGCGGTGGATTTCGCCAGCGGTCTTGGCGCGGGTGGTGGGGTTCGCCAGCGGTCTTGGCGCGGTTGGTGGGGTTCGCCAGCGGTCGTGGCCCATGTGGTGGGGTTCGCCAGCGGTCTTGGCGCGGGTGGTGGGGTTCGCCAGCGGTTCTGGGCCGGGTGGTGGGGTACGCCAGTGGTCTTGGCGCGGGTGGTGGGGTTCGCCAGCGGTCTTGGCGCGGTTGGTGGGGTTCGCCAGCGGTCTTGGCGCGGTTGGTGGGGTTCGCCAGCGGTCTTGGCCCGGGTGGTGGGGTTCGCCAGCGGTCTTGGCGCGGGTGGTGGGGTTCGCCAGCTGTCTTGGCCCGGGTGGTGGGGTTCGCCAGCGGTCTTGGCGCGGGTGGTGGGGTTCACCAGCGGTCTTGGCGTGGGTGGAGGGGTTCACTAGCGGTCTTGGCACGGGTGGTGGGGTTCGCCAGCGGTCTTGGCCCGGGTGGTGGGGTTTGTCAGCGGTCTTGGCCCGGGTGGTGGGGTTCGCCAGCGGTCTTGGCCCGGGTGGTGGTTTTCATCAGCGGTCTTGGCCCGGGCGGTGAGGTTCGCCAGCGGTCTTGGCCCGGGTGGTGGGGTTCGCCAGCGGTTTTGGCCCGTTTGGTGGTTTTCGCCAGCGGTCTTGGCCCGGGTGGTGGGGTTCGCCAGCGGTCTTGGCCTGGGTGGTGGGGTTCGCCAGCGGTCTTGGCGCGGGTGGTGGGGTACGCCAGCGGTCTTGGCCTGGGTGGTGGGGTTCGCCAGCGGTCTTGGCGCGGGTCGTGGGGTTCGCCATCGGTCTTGGCGCGGGTGGTGGGGTTCGCCAGCAGTCTTGGCACTGGTAGTGGGGTTCGGTAGCGGTCTTGGCGCGGGTGTTGGGGTTCGCCAGCGGTCTTGGCGCGGGTGGTGGGGTTCGCCAGCGGTCTTGGCGCGGGTGTTGGGGTTCGCCAGCGGTCTTGGCGCGGGTGTTGGGGTTCGCCAGCGATCTTGGCGCGGGTGTTGGGGTTCGCCAGCGGTGTTGCTGCGGGTGTTGGGGTTCGCCAGCGGTGTTGCTGCGGGTGTTGGGGTTCGCCAGCGGTGTTGCTGCGGGTGTTGGGGTTCGCCAGCGGTCTTGCTGCGGGTGTTGGGGTTCGCCAGCGGTCTTGCTGCGGGTTTTGGGGTTCGCCAGCGATGTTGCTGCGGGTGTTGGGGTTCGCCAGCGGTGTTGCTGCGGGTGTTGGGGTACTCCAGCGATCTTGCTGCGGGTGTTGGTGTTCGCAAACGTGTTGCTGTTTGGTGTTTGGTGTTTCGTGGTTGGTGGTTGGTGTTGGTGTTGGTGTTGATGTTGCTGTTGCTGTTGGTCTTGGTGTTGGTTTTGCTGTTTGTGTAAGTGTGTGTGTGTGTGTGTGTGTGTGGTGTGTGGTGTGTGGTGTGTGTGTGGTGTGTGTGTGTGTGTGTGTGTGTGTGTGTGTGTGTGTGTGTGTGTGTGTGGTGGGTGGTGGGTGGTGGGTGTGGGTGGTGGGTGTGGGTGGTGGATGTGGGTGGTGGATGTGGGTGGTGGATGTGGGTGTGGGTGGTGGATGTGTGTGTGTGTGTGTGTGTGTGTGTGTGTGTGTGTGTGTGTGTGTGCTAAGCGGTGCACCAAACACACGAGGCCTGAGTTGGCCAATGTTAACGTGTTTGTTTTATCGTCACCATCATAAAGCATTGTGTTCTTGCTGCGGCGTGTTGATGGTTATATTATATACTTGTAACACGTCCCAGTGTTTTATGTTTGTATCAGCAGTGGCACCAAGAATGTTAAGCAGGAAATCAGCTTCAGATGTAACTGCGAGTTAAGAATGACGGGTGGGGGATGGGTGGGTAGGGGTATGGGGGGGTTGGGGTGGAGGTCGTTTCGTCCCCCTCTACCCTCTTACCTGGGTATACAGCAGTAGGAAGAGGGCATCCCTGGCCAGAAATTTGTCATCGTCAGTGTATATATATTTCCTCCTCTCATTTTTTTTCATTGTACATTTCTTGCCTTCTTTGTCTTTTTTTTTTTTTTTCAGATTTTCCTGTGTATTCCTTGCCTCTTTTGTCACCTTTTCCTTTTTTTTTTTTTTTTTTTTTTTTTACTGTATATTATGTTTAACACCACCTGCCTACCTGTCAGCCTGCCAGCCAACTAGATTGCTTTCTTGCCTGCATACTATATATTCCTAAATGTTTTACCTGGCGCTGATGAGAAGCCTGTGCGTGGTGGCGTTGGACACCCTGGGTGGAGCAGCAGCGACATGCATCCGCGAGCCAAACCTCCATATATTTCCCTGCACCTCGCCGTGGGGAGGGTGTGCATGGAGAGTCTGTTTACCGAAGTGCATGATGGCAACAGAAGATGAGGAAGATATGAGTGATATGTCTGCATGACTAATGTGCCTGAGGGTTCTGCTATCTGAAATGCATGGTGGCTATTGCCAATGGACAGGAGACTCAAAGGGTGAGACAGGCAGTCAGACGGACGGGTAGACAGAACAGGTTGTTGCTGAACATCGGTTAGTCTAGCTGAGCAGACCCGTCGACCACAATCAGAAACTGCTCCTACGGGACCGTCGTACATGTACAGTACAGTACATGCAACGTGTAGATATCCGTAACCCCAGTGTGGTAGACAGCTTCTTACAAGAGTCAGACCAAGACCCTTCTCATGGAGAGGTGCAGGAAACTATGAGTGCACAGTGCCACCACGTGCAGGCTCCTCCTCAGCACCTGGGGACGAAGGCTGACAGGTAATGAAGACAAGAGGAGGGAGGAAAAGGTGGTGACGGCGGCACTGACAGGAAGGAGAAAGGCTTGGCGTTAACAGTGTGGGTGATGTTCCCGGTAACTAACTAAGCTTTACGACCACACGACACACCATTTATGCCCCTCTCGTTGGCATGGCACACCGCAACACATCTTCTTAAGCCAATTATTTTGCGTATCACACCTTATTGTTGCTTTAAGTGCTATATTATTATCCGTTTAGTTTGGATTAGTAACACGAGGATACTTTGACCCATTAGGCAAGGTATTTAAGGAAGGTTTCAGGATGTATCGTCAGCCAGCACGGACACCACCTTTTGTAAAGTGTTACCCTGCAGGGAGACACAGCCACGGAGGAGGAGGAGGAGGAGGAGGAGGAGGAGGAAGAGGAGGCGGAGGAAGATAACGACGACGACGACGATGATGATGATGATGATGATGACACGCCCGCACGCACATGCACCTGCGTTGACTGGAATATTAATATCCTCCAGTGTTCCGTGTTGTTGGAAGAGGTAGGCTCGGCAGGCAGTGAAGCAGACAGGGAGACAAGAGAAGCATGTAGACGCACGCTGAGACACTTTTGCATGTCCAGTCGCCAGCATATGTTTTTACCAGACGTAAAGGCAAACACACGCACCCTAACACACTCCTGCATGTCCCGTCACTAGCATATGATTTTAAAAGACGTAGAGGCAAACACACGCACCTTGACACACTATTGCTACATGATTCTACAAGACGCACAGGCAAGCACACGCACCTTAACACACTCTAGCATGTCTTGTCACCAGAATATGATTTGACAAGGGGCGTAGAAGCATGAAAATATTTTCACACGTGTTTGTATGCACCATTTTAAGTCAGGGGTGTAATTTCTATATACAGGTGCTACTGTGTACTGGAAGAAAATGGAGGATCAAATTTACAACAAGTAATGGAACTGTATTAAGCAACAGTCCTCCAAAACAATGTCTTTTTTTTTTTTTTTTAGATAGCAATGAAACTTTAAAAAGGACGCGTTATCAAGAAGGCGATCCGGAACATGGACTCTGTAAATGTAAACAAGAATCACAGACGCTAGCTGACAGGAGCACATGCTTGGCTTCGCGTGTAAACCACAACTGTCAACTCTCTCATCTTCTTTCACACAGACACGCCAGTTGTTACTCGTGCCCTGAGGTTGACTAGCACGAAAAATCTTGCATAAGGATGAAATAAACTGCTAAATCTGTCCTACGTTGTAGCTTTCCTGACTACGTGTAGAGCACAGCAGCCAGTCTCTCTCATCTTCCCTCACAAATACGCCAGATGTTACATTGTGCTCTTAGGTTGTCTGAAGAAGAAAAGCTGCTTAGGGATGGAGAAATAATATAGCTAAATATGTCCAAGACTAATATCCAGTATCACCTAACGTTTGTGCGAGTGGCAGTGTTTAATAGTTATAAGGCATCTCTTGCCATTGCCCATTGTTATGTAAAATATTCTCTCCTCAGTCTCTGCTTGTCCTTTACCCCCCCTCCCTCCTCTCCTCCATGTCCCCATCCCTCCATTTCTCTCCCTCTCCCTCCATCTCTCCCTCGACTTATATACCCTCTCCGGGAAAAGGTTATAGAGTTGAAATTATACATATTAACAGTGACACCAGTTTTATTATACTCTAATGTGCTGATAGTGTGGCAACCAACATCCACTCCTGTAGTGCTGCCTAATTATATTTTCTGTCAACCCTCCTCTTCCTGTATCATTCATCCTTTCTGTCTATCATTCTTTCTACTTCAGGTGAGTACAGTACCTTGCTTAACAAGCTTAATGGTTCCCTTTAACCCTTTGTGCAACGCTGAGTGGTAACCATACATCCACATAACGGGGCGATGTGCAGCAGACTATGGTGCCCATGTTAAAAGTGTCATTCTGAATATGGCATTTATCCATGTAATAAACCGATACTCTCCCGCACGCCTTGCTATAGCGGGGCGTCGTCTGCTGCCGGAGAATCACTTCACAGCATGGGAAAGTCATGTCGGACACGAATTACTTTACACGCCAGACATACAATATTCCTCAAATCAGGCCCCCCTTTTATAAGTGACAGTTGTGGTAAGTCTCCATAGGTTAAAGAAAGTGAAAGAACAGTATTGGTTTACTAAGTTAATATAATACATTCACACCCACTACACATAAAACTTCAATAACAGTGACAGTTTAAAGTGTACAGTGAATGACAACTTGTATACTCGACAGGTATTTTCATTTACATTCCATTATTTCAAAGTCCATAGTCTCAATTTCTTCCAAATGTTTCCTGGCCATACTTTATTTTCTCCGGTTAACTTTGATTACTTTTATTTCCTATGTCCGTAGCTATTTCTTATATCTTCCACTTTATATCCCACCATACTTTATTCACTTTTTTTTACATGTCCATATGATAATGATTTTCACAAAGTTATGTGGCAATATGTTAGTAAAATTTCACTGCACTACAGCCGCCTTCCTCAACCTTCTCTGCTCCCACAAACTGCTGCTGACTGCGGCTGCGGTAGGCCACTTGCAGAGATGTTATTTAACATCGATAGTCTGGAATTCTTGAAGTAGACGGTATGAGAGGGGCGAGAGAGATGAGGCGGGGATGTCCGAGTGCTGTGTGCCGGCTACTGCTTTTACCGAGACCTCTCACCCATCCAGGTCACGCTGGTTTGGCAGTGACATCGTCCACTCACCAGTCTTCTGAACTCGACTGAGCAACCAAGGCACATGTGGAGTTTAAAGCATTATTAATACACTTTGGTAAAATGTAATGTGTAATATGTTTCAGACATTCAGCCACTCATTCCTCTCACCCATACTCATTCCTCTTAAGAGTTGAATATGAATGAAAATAACTGGGGAAAACTTTCTTTTCGATCCCAGACGAAGCAATAAAAATTAAATTTTGCAAACAGTGGACGAAATATATACTCAATGAAGAAACCACTTGTTTCACGAGGTACGTAAGAATTAACTTAGTTCTGCACAAATACGAAAGTTTTTAGGAATTTAATGTCATGACTTAGTCAAGACAAACTACCCTGCAGGGGCGGTTGCTTGGCTCCAGTTGTAGTCTGCTCAGCTAGACCCTGCGGGTTTAAACCAATACTTGTTAACGATTTTTTCTCGTCAAGAGGAGTTAAACTTTTTTAACCCTTCCAGACAGACGCTTGAACGAACCACAATAGATTTAATTGACCAAAACCCTATTCAGTCCGAGCTGACTGATGGGAAAAAGGGCAGACTAATACTGCAGGCACCAAAACAATGGAGGCAGTAATTAAGTGTAGTGAAGAGTCAACATTGTGCCAGCCACCGACCCAATATGGTGGACAAAATGTCGATATGGGGGTCAGAGGGTCAGGGTGTAGGAGAGAATATGGAAAAAAAAAGAATGTTGGGAGATCAGAAATTGAAGATCATTACTTAAAACACACACACACACACTAATGTTCATTGTCAAACAGACCAACAGGAGTACAACTTGAAATGAACAAGCTATCAGATGGTAGCTAAGGAAAACATGACGGTAAATACATTAACTAATAAAGTCAAAAATTGAAGCAAGTGACGAACACAGGTCACTTTTCAATAGAACCGAAAGTTTCCCTCACGAATCCTTTATTTTCGTCAATACCTTAATGTAAAAGTACCTATAAATCTAACTAACCCCGTTGTCAGTCCTTAATCTTGCAGTTTAAAGCCACTGCTCCACGATATGGAAAAATACAGGGGACAAGGGAAGGGGCTATGCTGCACCGCGCGTCCCCAGCCCGTCTCTTCTGGCCTCTAGTCCCCAGTGACTCTGTTTGTCTGTCTGTCTGTTTCTGTCCATCTGTCTGTCTGTCTGTCTGTTTCTGTCTGTCTGTCTGTCTGTCTGTCTCTCTGTTTCATTCTGTCTGTCTTCCTGTCTCTCAGTCTGTCTCTGTCTGTCAGTCCCTCTCTCTCTCTCTCTCTCTCTCTCTCTCTCTCTCTCTCTCTCTCTCTCTCTCTCTCTCTCTCTCTCTCTCTCTCTCTCTCTCTCTCTCTTGGTCTATCTGTCTGTCTGCCTGTCTGTCTCTCTCATCAGTGCCACCACGTGAAGGCGTGTCTATAGTGTTTGTGATAAAAGTCTACGTAGACAGAGGCGAATGGGAGAAGGCTGTGGTATTGGACTGTTGGGGGTACTGTTGATATTTTCTCTGCCTTTTTTTCTCATATACAGAGTGAAACTAAAGCTTTATTAATCCTCAGATACGCACAAACGTGAGCTGCTACGAGTATGGCTGATAAAATATGTAATCAGAATAGTGGCCAGAAAAAAAAATCGTTGCTTCTGCTACTAGTGGATGTTATTACAGTCAACCGAGAAAGCCCGATGAAGCTATTTTTTTTTTTTTTTTTTTTTTTGCCTATCGACCATTGGGGCCGGAGCCCCTTGGTCATTAAGGCAAAATATATATATGTATATTTATTGACATATATACACATATATACGAACATATATATATATACATACATACATACATACACACATCCATGCATATGAACATACACACTTTCATGCACACGTACATATATATATAATAATTTTTATTTTATTATTTTTTGTAGTTTTATTTTTATTATTTTTATTTAGTTTTTTTATATTTTTAAGCTTATATTACTTATAATCAAAAATACCTAATCTAAATACCCTAAAACTAACCACCTAACAGACAAATCTCTAACCTATACTAAATCCTAAGAGACAAATAACTAGACCTACACTAATGGTAAAAAAGCCTCGACCTAGAGAACACCATCGACTGCAGATATGTAATGCCTTTCTACATTACATACCTGCACTCATCACCTGGTGACTGTCAGTCGAGGCACAACCTAATATAGGTGACATCAATATATGAAAGGGAACCAGACGAGTCAGGAACATTTTCATATACGTCAGCTGTCGGCCCTAATTAGAATAACTTAGGCAAGATAGTATAATGTATTTACATAATTTGTACAAAAAGTGAAGAACCTCGCCCAGCAGACCACCATCGACTGCAAGTGCCCAATACCTTCCTATATTGCACACTTGCACTCATCAGCTGCTGACTGTCAGGCGAGGAACTTGGCTTAATGTAGGGGACATCTATATTAGAAATAGATCAGTGGGAGGAGGAACTATTTAAAATATGTCAACTGTCAACCCTAATTAATATTACAATATATACATATTTACCGTTGATAAAAACCATAACCACACAGTAAAAAAGTCACATCACTCTGATCAGTCCGGTCTCTCTCAAGAAAGCCATCAATTTATCAGTCATAACAATGTCCCCATCACCCAGGATGGTGGAAAGGGTGAGGGGGACGTCTGTTGCGCCGCAGTAATTTATAAGTGAAGCACGTTCACGAATAAATCGCCGACAGCGCAGGATGATATGACTGATAGATAACACCGCATCACAGATGTCACAGTGCGGTAGGAAGCGTCTTTCCATATAAGGTTTCATATGTGTTAAAATGGTGGCATTGAGCCGTAACCGTGCCAACACTTTTTCTTCCAGGCGACTGGGGCGGTTGGCGGTGTCCCAGTCGCCCAGGTACGGCTTACAGGTTGGAATATTTAGTCTGGTCCACTGACCTTGCCACAGAAGATTTATTGATTTCTTTCCGAGAGATAGACTCGACCGTAGATCACGAGGAACGTCCCAAGTCTCCTCGTGCTCTACAGCCGACTTTGCAAGTAAGTCAGCCCGCTCATTGCCGTAGATACGACAATGACCAGGCACCCAGATCAGCGTGAATGACTTGTTGCATGAATGTAACTTATTAACGATGCGGCCCTGGATCTCGTGAGAGTCCGTAGTGCAAGATGCAATTGCCTGAAGGGCTGATTTTGAATCTGAAAATATGACAAATGAGTCATGCCTAGAATTGAGAGCATAGTCTATGGCTTTGTCAATAGCAAAAAGTTCTGAAGTAAACACAGATGTATGAGTCGGCAACCGATACCTGAGGGCACATTCAGTCGACCACACACTAGCACCCCTGTCGATGGTTAGCCCGCCGGTGAGGTTGTCTCCGATCCAGGCTCACCTGGTGTCGGGGTAGTTGCGGGGAGAAGAGGCACAGGTCAGTGGTGGTTGGGTGGCCCTCTTGCCCTGGGTCATTAGCCCCCCCGTTGTCCCTTCCTGGGGTGGTGGGGTGGTAGTGGCCCGGTGGTGGGGTGGGGGGTGGCGGAGTGGATGGTCCGGCGGCAGGCATTTTATATATATTAATATCTTGGGACTCGGTGGCAGATATAATTAAAAAGGCGCATCTCACGTAGAGGTTAAGGGATGATGATGCTATAAGCGATCATTTTCGACAGGTTTTACTCTAGATAATTAAAATCGTCTTACAGTAAAATGAACAGAGGCAAAGAGACGTTCTCAAAGTGAAGTGGTTAATGTAAAGATAATGATAATGTTTAAGTATATAACACGTAAGTGAAAAGAGTATAGTTAAAATGAAATATACAGTAAAGCAAATGTTACCGAGCATGATTGAAATGAGTCTTCTGTCTCGAACTGGAACTCTGTGAACCCTTGAAGCTCCGAATCCCATCAGTCACCCTCTAACCGAGAAAGGGGGAGGACGCAGGTGCTGTGTGTATATTAACTCGGTGATAGAATTATAGTGTGTAAACAGCTTCCCCGTCTTCTTGAGGTACAGAAGGGTAAGCGAGGATACTGTTCATTCGTTCTTTGATAGCTACGAGTTCTCTCAGCTGCGCCAAATCGTCTGTATTAATCTGAAAAAGTAAAGATGCGCTGTGGTGTTGATGTGGATGCGCTGGAGGGTGTTGGGAGAGGTACCTTGAGATGGTTTGGCCATGTGGAATGAAGACTGCGAGATTACCTATAGTTTTCTACCTTAACTTGGCCCAGGTTTTCGTCCCTTTGTAGCTTATTTCATGTAGCTCAGTGGCAGGAAAATATAATACAGTACTACGGTTCTACGTACGTTCTTACCATGATGCTTGTTATTTATTTATTTATTTTACACGTCATATTCTGGTATTCGTATTGCTACAGCTCAGAACTGAAGACAGAGACAGTAATATTAGGACAAGTTAGAGTGAAAGGAGTATAAGAGAGTGTATGTGAGTTAGGTGGAGAGACGAGTAGTGGGAGACCGAGAATAATGAGATGGAGGGATGCGGTGGAGAGGTATATGGACGATGCTGGTGCGAGTTGAAGGAGAGGCAGCCTGATGATGCATGACAGGGTAACATGGAGGCAGTTTGTTTGTGGTCACCCCTCCAGAGATTAGTTTTAGATATAAGAAAGAGCACCGAGATATAAATACATCCATAGTAGCGAGTCAATTGATTTTTCTTTTCTGTTGCTCTGTAAGGTCTTCTCTCAGCTTAACATAATCCTGGAGTTTTTGCTTGAATATATATCTTTATTAATCTATGCTACGTTCAGTGTAGGGTCGGACCTTACAGTCGGAGGGAGAGTGATAGCCAGAATTAACTCCCATGCTGACGAGGTGCCAGTGGGAGATGGGTGTCCGTAGGAGGGATGATGCATATGAAAGTGGAGAAATATGAGGGAGAGTGAAAGGCAGAAATAACTACCACATGCTGGCAAAGTACATCTGGGAATGGGATGGGTGTGTAGGGAGTGTGATGTTTTTGAAAGTGGAAATATTGTAAAGTATTGGTTATGTTTATGTGTCAGAATGTGTGTATGTCATTGGTAGAAGTAATATGGTGTGAATATATGTAAGTATATATTATCTTTATTGATAGACAGTGGGTGATTCTGTACTTAGGAAATAAGAGACTTTACGAAATGTTGATATACATATTTAGACACCACGTTATGGAGATGGTTTGTGTAATATCCTACAGAGACACACAGCCACACCTCCAAACACAGGCACACCTTCATACACAGCCACACCTCCAAACACAGGCACACCTTCATACACAGCCACACCTCCACATACACACACACACACACACACACACACACACACACACACACACACACACACACACACACACAGCCTCTTCCCTTCAGTAGAGCTTCACCCATCTCAGGAGAAATCTCTAGACGCTGGCAAGAGTAGAGGAGACTGTTGACAACCCAGTTACCTGCATAGTTCACACCTGAGCCAATTATAATCATCAGGTTGTACCAGTTAAATAATAATAATAATAATAATAATAATAATAATAATAATAATAAGGTGTCATGATGTTGAATAAATAAAGAATTTTCACATAAAACCATCACTGATATTATGCACCTGTACTGATGTGTTGATTTTACCTGTATGATATTTTAATTAGGAACTCAAAATGTGGCATGCAGGCTAATAAATCTGATCCCTGCTAGTCTTATATTAGTGACCGTCAAAAACTGAGGTCTTTAATTCTCCTTTGGTCTCATAATTTTAAGATTAAGAACTAAATTAAGACGAAGTATTGAAGGAGTCTGTATTATTTCTGTGTATTTTTTTTTTTCATGCAAGGAAGAATGAACCCAAGGCCATTTTTTCTGGATACCTCTATGACTGGTTTCCCTCATTTATTTATACAGTTTTCTTATTCTTTTTTATTTTCATTACCTTTTTCCTGATGTTCTCTGCGAGTTCCTCTCCGCCAACAGTAAGTGCCAGCAATACAATATACTAACACTATTTCATTTTTCAGAGAGAAGGAACCAAAGGCTGAACACCAACGCAAGATAGTCAAACAAGCAAGCCAACGTCAAGACCATGCTGTACTTGGACACACAGCGTTAGAAAAATGGAGGTCGAAGGCAGGGGGAGATGCACAGCAAGTAAGAATGCTCAAGAGATAGAATTTTGGCAATGCAGGTGAGTGATTACAAGACACGTAGTATTTCTCCACATCATTTCATCAACTCCCCCACCTCTCTCTCTCTCTCTCTCTCTCTCTCTCTCTCTCTCTCTCTCTCTCTCTCTCTCTCTCTCTCTCCCACACACACACACACACACACACACACACACACACACATTACATTAACCATTCCACTACAGTGAGGAGATGGAAGGAGCACTTTGAGGATTTGTTGAATATAGAGGGTGACAACAGTGCGAGTATAAGTGGTTGGGGAATGGCTGGGAGAAGAAGAGATGAGAGGAGGGAAGAAGAGATCAGTAGGGCGGAAGTAGTGGAAGCAATGAAGAAGATCAAGATGGGAAAGGCCCCAGGGATTGATGAAGTGTGTGGTGAAATGCTGAGGTATGGGGGTGAGATTGTTGTGGAATGGATATGCAAGTTGCGTAGATTGGCTTGGGAAGAGGGAAGGGTTCCAGAGGACTGGAAATCAGGTATAATTGTTCCTTTATACAAAGGAAAAGGGGAGAGAGAAGTATGTGGTAACCATAGGGGTATTTGCCTTCTTAGTGTGACTGGTAAAATATATGGTAGAATACTCATTGATAGGGTTAGGCATATGACAGAGGAGCTAGTTGGAGAAGAACAGGGGGGATTTAGGAAGGGAAAAGGGTGTGTAGATCAGATAATTGTTCTAAGATGTTTAGTGGAGAAGTATCTAGAGAAAGTGTATGCTGCCTTCATGGACTTGGAGATAGCTTATGACAGAATAGATAGGCAAGGTATGTGGAAGGTATTAATAATATATGGGGTGGAGAGGAAATTGTTGAATGCTATGAAGAGCATGTACGAAGGAGGTAGGGCTACGGTGCGAGTGGATGGTGAGCTGAGTGAGTTCTTTGATCTCAATGTGGGACTGAAACAGGGTTGTGTGATGTCTCCATGGCTGTTTAATATATCCATGGATGGGGTTGTGAAGGAGGTGCAAGGTAGGGCAGTGGATGTGGGGGTGGCTCTAATGAATGAGGGTGAGATTTGGAAGCTTCCGGTGTTGCTGTTTGCTGATGATACAGTATTGTTGAGTGAAGATGAATGGGAGTTGCAAGGTTTGGTGAATGAATTTGGGACAGTGTGTAGGAGGAGGAATCTGAAAGTTAATGTAAAGAAAAGTACGACTTATTCTTTACCTTTTTGTTGTCTCTGTCCTCTTCTTCATCACTCGCTTCCCTCTCGCTGCCGCGTATCATCCTCTTTCTCTTCTCTCTTGTACTGATGACCTCCGTAAACCCGGTATCCATATCTATTTCTTCTTCGTTGTCACCCAAGGGGGCCTCCCTTCCCTCGTTCATGGCCATGGCACTAGCCATTTCAGGGGACGTTGGTTGCCGCGGAGGTCAAGGACAGAATGAAGAGGGTGTATGTAGGTGAAGTGGAGGGAGGGAGAGGGAGGGGTAGACCGAGGATGAGGTGGAGGGATGGAGTTGAGAGGTATATGAGGGGGGGGGTGAGTTGGGGGGAGGGTAGTCAAATGGTGGATGACAGAGCGACTTGGAGGCGTTTTGTCTGCGGCCACTCTTTGCGGGATTAGGGCGTCGGGCTATAGATAGATAGATAGATCTATCGGTGGATAAATCAATAATTATATGGTGTCACGGTAGGGTCAGGCTCCATATTACCTCACCCTTACCAGCTTACTTCGGCATTTGTCAGGTTAATATACATAATACATTCACTGTTATGTCCATCCATCTCTTTCATTCTCCTCATCTCACCCTGTTTACTCCCCTCTCATCATCATCATCATCATCATCATCATCATCATCATCATATTTCCCAGTTCTGTATTATATAACCATCTTTTTTTTTTTTTTTTTTACAAACTACATAAATGTAAGAGGTGTTGTACTTCATGAATATAGGATATGGCTGTATGATAGGCCAGCCAGTTGCAAGTAATGGTGTGTGTGTGTGTGTGTGTGTGTGTGTGTGTGTGTGTGTGTGTGTGTGTGTGTGTAATTCACCGGATCGGTCAGGATCACTTGATGGTCGTGATCGTCAGCTTTTACCCTCCCGGAAGGGAGCTGAGAGCTCATATAGTCCGATCTAAGGGCAAGGCTGTGACCACACACGCACACACCAGTCCCCTTGCTCGAGGGGGACAGTAACCACCCACTTCGTCAGTGAAACTTTTCGCAACGTGTGTGTGTGTGTGTGTGTGTGTGTGTGTGTGTGTGTGTGTGTGTGTGTGTGTGTAAACTTAACCCATTAGCTGTGGTGGCTTCTCTTCAGTTAACATAAAATCGCTTACTGTATGCTGAAGTATATATACATATATATTTATTTTCCGGTCACAGCGTTCATCTAGCACGTCATATACTGTTCAGTTCTGCCGAGTTGCTCTTAGCTGAACGTATCGATGTAACGTTAGCCAAAACAAAATACCGTCTTTGTAACTAATTCGCATCTTACAGTTTCGATATCTGATCTCATTGTTCGTACATCACGATACTTTAGGCAGACAAGAAAATAATCTACCGAAATAGAAAACGCTAGTTACATGGATAACTGATATATTTTTCGTTCCTGGACTAGGCACATTTTACCCCTCTCCTGTTCTGTCCTACTTTAGCCTGAACCAACCCATCCTAACCTACTTTTCTCTGCCCTACACTACCCAACCCCAGCCTACCCTGCCCTAGCGTTCCCTACCCTATCCTACCGCTGAGGTCTCCTGTAGGGATACTTGTTTATTCGGTTTTTGCCAGGCTTAGGGAGGTGGAGGAGATTAAGGTGTTGGACATCCGTTCTGGGGGCAGAGAGACTTACAACATCCCTTTGTCTTGTTGTAAACTTTGGTCTACCCTTTCCCTGTCATGACACTTCTCCGGAGTCGATAATATTCCCCATGCAGTGCTGAGGTACCTGGATGATGAAGCAGTGTTTTTTTTTTTTTTTTTTTTATAGGAAGGGGGGGGGGAAGGAAGGTTGTGTGGAGGGGAAGGGAAAGTGGGAAAGGAGGAAGGAAGGAGGAGTGGAAAGATGGTGGGCTGGCCACCTTGCTTTTTTTTTTTTCTATGGTTTGTTTGTTTATTTATTTATTTATTTAATTGTTTATTTGTTTAATAATTTTATTTGTATTTTTATTTGTTGTATTTATAATTTTGTTTTATTTATTTGTTTGTATAACTAGCTAGCTAGCTAAATGTTTCGTTGTTTTTTGTGGTTGATGTCGGGTGGTTTGTTGGCGACTAGCAATAGTATTGCAGTCTTTTGTGGACACTTCTCAGTGTTTGTTGGTAGATGCGGGTACTGTTTGGGTAACTTGTTTGAGTTCATTTCGTTCCCGTAGAGTTTCATAGGGAGTGTATGGGATGTGGGTCGTTGTGAGATGCGGGACTCGCTAGCGGGAGTTAGGTTGGGCTGGGATTGTAGTTCTGGTGGGAGTTTTAGTAGATGGGGACAGGGTCTGGGTTTTCTGCTATGGTTTTTAGGCTGCTTGGGAACCATTTGTGTAAGATGAGGTTCCTTTCCTCAGTGATGTTTTTTAAGGTGTTGTACGTTTCGTTATCAAATTCTTCGAGTTTTTCCCATATTTTTTTGGCTTGGTTGTGTACTTTAATATTCAAGGGTTTGGTTTTGGTGATTGTATGTATTTGTTCTGTAGTTAAGGTGTAGGGGTAGTGTTGGTTGGTTGCAAATCGGAGAGCCTTATTTTGGATTGTTTGTAGTTTCCTTAGTTGAGTGTGGCTGAAGGTGTGTGTAGGGATGGGTGGATATTCGAGGATGGGAAGAACAAGTGCTTTGACTAGGTGGGTTTTAATTTTTATTGGCATGTCTTTGAATCTGTATAATCGACTGAGTGCTCCAGTGGCTTTTTGTCTCCTGTCATTTGAGGTAGCCTGTTGAGTTGATCTTGAAACCTAGTATTTTCCCTTCCTCTTTAAATTCAATTAATTCGTCATTAATTATTAGTGGCTCTTTTCTTTTGTTTGCTAGTTGAATTACTGAAAATTTATTAATGTTTGTTCGTATTTTCCACTAATTTTCATAATCGTTTATTTTCTCAGCGTCTTGTTTGGTTCTGGAATTCATAACGTTCCTTGATGGGCCTGGGTAGTTTACGATCTGGGTAATAGCGTCGGCATAACTGATATTTATGCCGTGTGTTGCTTGAGGGGTGTTACTTGTGAAGATGGTGAAAAGAGTTGGGGACAAGACACTCCCCTGGGGGACACCACAACCCAGGGCAAAGCTGGCACCAGTGTAATTATTTATCTTAATATTGGCTTTCCTATCATCTAAAAAATTGCATAGGATTTTCTCAGTTATTGTAGGGAGGTTAAGGTGGAGGAGTTTGTGTTTAAGACCGAGGTGCCACACCTTGTCGAAGGCTTTTGTGATGTCCCTGAGGACCACGTGACACTGACCCTTGTTGGCTTTGTTTATTGCAATATGTTCTGTTGCGACGGCGATCGCATGTGTGGTGCCTCTGTGGAATCGGAACCCGTATTGGTTTGTGTTGTATAAGTCATTGCTTTCTAGGTGTATTCTTAGTCTATTGTTAATTATTCGTTCTAGGATTTTTCCAGGGACTTCTAATAGAGATATTGGTCTGTGGTTTTCTACTAGATGAGGATTTTTATTCTTTTTAGGGATTAACTTTATTGTTGCTTCTTTAAACTTGTCTGGGAAATATCCAGCTGAGATGGTTGCATTAAATATGTGTCTCAGAGTTTCTTTGGCTATGCTGGGGAGGTTGGATAGAATAGTTTTGTTGACTCCGGTTTCTCCTGGGCAGGTTTTTCTCATGTTTTTTATGATGGCAGTAATTTCTCCTTCCGTAATGGGGGAGGTAAAGATTGTGTCAGAATCTAGTCTGGCTGGGTCTGCTGAATGATATGGAGTGAGTCTGTCGTGGTTGTTGATTAGATATTCTCTTACGTTGTTTTCGTGTGTTTGGTCGTTTTGTTCTTCGTCCTGTTCTTGAAAAATGGATTCCCAGTGTGATCTGTGGGTGTTTTCTTTTTCTGAGGGGGAGTGTTTTCTTTCTCCGTGGGGGTCAAGTATGTAGTGTGGGTCGGGGTTAGAGTAGCCTGAGAGAGTTTTTATTTTTCGCCAGAAGATGGTGGGGTCGTTGTATGAGTTGGCGGTGTTGGTAATGATGCTGGCCCAGTGTGTGTTATGTTCTGTCATTAAGGATGTGTGCAGCTGAGCTTGAAGCGCTTTGTATTGTGTGAAGCGTGCTCTTGTCCAGCCGTGTGTTTGGGAGTGTGATCTAAGTGCATTGTATTGTTGGATGAGAATCTGTGTGTCTCTGCTGTGTTTTGGATGTGTTATTGTTCTGTAAGAAGTTGTGGGGATGTTGTTATTGATTGCACATTTGATTGAGGAGTACCAACTCTCGAGGGACTGATCTATGTCTTCGAGTGTGCCTTCTTCAGGGTTAGGGAAGTTTGTAAAAGCTGTACATAATTTTTGTTTGAAATCTTCCCAGTTGGCCAAGGAGAAATTGGGTCTGGGTGGAGTGGGGACAAGTATTGGGGCAGAGGAGATTGTAGCAATGATAGGAGTGTGGTCGCTGGTAGTGAGAGGCCCAGGGGAGAAGTAGATGTTGTGATGTGCATTCATGTTACTTAATGCTATGTCTGGGGTGGTGGTGGAGTTGTGGGAATAGTATGTGGGGAAATGGGGTCCTATAAATCTTATTGTGGTGTCAGAGATTAGTCTGGCTAGTTGTCTCCCGACGATGTTCGAGTTCCTATTACCCAGGAGATGATGTCTGGCGTTGAGATCTCCAATAAGATATACAGGAGTGTTCCTTCTAAATAGGTTTATGAAATCCGGGGTTGGGAGGTATGGTCGGCTAGGAGGGAGGTATTCTGTGGCAATGATGATTTTGCCCGTGTTTGTTTGGATTTCTGCAGCTAACATATCGGAGATGAAATGATCTAGGATTTTGTACTGTAGGTTGTTTTTTAGTGCTATGGCTGTTCCGTCCATGGGGCGGTTATAGAAATTTCTTTTGTGTATGGAGTAGCCTGGGATGCGTAGAGAACTGTGTGTGTGGATGCCATGGCTATTTATTAAGATGATATCAGGGTCAATGTTACGGTAAGTGTTGATTAGTCCTAGTCTACGACCAGACCAGTTCAGAACGTTGTGCTGGATAATTTTCATGTTCTATGTCTTTGAGGTCTAGCCTGGGCGGCTTGAGATGTCTTGATATGGGATTCCAGTCCTTGAAGAAGGAATCTTTCTTCCTCTGTGTTTGCCGGTCGGATCAAGTGCTGGAAGTTGTCAAATTTTTCCGAGATTGTTCTTAATTCGTTGACAGCAGAGTCTGAATTCATTTTGTTGTTGTTATGTTTTACTAGGGCTTTGTTCTCTTTGATGGCTTTTGCAGGTTCACGGTGTTTGTATTCCTTGTTGGGCTTCCATATTGTGGGGAGGACTGCCACTTCGACTGCATCGTCTTTCCGGTTTAGTTCTTGGTCCTCTTCCTTTTCATTTTCTTCTTCTTCTTCTGAGGGGCTTGTGTGTCCGTCAGAGTCCGAGTTAGCTGCATGGGCTGCGTCTTCGTTATTGTTGTGGGAGTGGGTTGCCCCTTCCTGGGCAAGAGTTTCTATTCCGTTAAGGGGGGAGTCACTTGATATTTCTCCTTCATTTCCTTCTTCAGTGTAGGAGGTTGGGGGTGGTCTTGAGGAAGGATCTGGGGAATTTGAGGTTTCATTAGATGGGGGGAAAGGCAGGTTTATTGTTGTTTCTGGAATGACTGCTCTGATTATTTTTTCCGAGGGGGGGTTAGGGGGGAGTTTCACTACTGGAAGTCCGTTTAGTATGCAACTTTGTTCAAGTATCTTGTTGAAGCATCCTGGGATGCTAGTTCATGCATGTGTGCGTTTAAGATCAGAACCATGTAGTCTGAAAACTTGTTGGTGGGTGTAGTGTTTTGAAGGGCTTCTGTTGGGAGGTTTGGGGAGTTTTTTGTTGCTTGGGCGAAACTAGTTCCTGGGCGGATTGAGGCGGGAGATGGGGTTTGAGGTGTGTTTATGCTGCTTTTTACTATTTCCTTCCTTCTGGGGCATTTCATAGCTGTGGTGCTGTGCTCTCCTCCACAGTTTATGCATTTTTTTGTGGCTGACTTGCATTTACTCCATCTGTGTTCAGTGGAGGTGCATTCAGAGCAGACTGAGTAGTCCTTGGGTTTGGGGCAGTCGTTGGTAGAGTGAGAGTTTAGTTCATAACATCTCATGCAGACGGTGACGTTAATGAACTTCTCGGCTTGAATTTGGTGTCTGCTAATACATATATGGAATAGTTTGAGGCCTTCCATAGCCTTCTCAGCCATTTTTGATTCTTCAAATTCGATTTTCATGGTATTTCTCTTACCGAATTTGGATATCTTGGTTACTTTGGCCCAGGTGTTCTTTTCCGTGAGTTCGTGTTCTATTTCTTCATGAAGCAGTGTCCTTCCTCCTGAGTCTTATAAATAGAATTTGGAGAGATTCGTCCACTCCTGCTTCTTGGCGGGGGGCTGTTGTCCTACCGTTTCACAAGCCAGGTATTGCAGGTCACCATCTTGGTTTGCGTGGTAGGTTGCCTTTACTGATTATCAAATTTTTCCGTATTGGTGCCACCTTGTTTCCCTCATATCCTCAAGAGGAGGGAGTGCCTCAAACTAGTGTCCTTAGTGTCACCGTCGTTTCTAAAGTTCAGGAAGATTTTGTTGGCTCTGTTCCGGAGGGAGTGTCTGCCTCGCCGTATCCTCGCTATCCACATCCGTTTGGGTACAGGGTGAAGGCTGCCATGGGGGATGTGGATGTTCCAACCTTTCTTGTTTGTCCTGTGCGTGTACCAAGGATGGCTTCCTGGCTCCTCTCAGCGGTGCAACCGTGTGTTTACTTTCCTGAGAGAGGGGCCTTTCTTTCCTCACAGGCGGCTCTTTGCTATTTTTTTAGAACATGCTTCCTCTCACAGTGTCTCGATTCTCGTATGTACTGATGGATTGAAATCCCGTGAGGGGACAGGCTTGGGTGTTATATTTCCCGATTTCATTCGTGGTAGGAGTCTTCCCCCCATCGTATCTACTTTTATCGCAGAACTTACTGCTATTTTACTCGCAGTCAAATTGATATTTAGCTTCCCTCCTGTTTGTTATACAGTTTTTAGCGACTTTGCCGATCTCCATTTTGTGTTTTCCCGTCCAATCCTCTTTTGTTGTCTACATTGTTTTAGAATGGTTGTGCTTGCTAGGGACTGCTTTGTGGTTTTGTACCATTGTGGGCAATGAGCATGCTGACGCTCTGGCAAAGGCTGCTGCCTCTCGCCCATCCTCACCTCTCCCCTGCCTCGCTCAGTGATATTCATCTAACCACTCACTGTATGCTCCCACTGGCAGAGTAGGTGGGATGCGGTGAGGGCCAACAAAATGTGTGATATTTGTGGGTAAACGGGCTCCTTCATTTGCCGAGGTCTGAATGCAGGTGGGAGACGGCTTTATGCTGGCTCCGAATGGGCCATTCCTGGTTCTCTCATTGATTTTTAATGGAGGACTCTCCCCCTACTTTCTGTGTGGAATGCTTCGTCCCCCTGACTCTTCGGCTTTTGCTGATGGTGTCCACTGTTGGGGAATTGCGCCATCGTTACCTCTCTGAGCACCGGGCAGGAGAGGGATTGTAGTCTTCTGTTGGTACTTGGAGAGGATGCTTGTTGTGGTGGAGGGGGAAACCTTTGCTTGGTGTAGGCAGCTACACTACCGTGTAAAATTTAGTATACAGTGGTTTTAGTGTTCTTAGTGTTTTAGTGTTTTTCTTGTTTTAATTATGAATTGTATTTTGTGTGTGTGTGTGTGTGTGTGTGTGTGTGTGTGTGTGTGTGTGTGTGTGTGTGTGTGTGTGTGTGTGTGTGTGTGTGTGTGTGTGTGTGTGTGTGTGTGTGTGTGTGTGTGTGTGTGTGTGTGTGTGTGTGTGTATTTCATCTTTTCGAGTGCTTTTATTCTCGTTGTCGTCCGGCGGCATATGACCCTGGTTGTTGTATCGCCAGATTTTATTGTATATACTTATTCAGTTCAATTTACCCTACCCTACTCTTCTCAACCCTACACTAGCCTACCTCAGCCTACCCTACCCTACCCTGCCATTGCCGACCCAACTCTACCCTACTTTAACCTACCCTCCCCTGTACAGCCCTTTCACCACTACATTACTTTTCCTGTTTTCTTCACTCTACCTTCGGATGATTTTCTTCACCTCTACAGTAGAGAGAAATTTCGAACTGGAAGGGTTAAATAATGCCATCATCAACCCCATCTCTATCAGGGGATCTCCTAAGCTGAATAAAATCATGCGGTCAGCTAGGACAATGTAAATAAGTTGTTCTCGGCTTGAAAGATTAAATGATTCTGTCCCGTCATCCTAAGAGGGTTTTCTGAAGCTGTAGGATATCGTCAGAAGCTAGCAAAGAGTAAAAGTGACATCCGCAAACCGAGAGCTCTGCGTCCAGCGCTCCGCAGTTCAAGTCCCAGAGGTGGACAGATGTTTTGACGTGTAGACGTTCCAGGGCGTAGCTTGGTGGCCTACCCTCTAATATTCTGAACTAATGGTGGTCTAGCCTCGTGCCCCTGCGCTCCACCTCATAAAAAAAAAAAAAAAAAAGGAAAGCCAAGGGTCATGAATGAACTAAAGGACTGAACTAAGCGGAGAAGAACAAAAATCGTAGAGATCGCCCCAAATTTGATGAGACAGTGTAGTATAACTGAGTGAAATAGGCGTTGTATATGACGGAACTAAACGGCAGTTATACCCACCTCTCTTCTGTACCCTACACTACCCTGATTCAGCCTACCCTACCCTACCCAGCCCTACACTACCCTACCCAGCCTTACCCTACCCAGCCCACCACCACCCAGCCCTATCCTACCCTGCCATAACCTATCCTACCCTCCCAAACACAACTCGACCCATCCATACCCCATACTGCCAAAACCAACCCAACCTTACCCCACCCTGTCAAGACCGATACAATCCTACCTCACCCTGCCAAAACCAACCCAGTCCTACTCCACCCTGACAAACCCGACCAATCCTTTCCCACTCTGCCAAAACCCGACCCAATCTTACCCCACCCTGCCAAAACCGACCCCATCCTACTTCACCCGGCCAAAACCGACCCAATCCTACCCCATCCTGCCAAGACCGACCCATCCCTACCCCACCCTGCCAAAACCGACCCGATCTTACCCCACCCTGCCATATCCGACCCAATCCTACCCCATCCTGCCAAAACCGATCCGATCTTACCCCACCCTACCAAGACCGACCCATTCCTACCCCACCCTGCCAAGACCGACCCGTCCCTACCCTACCCTGCCAAGACCGACCCGTCCCTTCCCCACCCTGCCAAGACCGACCCACACCTACCCTACCCTGTCCAAACCAACCCAACGCTACCCCACCCTGCCAAAACCGAACCATTCCTACCACACCCTGCCAAAACCGACCCAGTCCTACCCCACCCTGCCAAAACCGGCCCAATCCTACTCCGCCCTGTCAAAACTAACCCAACCTTACCCCACCCGGCCATAACCGACCCAACGCTACCCCACCCTGCCACAACCGTCCCATCCCTACCCTACCTTAACCAAACCAGTCTTATCTAACTCATTGTCCACATTAACACTTTTTTCCATTTTCATCTTTCTTCCTCCAGACGATTTTCTTCAACTCTGGAGAGAAATTTCGTACTGGAGGGGTTAGATACAGTCACCATCAACCCCTTCACTACGAGGGGATCTCCTAAGCTGAATAAAATCGTCCGGTTACCTAGAACAAAGTAACTAAGTCATTTTCTGTCTGAAGGGGTTATTATGTCTGTCCCATCATCCCGAGAGGGTTTCTTTAAGCTCCAGGAAATCGTCTAAAGGTAGCAAAGTGTAAACATGACGTCAGCACTTGTTCTAGGCACCACATATCGAGTCCCGGAGGTGAACAAAGGTTTTTATATCATATAGACGTTTTATATTTTATATTTTGCAACTTTCAGAGGCATTTACTCAGCTTTAGGAGTTTTATGGATAGGCTTAATCAAACGTATCGAACCTCCCATGTTAGAAAAAATAGCTTACAGAAATGCGTCCTCGTACTGAAGGGGCGGAATGGACAGATCGAGTGACTAAGATATTGAATTATGTATATGAATGGTTTTGTTGTTATTTCTATTATTATTATTATTATTATTATTTCAGGCAAATGTCCCAGGCTTCTAGACTGGCTGACTAGCGAATATTATTAAGTCTCCCGTGGCTCCGTGCTCCTTCCACTCAAGAGCCTGCACTTCACGCATTCCACGCACAAGATGGCGCCACCGCTGCATTCCTGCGAAGACGAGAGGTCAAGAGGACGACACTTGCTTTTTGTTTGTTTGTTTACTGTAATTGCTTAAAGTTGTGATCCCTCCAACTTGAATGCTCAGTTGTAACTATAGATAACTAGAATACGATGCTAGTCACGAAGAAGGGCTATGAAAAGATACAGAGCTCGTAGTATTGGCTGGATGAATCACTCTTGCGTGATAATCAAAGACGGTGAATAAAACCCACACTTGTAGACGAAGAGTATAATTACCAAACAGTTTCGGTGGACACTGCCACCATTTTCAGTGGTCAAGATAGTGAGAGGGAGTGGCATACTGACCATATAAGGGTTCCTTTTTATGCGTATGTGTGTGGAAGGGTGGGGTAAAGGTGAGGTGGGGTGGGGTAGATTGTAAGCGGGGATTAACCCAAGGGGGATTTTGGGGGGGACATTACCGGACAGGTCAGGTGTAAATCCTATCTGACCTTACCTGTGTCGTAGCAGGAAGGGACATGTCCCTTCCTGCTACGACACAGGTAAGGTCAGATAGGAATTACACCTGACCTGTCCGGTAATGTCCCCCCCAAAATCCCCCTTGGGTTAATCCCCGCTTACAATCTACCCCACCCCACCTCACCGTTACCCCACCCTTCCACACACATAAGCATAAAAAGGAACCCTTATATGGTCAGTATGTCACTCCCTCTCACTATCTTGACCACTGAAGATGGTGGCAGTGTCCACCGAAACTGTTTGGTAATTATATTCTTCGTCAACAAGTGTTGTTTTTATTCACCGGCTCGTAGTATTTTTTTCTTTTAACTAAGTTACATGAAATAAGCTGCAAAAATACGAAAATACGAGCTTACTTAATGTAAATGAATTATAGTATGTTCAAGATGGAGGGAAGGCATTTTGTATTTTGTTTGTGATGTTATAGTGTCTCTCAGGATCCTAGGATCCTCTCTCGGCTGAACCAAATTGTCTGGCGTCAGCTGGAACATGATGCTAGAGTTATGTCGGTCGTGAGGGGGTTAATGGTGACGGTATTGACACTGTCAGGCTCCTATGACTCACTCAGTCGAATAAAATCGTCTGAGTCAGCTGAAATAGGGTACTAGAGTTGTCCCGAGCATCACTCAGGGGGTTAAGAATCTTAAGCCTCTGGTGCTTGGGACAACTCTAGTATTCCATTCCAGCTGACAGACGATTTTGTTCGGCTGAGTGAGTTATAGGAGCCTGACAGTTACTACACTGCCACCATTAACCCCCACATGACCGGCATAACTCTGGTATATCATGTTCCAGCTGACGCCAGACAATTTGGTTCAGCCGAGTGGGTCTGGGGCCTGGGGGGCACTAAATGAAAATATCCAAAAAATATTAAAGGGGGGGCTATATCAATTTTTGCCACAGGAGGTATACCAAAATTGGACTTTTTAATAAAACCCCCTCCTCTCTCACTCCCTGTGTTTTATATATGTCCCTCTCTGTCTGCCAGTGGTGTGTCTGTCCCACCCTGTGTGTGTGTGTGTGTGTGTGTGTATGTCCCACCCTCTGTGTGTGTGTGTGTGTGGTGTGTCTACTGTGTGAAGGTGGCTGTGGCAATGTACGTGTCGTGTGTGTGTGTGTGTCTTGATGTGTGTATGTATGTAGTAGTGTGTGTGTGTGTGTGTCTTGATGTGTGTATGTATGTAGTAGTGTGTGTGTGCGTGCGTCTTGATGTGTGTATGTATGTATGTAGTAGTGTGTGTGTGTATGTATGTAGTAGTGTGTGTGTGTATGTATGTAGTAGTGTGTGTGTGTATGTATGTAGTAGTGTGTGTGTGTGTATGTATGTAGTAGTGTGTGTGTGTATGTATGTAGTAGTGTGTGTGTGTGTATGTAGTAGTGTGTGTGTGTGTATGTATGTAGTAGTGTGTGTGTAAGTGTCTTGGTGTGTGTGAGCTGAATTGTAAGTAAGGGGCCTTGTGGTTTTAAGGAAAGCCTGCTACGCAAACTTCCCTCAGCCACATTTTAAAGAAGCCTCTATCACACCGGGATTTGAACCCGGGTCTTCCTGATCAGCAGGCCAGCACCATGCTGACCCTGCTACCGCGGCCCCGAGAGTATACCGGCTAAAACTTCTACTGTATTTTATTTCTTTACATGTTACAAAAAATGGGAAATTGAACTATTATGCACAGACTAAACTAAATTGTCATGTACCTATTAATGTCGCTTTAGGAGGAGATATTTCGAAATTTCCTGAGCTACTTGGAATACCTAAGCCTGCAGTTTAATGCTAATCATGAACAAGTGCAATGGAAAGAATATAGAGCAGTTGCTACTTATATAAAGGGAGAAAGTAAAAACTGCAACTTAGTCTGCTATCCAACGGCAGGACTTAAACGATTAACCATATATTACATAAACTTAACACACTGAGTGACACAGAAACTAAACATATGATACAAATTCTTTAATGAAACTTATAATGAGAGTACAAATGACAAAATATACACTGCACAGGAAGACAGTACAGTACTCATTGGTTATACCTTCTGTGAGAACTGAGAATGAAAGCCTATCTGTTGTACCGGTTTATAAACGGAAGAGATGAATCGCTAAATTTGATCCACAGTAAAAAATAATAATAATATTGAATACATAAAACAATAAAGACAAACCATATAGACTACATGTCCACCCTAAACTGACAAAAACCTGGCATCTCTCCACCTTGAATGCTGAGCTGTTTCTAGAGATAAAGACTAGATTATCATGCAAATCACAATGAAGATCTATGGGGAGGATGCAAAACCATAATACTGTCTTATTCTGCCACTTAGATACAGGAACTAAGCAGCAGAAGGACTAAAATTTGTCAAGGTGAGCCAACTACAATGACACAGATGAAGTCTGAGATTATATAATGTGTAATCATGAACTGATTGCATCATTCAGTAAAGATTACAAAAGGAAAAGCTATCAAATCTGAAAGTGTAAGTACTATACAAGATATGATTAACCTTGTACATCCATATTCTGAGATATGCTTCCTATATCATAGCCTACACACAAATTCATCCCCCTCAACAGTAATGGTATATTCCTGCTGTCTCCTGACTTTCCAATCAACTTATGAAACCTCTCTCCTAATTACAGTACAGTAATATGTTAATGAAGGCTGCTAGTAATTACCTTCAGTATGATAATTATTTAAAGGTAGCAGCAATGGCTAATGAAGGATGTAAGGTATGCAGTCCTTCCAGTTCAATATACAGTACAATATCTCTAATCAGGCTTTATCCAGTGTCTCTCCTACACATGTTAATACCTTCAGTCTTCACTAGTTTAACTCACAGAGCAGGGATTTTTTTTATTTTTTTTTATGCCATCTCATGATTATATTTAGCTTTGTATAGACTTCTGGAAGTGTAGGGGTTAGGCACAGCCTCACTGAACTCCTGCAATAGCAGAGACTTTGCATAAGTTGAATAAAATTGCCTTCTGGCACTATGAATAAACTGAAAAGGGCATCACAGGGATTGCAAGAGTTAAAGGGACTCGCGGAGCTTATATCCCCTATTTAAACAAACTACCCATTAGTTTTTACACACATCCCCTCATTTTTTCCAGCCAATTAACCTACTATGCCTGCCCATGTACAGGATCACATTCGACCTTAAAACCTAAACAGATGGTGTGAATATCAGGGGATTTAAGTCGCACTGCTTACTCGAGTTTAAAGGGACATCTTGGTCACCTGGAGATACACACCGCTGTATATCATCCTTATAGCTAATAATTACAACTTACATCAGCCGACTACACCTCTCGAGAATGACAGCAAACACTGATAAACACATGGGCGTAAGAATTACCATAATAAGAAGTAGACTAACACCGTAAAGAATAAAATCTTCACTCATCTCCAGCATCTCTCAACGTTGCTCCCATAATGCACCAGTGACGTCACACTTCAAATTAAATATTTACTTATTAAATTTTAAGAAGAAAATATCGTGAATATATTATCAGTCTTTTAAACATTAATTTTCGTGCAAACTGAATAGAGAAGTAAGTAACGTGTTTCTTGTTAAATTAAAGATAACCCCATGAATCAGTGGCATCATCATCTCTCTCTCTCAAATTCCATACAGAGTACCAGAGTAGGATCACTATTTACTGTCCTGCCGATATATCTCTACAGTTTTACAAGGGGATTTAAAAATAAACGGCCTGGTGGTGGTGGCAGGGGATAAAATTTTGCGATACCAGTCTCTAATCTGCTGCCATTCCCTACAGAACCTGAGCATAATAGACGAGAAATTAGCCCAGGTTGATGCAGCAATTCTTAACTCAAAATTGCCCCAAGAACAACTTTCTGAAGTTTGTCAAACATTTCATGCAACACCCTGTATGGGAAATTTGGATAAAATATTGGTGATATAATTCCCTAACTGTGTGCCATTCCCAACAGAATCTGAGCAGTCTAATGAGTCCACGCTTTGAAGGTTGGGTTGAAACAGGGATGTGTCATGTCTCCATAGTTGTTCAATCTGTACATGGATGGGGTAATAAAAGAGGTACAAGGTAGGGTAGTGGATGCTGGAGTGGCCCTGGTGAGAGAGGGTAGTGTTTGGAAACTCCCTGTACTGTTGTTTGCAAATGACACTGTGTTGTTGAGTGAAGACGAAGGAGAGCTGCAAGGCTTGGTGGATGAGTTTGGGAGAGTGTGTAAGAAACGGAATCTAAAGGTGAATGTAGGGAAGAGTAAAGTGATGGTCTTTGAGAGAGGTGAAGTCAGTGAATGTACAGCGAGGTTGGATGGTGAGGAATTGGAAAATGTGAGTACGTTTAAGTACTTGGGTAGTGTGATGAGTAAGGATGGAGGTTTGGAGGGTGAAGTGCTTGAAAGGGTACAGCAGGGAAGAAAGGTTGCTGGTTCTTTGAAAGCAGTGATAAGAAACAGGGAAGTGAGCATGGAAGTGAAAAAGTTACTACATGACAGTATTGTGATACCAACTCTAACGTATGCATGTGAAGCTTGGACGTTGTTGGAAGGACACAAGCCAAGAGTGAGAGCAGCGGAAATGAGTTATTTAAGAGGAGCCTGTGGAGTCACATGGAGAGACAGGCTGACGAATAAGGATATAAAGGAGCGTTGTAGTGTGGATGTGGATGTGATAGGAAGCGTTAGGAGAACACACTGAGGTGGTTTGGCCATGTAGAGAGGATGGAGGGTGAAAGACTGACGAAGAGAATGTATGTGAGTGAGGTGGAGGGGGGAAGAGGGAGGGGGAGGCCGAGGATGAGATGGAGGGATGGGGTGGAGAGGTATATGAGAGAGGGGGATGTGAGTTGGGAGCAGGGCAGTGAAATGGCGGGGGACAGGGCGACTTGGAGGCGATTTGTTTGTGGCCACCCCAAACGGGATTCAGGCGTCTGGCATTAGATAGAGATAGATAGAAGATTAAATAACTAAAGCTAACACTGATTTGAACTAATACACATCTGGTCCACAAGTCATGCTGGAGTCTGCTGCCTTGACGCTGCTTGCTTGCCACACTGGTCATACCCTGCTGAAGTTTGGTCTGCCCTGCTGTGAGAAGCCTGACGGTGGTGTGGTGTCTTCCCCTACTCTGAGATGCCTGGTGGTGTGGTGGTGGTGGTGGCGGCGGCGGCGGCGGCGGCGGCAGGGTGTCGTGTCTTCCCCAGCCGTGAGATTACTTGCTGCTGCTGCTGGTGATCTGCCCTGACCTGCCGAGAGAAGCCTGGTGGTGATGGTGTGATCTGCCTTGCAAGTCCAGGATGTTCTGTGGACAAATGCTACTTTTGAATGCATATTTTATATTGCTGTCTCTGTTAATGTATTTTGTACTGAAGTATTAACAATGAAAACTTAAATTTTCTGTCTTGTTTCATTACCTTTTTAACTGTGGCTTTGACTTAATATAGGTGATAAGTATATTGCGCTCTGCAGTCTTGTGTGTTGTGGGGACGGCTTTTGTGATGAGCTAAGACATTCTGATCGCTTCACCAAATTACTACTCAGCCGTGTGATCAGTGGACATAAAAGATTATACAATACAATGATATACAGCTAAGCATAAAAAAGGTTATGGGAATTCTCCACCATGCAATCAATGGACCTAAATTAAAGCATATATTATAAAACTAAGCCTGAAGAGGGTTGTGGGAAGCAGATAATGATGCAGGGTAGACACTGCTAATGTTCACTAAGCCGTGCCCGCAACACACAAGAACTGGGTGGCGTAATATATGGACCACCTTGTATAATGAGAGGCCGTAAGTGTGTGCTGACCCACAAACTTGCCATCAATGCCCCGTCATAACTATTACTGTGTCTTGTAGGAAGCACAAAGAAAACAGGCCACAGAATACCTCCTTGTCTCTTGTTCCTCCTACACAAACATACACGCCTTTCACTTTAACTTGACACAGAGTTTCATTTAAAGTATATGAGAAAGTCACGCAGATCAGTAGCAGAAACAGCCAATACTACAGCCCAACATCCTTTCCACGGCACTCATTCGTGACTACCA
>NC_137039.1:36870160-36882660 GCF_032717465.1 Coenobita brevimanus
TGATAGAATGATAGATTTTTTGGTAGGTCGTCAGTTATTAAAAAAAAACGTGTTTGTGTGTGTGTGTGTGTGTGTGTGTGTGTGTGTGTGTGTGTGTGTGTGTGTGTGTGTGTGTGCAAAAAGCTAGGTGAAGAGAGGGGATGGGGATGGATAGGAAGGCAGGAAGGATGATGTTTTGAGTTCAGGGGAGGTAGGTCTGCATGCTAGAGAGAGAGAGAGAGAGGTGAGGAGTGACCACTTGTCCCCTGGGAATGACCAGCCACCCCCAGGCCTTCTAAAATTAGAAGGCCTCGTCGGTGGGGGGGAAGGTAAGCGTGATAGGGTAGGTCTTGGTAGTGTTGGGTCAGCTATGGTCGGGAGAGGTCACGCTGTGTTCAATGACAATAAGGACAGAAAAACATTGTATTATATATTGATATTTACATTATTTGTATGTTTTATTAAGGTAATAATGCCTTACATGTGTAGTGTTCCCAGATGTAAGGGAAATTATAAAAGTGGACCAAAAGTTTGAGCATTTTCCTTCCCGCAAGATAAAGAACTTGCCTCCACGTGGCTACGTGCCATTAAGCGCGACCAGTTCACTCCAAATCGCAACAGCAGGGTAAGTACAACATTATTTTCTGTTCATTATTATCAGAAAAGTGTAGAGAGTACAGTGAGAAGCTTGAAGTCATCGTAATTGTACTGAACATAAGAAAAATGAGGCCTTAGCCATGCTAGGGTGTAGGACCAAAGCCATTACACAGACGTGGCTGGAGCTGGATAAGAGAGGAAAATATAACCCTTCATTTTTCCTACATATCTCCACAGCTTTCCTCTATAAAGAAACTGAATCGAGTTCAAACGAAATCTGCATTACCTTGTTCACCCCGTAAATAAGAGGCCCAATATAATACCTCCAGTATACCATCAATATAACACCCCAATACACTGTAAGATTCTAAGTACAACACCCCAATATACTACCAATATTACAGCCCCAATATACCACCATCATAACAGCCCCAGTATAACAGCCCCAATATAACAGCCCCAATATACCACCAGTATAACAGCCCCAATATACCACCAGTATAACAGCCCCAATATACCACCAGTATAACAGCCCCAATATACCACCAGTATAACAGCCCCAATATACCACCAGTATAACAGGCCCAATATACCACCAGTATAACAGCCCCAATATACTACCAACATAACATCGCAATATACCACCAATATAACAGCCTCAATATACCACCAATGTAACACCCCAATGTAATACCAGCAATATAGCACCCCAATATACGACCAATAGGGGGGTTTATACCACTTTTCTTCAGTGATTTATTGTTCAACCGAGCAAGCGTAGAGAGCAAGCAAGCGAGAACACTATACCCTTTCTCAGGAAACATGGAGAGAATTTTACAAAGCCTTTGCCAAATTCGGAACACGAGTGACCGTGTGAAGGATTAAGAGGGCCCCTCGGAATTGTGGACCTTCCTCCTTCCCTCTTCTGTTTTCTTTCCTCCACACACACACACACACACACACACACACACACACACACACACACACACACACACACACACACACACACACACACACACACACGACGCTTAAATAATAAAACAATGTGTAGCCTCTATTTATCTGTCAGTGTCCTGATATCGGTCCATATGAGGAGGGATGGAGGATGGAAGTGGCCCGGGTCGGAATGTGGGGAGGGGTTGGGTAAGGAAGCAATGAAATAGCCATGAAAGAAGAAGAAAAATTATTTTATTTTATTTTATTGTTTTATTACTATTCTTTATGAAAAAACATAAACTGATTTACAATAGTATTACTGATCGAAGGATCAACAGTAGCATTTCCTTTATAAATATTCATTATATTCTAAAATTTACATTGAAATTTCAATCTCTCTCTCTCTCTCTCTCTCTCTCTCTCTCTCTCTCTCTCTCAGTCACTCGATATTCATGTCTCCCTCATCTAAACCTTCTTCTTCACTGGTGGAATCCCCCTCCCCCCATCCCAGTAATCCGATCCCTCCTCTTCCCTAGGCTACTCGGCTATCACTACGAAAACACACACACACACACACACACACACACACACACACACACAAACACAGACACACACACACACGCACACACACACACACACACACACACACACACACACACACACACACACACACACACACACACACGACGCTTAAGTAATAAAACAATGTGAAGTCTCTATTTATCTATCAGTGCCCAGCAGGGGCGCACCAAGGAATTTTCTAAGGGGGGGTCCCCATTTGCCAGTTTCCTGAAGTTTACATATAAGTTTTATAGTTCCAAGTTGTATATATATATATATATATATATATATATATATATACATTCTGATAGAATGATAGATTTTTTGGTAGGTCGTCAGTTATTTAAAAAAACGTGTGTGTGTGTGTGGGGGGGGGGGCAAAAAGCTAGGTGAAGAGAGGGGATGGGGATGGATAGGAAGGCAGGAAGGATGATGTTTTGAGTTCAGGGGAGGTAGGTCTGCATGCTAGAGAGAGAGAGAGAGAGGTGAGGAGTGACCACTTGTCCCCTGGGAATGACCAGCCACCCCCAGGCCTTCTAAAATTAGAAGGCCTCGTCGGTGGGGGGGAAGGTAAGCGTGATAGGGTAGGTCTTGGTAGTGTTGGGTCAGCTATGGTCGGGAGAGGTCACGCTGTGTTCAATGACAATAAGGACAGAAAAACATTGTATTATATATTGATATTTACATTATTTGTATGTTTTATTAAGGTAATAATGCCTTACATGTGTAGTGTTCCCAGATGTAAGGGAAATTATAAAAATGGACTAAAAGTCTGTATTTTCCTTCCCGCAAGATAAAGAACTTGCCTCCAAGTGGCTACGTGCCATTAAGCGCGACCAGTTCACTCCAAATCGCAACAGCAGGGTAAGTACAACATTATTTTCTGTTCATTATTATCAGAAAAGTGTAGAGAGTACAGTGAGAAGCTTTAAGTCATCGTAATTGTAATGAATATAAGAAAAATGAGGCCTTAGCCATGCTAGGGTGTAGGACCAAAGCCATTACACAGACGTGGCTGGAGCTGGATAAGAGAGGAATATATAACCCTTCATTTTTCCTACATATCTCCACAGCTTTCCTCTATAAAGAAACTGAATCGAATTCAAACGAAATCTGCATTACCTTGTTCACCCCGTATATAAGAGGCCCAATATAATACCTCCAGTATACCATCAATATAACACCCCAATACACTGTAAGATTCTAAGTGCAACACCCCAATATACTACCAATATTACAGCCCCAATATACCATCAATGTAACACCCCAATATACCACTAATATAACACCCCAATGTAATACCAGCAATATAGCACCCCAATGTAATACCAGCAATATAGCACCCCAATGTAATACCAGCAATATAGCACCCCAATATACCACCAATATAATATCGCAGTATACCACCAATATAACATCACAATATACCACCAATAAAACATCACAATATACCACCAATAAAACATCACAATATACCACCAATAAAACAGCCCCAATATACCACCAGTATAACAGCCCCAATATACCACCAGTATAACAGCCCCAATATACCACCAGTATAACAGCCCCAATATACCACCAGTATAACAGCCCCAATATACTATACCCTTTCTCAGGAAATATGAAGGAGAGAATTTTACAAAGCCTTTGCCAAAATCGGATCACGAGTGACCGTGTGAAGGATTAAGAGGTCCCCTCGAGATACTGGACCTTCCTCCTTCCCTCTTCCATTTTCTTTCCTCTACACACACACACACACACACACACACACACGACGCTGAAATAATAAAACAATGTGTAGCCTCTATTTATCTATCAGTGTCCTGATATCGGTCCATATGAGGAGGGATGGAGGATGGAAGTGGCCCGGGTCGTAATGTGGGGAGAGTTAGGGTAAGGAAGGCAATGAAATAGCCATGAAAGATGAAGAAAAATTATTTTATTTTATTTTATTTTTATTATTATTCTTTACGAAAAAACATAAACAGATTTACAATACTATTGCTGATCGAAGGATCAACAGTAGCATTTCCTTTATAAATATTCATTATATTCTAAAATTTACATTGAAAATACAGTCTCTCTCTCTCTCTCTCTCTCTCTCTCTCTCTCTCTATCTCTCAGTCACTCGATATTCATGTCTCCCTCATCTAAACCTTCTTCTTCACAGGTGGAATCCCCCTCCCCCCATCCCGTTAATCCGATCCCTCCTCCTCCCTAGGCTACTCAGCTATCACTATGAAAACACACACACACACACACACACACACACACACACACACACACACACACACACACACGACGCTTAAGTAATAAAACAATGTGAAGTCTCTATTTATCTATCAGTGCCCAGCAGGGGCGCACCAAGGAAGTTTCTAAGGGGGGAGGTCCCCATTTCCCGGTTTCCTGAAGTTTACATATAAGTTTTATACTTCTAAGTTGTGTATGTGGAAAAAAAGCTAGGTGAAGAGAGGGGATGGGGATGGATAGGAAGGCAGGAAGGATGATGTTTTGAGTTCAGGGGGGGTAGGTCTGCATGCTAGAGAGAGAGAGAGAGGTGAGGAGTGACCACTTGTCCCCTGGGAATGACCAGGCCTCGCCCCTCTCTCTCTCTCTCTCTCTCTCTCTCTCTCTCTCTCTCTCTCTCTCTCTCTCTCAAGGTTCTGTAGTAGTGAATAATAATGTCAATGCAAAGTATAACTTAACTGTGATGTAAGTATTATAAAATAAATAAAACATTGGAATATATTTATTGAGAACAACTATAAGAAGTCCCCTCGAGACGTCAGCATATGGAACTGTCATTAATTCCCTGTGGGCCAATTAACGTTCACCTTCATACATGTCTACACTCTTCTGCCACAATATTCGCCACAGATTCCACAATATTTCTCCTCATCTTTACTTTCCAATACAAAGCATACCATTAGTCTTGATAATGATTGCACACACACACACACACACACGAGAGAGAGAGAGAGAGAGAGAGGTTAGATGGGGGAGGGAGGAGGGAGACAAGAAAGGACGGAAGCAGAGGTTTAGAGAGAGTGTCATTCAGAAGGTGCTGTGACCTGAGATGCCTTCTTACAAATTCGTGATGACAGGCGAATCAAGCTCAAAAAAAAAATAAAATAAAATAAAAGGAATAATATGCTATTAAATCTGAATATACAACGAATAACTGGTCCAATATTTTTCGTTTATTTTTAGCGCTTTGTAACTCAAAAAAAAAAAAAAAGTTGCATCCAAAAACAGGAACCACAGTTCATATTGACCTGTGAGCATAGCGGGTCACTTATACCCATTCATTCATTGTGTGTGTGTGTGTGTGTGTGTGTGTGTGTGTGTGTGTGTGTGTGTGTGTGTGTGTGTGTGTGTGTGTGTGTGTGCGCGCGCGCGCCTCATGCCCTCAGGCCTTGTCCCTGGCCAGCCTGTATTCCCACAGGTCGTTAAATCAGATGCCTTCGGCCTTTGACAGTGACTCTGGAGTAAAATAGACGATATTCTACATTCGTTTTTCCTGAGACAGACTATATATGACATGGTATAATAGGTTGGCAGAGAAATGCGCCAAGACTGCGTTGTCTAGGAAACTATTAAAGCCACAACAGATCTTTGGACATCATTAGAAACCTAGTAAAAAAAATAATAGGAGTTACTTCTCAAAATCTGCCGCGCCAGTTCTGATAAAAGGAAAATAAACGTACCAAACTGAGCACCAGAACCGAGTTATTTTAGTTTTTAAAACTACTGCTGATCTGTTCAGACAGCTGGAAAACTTATGAAGAAGCAATTGATACTAAAGTTAAATAGACTTAGCTTTTAACATCAAGCGAGATGGATGGATGGATGTATGGACGGATGGGTGGATGTGGAATCGTGGATGCTTGGACCGATGGTAGAGTTCCTGCTGTTTCGTCCTTCCACCTGCCGACAAAAATCATCATCAATATCATCATCATCATCATAATCATCATCATCGTAGTTGTCGTCCTCATTACCACTATCATCATCATCATCATCATTATTTACACCGTCATTCTCATTATCATTACCATTCTCCTCCTCCTCCTCCTCATCATCATCATCATCATATTATCATCATCACCTACCTTTCTATCTATATCTGTTTATCTATAGCCAGACGCCTTAATCCCGTAAGGGGTGAACACAAGCAAATAGCCTTCATGATGTACTGTCCTCTACCATGTAGCTCAAGTATCCCAGTCATATGTTTCTACTCTTTCCCTCCATCTCATCGTCGGTCTCCCCATCCCCCTCTACCCTTCCAAGTGCACTCTTCTAGTCATTTTCTTATTCGCCATCCTCTCCACATGGCCAAACCATCTCGAAGTGTTTCTCTTAACGCTTTCAGTCTCATCCACATCAGCATCACAACGCTCCTTCATCTGCCCATTTGTCTGTCTGTCTCTCTATGAAACTCCACATGCTCCTCTCAAGCAGCTCATTTCCACCGCTCTCACTCTTGACTTGTGTCCTTTCAACAAGATCCAAGCTTCACTTCCATACTTTAAAGTGGGAATCACAGCATGGAGTGCCTTTTTTTTTTTTTCATACTTTCATCTTCAGTTCCCTCTTCCTAACCACTGCTTTTTAGAGAATAAGCAACCCTCCTTCCCTGACGCATCATTCCAGTCACTTCATCCTCTAATCTTCCATCCTTATTCATCACATTACATAAATACTTAAATGCACTCATATTCTTTCATTTACTGACTATGCAGCCTCACTGTGCATTCTGTTACCTCATACGATGAGATGTTAAAGCATCACCACCATCAGCATCAACATCATTATCATCATCAATATCATCACCATCAGCCTGTGACACACCACTGCATGATAAGGACCCTCTCACCTTTCTCCACTCTGATCCACTGATTGTTAGCCAGTTCCGTCCTTGCTCGGTAGATCTGCGTCATATGATCTCTCCATCTTGTTCTCTGTGCACCTCTTCTTCTCACTCCATCTGTGGCTTGCCATTTTCTCTTCTGTGAAAGACGTGACCTGAGGTGTGTGTGTGGAGTTACCTGGAAACAATATCAGAATTAATAGATGCGGGAGCTTCAGGCCCCTTAGGTTAATCTCCTTGGTGTAGTGTGGTGTGGTGTGGTGTGGTGTGGTGTGGTGTGGTGGGGGGGGTTGTGGTGTGGTGTGGGGAGGGTTATGTGGTGAGGGTTGTGTGGTGTGTGAAGGTGGTTATGCGTGGTGTGGTGTGGCAGGGTGGCTTTGTGTGGTGTGGTGTGGGAGGGTGGTTATGTGTGTTGTGGTGTGGCAGGGTGGCTTTGTGTGGTGTGGTGTGGTGTGGGAGGGTGGTTATGTGTGTTGTGGTGTGGGACGGTGGTTTTCTGTGGTGTGGTGTAGGAGGAGGATTTTTTTTGTGTGGTGTGGTGTAGGAGGAGGATTTTTTTTTGTGGTGTGGTGTGGTGTGGGAGGGTGGCTTTGTGTGGTGTGGTGTGGTGTAGGAGGAGGATTTTTTTTTGTGGTGTGGTGTGGTGTGGGAGGGTGGCTTTGTGTGGTGTGGTGTGGTGTGAGAGGGTGGTTATGTGTGGTGTGATGTGGGAGGAGGATTTGTTTGTAGTGTGGTGTGGTGTGGGAGGTGGTTATGTGGGGTGTGGTGTGGTGTTGTGTGGGAGGAGGATTTTTTGTGGTGCGGTGTGGGTAGGTGATTTTGTGTGGTGTGGGAGTGTGATTTCGTGACGTGTAGTGTGAGAGATTGGTATGGTGTGGTGTGATACGGTGTGGGAGGGTGGTATGGTATGGTGTGGTGTGAGAGGGTAATGGTGTGTGACAATGTGTGGGACTGGTAGAACGTAACTTGGCTTCACTATAATCACTAAAGCCTATATGAGTACAACACCACTCATCCGAAAATGGTTTGTGAGAAGCAGACGGGCAGGGCCGGTCCTATAGCTACTGTGATAAAATGTAGAAAATCATATGTTGTATCCTTAAAATAAAAAAGAATATGTGAGGTTAATTCCTACCTTTAAATAAAGACCAAAATATATGTATTACTTCACTCATATTCATCCACTTCCTAACGATACATAAAGAGACGGTGATCAGTGACTTATGGAACCCTGTGCTGTGGTCTATGGGATGTAATAAGCTTTTCAGAATATTGCGTTAGTGTCTCTTAATTGTATAGGTAAAAGGTCCTATGTTCTTGGCCTAATATTTACCCTTGAAATAAAACTATGAATGTGTGGAAATAATTCTGCCATTTGAATAACCACGGTATCATCAACCAAGATACACATACACGAACATATGCAAGCACACACACACACACACACACACACACACACACACACACACACACACACACACACACACACACACACACACACACACACACACACACACACACATGCCCAGTCACCAAAACATTTGAGGTTAAACGAAAACGAAAGGATGATGTGACTCAGCCAGTGACTTGAAGATCATCGTCGTCGTCGTCATCATCGTCGTTGTCGTCTTCATCTTCGTTGTCGTAATCATCATCTTCATCTTCCTCGTCGTCCTAATCATCATCAGCATCGTCAGCAGCATGTTACTGTCATCCCAACACTGCAAAAAATGTAGAACATATGTTATATCAGAGTCATCACCTTTATCATCATATTCATCACTGCCTTCTAATCATATTGTAGAATTTGTACGGGAGTCACATCATCGTCATCATCATCATCATCATCAATGACATCATCATCATCACAACTGTCATCATCCCACCTGTTTCATAGAGTATATAGTTTCATCATAATCATCATCAACACAATAATCCAAGCTTAGTTAATTGGTACTGGAGTTTCAACATCACAGTCATCATCATCATCATCAGTATCATCATCATCATCATCATCATCCCATTTCTGTTAGTTCGTACAGAGGTTAGATCCTCACCACTATCGCCAGTAGTACCTGTATTATAATCATCAGCATCATTATCATCACCATTATCATCAGCCTGTGACACACCACTGCAGGATAAGGACCCCTCTCACCTGCCTCCACTAAGATTCTTTCGTTGGTAGCTTGTTCTGTACCAGCTCGATGGATCAGCGAGTATCATCTCTATCTTGTTCCCTGTGTGCCTCATCCTCTCACTCCATCTCTGGTCTGCCATTTAGTTACGCTGGCTGTCCATGTGTTACCTGCTCTATGGAAGACGTGACCTAAGGACTGCGTGTGGACTGACCTGTAAACAAGAGGTCAAATATACGTGTGTTGCAGCATCACTACTATACCCTGTTCACTCTAACTTGGCGTAACATTGCAATCTCTTTCTTAAATTTTGCGTTGTGACAAGGGGTTAACACTAGAATGGTGCTAGTCACGAAGAAGTGGTATGGAAATGATGTAGAGCTGTAAGTAAAATTCTTTCACTGAACTACCGGAAATAAGCTGCAAAAAAACGACTATCTCGGCCTTGGTAAAATGAATGAACACCACCACAATATACGCGTACGTGTATGTGTGTGTGTGTGTGTGTGTGTGTGTGTGTGTGTGTGTGTGTGTGTGGTGCGAGGTGCCTGTGTGTTACCATGGTAACCTCCCGACACCATCACAGTTACATACACACATTTCCCCACCAGCAAGCTCCATTAGAGAGTACTGTGTGTGTGTGTGTGTGTGTGTGTGTGTGTGTGTGTATGTGCTTCAGGACAAAATAACTTACATACAATATTTTTTTTTCCATCACATTGTCCCTCTGAAATCTGAATCGCACTTACCAGTTTACATTCATGTCCCAAACTGTACTGTAGGGTGGACATGAACAAGGGGGCAGGCAAACCTAGTCCACCAGTCTGATCGGCATGAGAATCTACAGGACGACACTCACATTGCTATTTCACTGGTGCTGAGACACCAAGATTGAGGCGGTACAAGGCAGAGTTGCCGTGAATTGCACACTGGTTGTGACGTCATTATTGCACACGGTCTCGTTTAGTAACCAGGATGACAGAGGATGTATTGTTGGTATAACTACCATAAAATTTGGTATACTGTGAATACTGGAAGAGAGGGTATAATTAATGATGTCAGACCTATTATGATTCAAGTGTAGGGACGTTATATGATTAAGAGAGTTAATAAGTCAGCAAATGTTGATTAATAACAAGACAGGAGACAAGTAAGTTTATCCACATCCAAGTTTTCTAGTATATCAACTGTACACGATTTACAACATTGTTTCGGTATTTCTTTAATATTACAAAGCAAGTGTGGACTGCTAATGGTTGGCACGAGTCTTGTAAATAATATATATATTTTTTTAATTATATCGCCGGGTGCGTAGAGGTAGACTGTTCAACGACGTATTCTTCCTTATTTTAAATGACAGTATTATAGACAAACGCTACATATTCGTTGGTTTAATCATGACAAAATTCCTCGTATTCCTACAAAATAACGTGAACAATTAGTGTGGAAAAAAATTCCACACTAGTGTGGAATGACGTCCGCCTGCCCACATCCATGCTCGTCGTTCATTTGTTTTTCCACATTAGCAGACGATTTTCCACAAAACGGTAACACTGGACTACAAGGCCTCCTCATCTCCCTCACACTAACATCCCCCTTGTCTCATCAGAATTACGTCTAGTAGCCTTATAGGTATTATTTCTTTGGGCCATAATACTTCCTGGCTGTCAGTGAAATATCCTTGTGTCCTAATGTAGTCACCTTAATGGCTAAAAACAGCAAATATCCAACACTTACCTCAGGGACGCACAGCAACACACACACACACACCCTCGTCCTTCCACTGTCATACGGCCACTAGCAAAAGTAGCCAAGTAGCGACGCCTACCAAAACGAAAAACATGTTCAGCTACTTTTACAACCGCTAGATGGTTCCCGGGCCCTCTCATAGTAGGGGCAACTCTAGTATTTTATTCCAGGTACTGCTGGGCGATGGCATTCAGCTGAGTCATACTACTATAAGAGTGTTAATGCTGTCTCTATTAACTCTCATGATCATACAGATCTCTTTACCAGCCCTACCCAAAAATAAAGTGTGTGTGTGTGTGTGTGTGTGTGTGTGTGTGTGTGTGTGTGTGTGTGTGTGTGTGTGTGTGTGTGTGTGTGTGTGTGTGTGTGTGTGTGTGTGTGTGTGTGTGTGTGTGTGTGTGTGTGTGTGTGTGTGTGTGTGTGTGTGTGTGTGTGTGTGTGTGTGTGTGTGTGTGTGTGTGTGTGTGTGTGTGTGTGTGTGTGTGTGTGTGTGTGTGTGTGTGTGTGTGTGTGTGTGTGTGTGTGTGTGTGTGTGTGTGTGTGTGTGTGTGTGTGTGTGTGTGTGTGTGTGTGTGTGTGTGTGTGTGTGTGTGTGTGTGTGTGTGTGTGTGTGTGTGTGTGTGTGTGTGTGTGTGTGTGTGTGTGTGTGTGTGTGTGTGTGTGTGTGTGTGTGTGTGTGTGTGTGTGTGTGTGTGTGTGTGTGTGTGTGTGTGTGTGTGTGTGTGTGTGTGTGTGTGTGTGTGTGTGTGTGTGTGTGTGTGTGTGTGTGTGTGTGTGTGTGTGTGTGTGTGTGTGTGTGTGTGTGTGTGTGTGTGTGTGTGTGTGTGTGTGTGTGTGTGTGTGTGTGTGTGTGTGTGTGTGTGTGTGTGTGTGTGTGTGTGTGTGTGTGTGTGTGTGTGTGTGTGTGTGTGTGTGTGTGTGTGTGTGTGTGTGTGTGTGTGTGTGTGTGTGTGTGTGTGTGTGTGTGTGTGTGTGTGTGTGTGTGTGTGTGTGTGTGTGTGTGTGTGTGTGTGTGTGTGTGTGTGTGTGTGTGTGTGTGTGTGTGTGTGTGTGTGTGTGTGTGTGTGTGTGTGTGTGTGTGTGTGTGTGTGTGTGTGTGTGTGTGTGTGTGTGTGTGTGTGTGTGTGTGTGTGTGTGTGTGTGTGTGTGTGTGTGTGTGTGTGTGTGTGTGTGTGTGTGTGTGTGTGTGTGTGTGTGTGTGTGTGTGTGTGTGTGTGTGTGTGTGAAATGTCGAAGATTAATAAGAGACTTGACGATGTTATGAATGAGGTGAAACTACTGAGAGACATGATTACCTCCCCTGATAGCATACTGAACAAAAACTACACTGAACTCAAGGCTCGGGTCGACAGGCAGGCTGAGATAATGGTGAAGCAACAGCAGTTCTTAGAAGCACTGGACCGAAAAGAGAGAGAGTCGAACATCGTTATTCTCGGCGTGCCTGATGAAAACGAAGCATTGGACGGTGCCACGACAGATGAGGACAAAATCGGCAAGATTTGGTCCCAAATTGGTGTAGCAGGTGTGGGTGGAACACATCGTCGGCTGGAAACAACGCTTCATCTGGCACCAAGCGCCGCCCTATTTTGTTCACTTTGGCTGATAAAAATCAACGCAGTCTCATCTTGGACAATGCCAGCTGCCTTAAAACCTCTGGGAGTGATTTC